>NC_081154.1:8923340-9523340 GCF_958295425.1 Solea solea | reverse complement strand
GCCACATCCACTGTCGATTTCCCTGTGAGTCCCACCACAATCACAGAAATCAAACAGTACATACGCTCTAAAGAGATTGTCTTCCACGATGGCTACAGCTGCCTCCACATCCCAAGCATCTTCATCAATTTGTCTGACAGGAAGGACAGCTTCTCCCTATTCATTGACAAAACCACTGGGCAGTTTCTTTGCAAGGACACTCTGGTGGAAGGGAGCTGGGAGGATCTTCAGGATTGTCTGGAGGTGATGCAGAAGGAAGAACAAGACTTTCTCAGTCCCCACGTGCTCCTGGGATATCCAGAGACTGTAGAGGAGCAGGATGAGAGGGAGAGGGAACTGTGGGAGGTGCAGAGGATCTGGTCCAGTTCTGTTCCATTCAGTGATGTCTCGGAGGATGAAGCCCTGCTGATTAAAACCATGTTCCAGGTACTATTGAGTGCAAATTAGTGATAAAGTGCTTGATATTGAATCAGCTTTAGAGATGAGTTGAGGGAAATATGTGTATAGTATCATAGCTGCTGCATGCTTGCATACCAGATGACATTTAAATTAATATATGACCACTTTTGTCCACTTTTTCAAAAGCAATGTGGTCTTTATCATATATATTAAATCCACGTCCACATTTTTTTTGAACCACCTGCTGTCTAGTGATGAAATGTGATTATAAATGTTTTGTTTCAGATCACGAAAGTGTCTAATGCAACACTCAAGAAGTTTGGTGTTAGGCTTTTTAAGCCTACCAAGAGTCTGGTTTTCCCCTGGTTTGGTGGCCCTGACTCCTCTTTGAAAGGGGTCAAGCTCCTCTCCGCGCAAAACACAGACACTGACAAAGTCACCTATACTGAAGCTACAGTCCCAAAGTGCGGCTCTTATCACAACCTGTTTGGCCTCCACCTGGTGGGCCGTATGGACTCTGAGGTAGTTCTGACTGGTAGTGAAATGGACACTCTGGCTGTGAGTCAGGCCACAGGACTACCCAGTGTTGCTCTTCCACGTGGGGTCAGCTGCCTTCCTCCGATTCTGCTGCCATATCTAGAACAGTTCAAGCGAGTGACACTGTGGCTGGGAGGAGACATTCGCTCCTGGGAAGCGTCAAAGATCTTTTCACGCAAGCTCGGTCTGAGGCGCTGCTCTCTGGTGCGTCCTGGAGAGTACCGGCCATGTCCCGTAGAGGCACTGGCCCAAGGAAAAAACTTGAGTCGCATCATCAAAAGCTCCATCCCAGCAGCCCATAAGTCCATTGTTTCATTTAAGCAACTCAGAGAGGATGTGTATGGGGAGCTGCTGAACACAGACCAGGTTGCTGGAGTGAAGTGGACAAGGTTTCCAGAGCTCAACCGCATCCTGAAGGGACACCGCAAGGGGGAGCTGACTGTGTTTACAGGTATTAGGAAATATAGTTTTGTAATTCCTTTTTTGTGTGTGTGTGTTCCTCAAGAAATCCCAAGTAGGTTTGTATGTATTCAATAGTGATGAAAACAACATTCGTCATATAATATTAAGACTTCATTAGTCACTATTTTTACATTAACAAACAAAGAAGTAGTGACCAAATCACCAAAATGTTTACAGACAGTGGCCCAAAGTTTATTTTTAATCTGTCCTGAAAAATTATTAATTTGGAGCCGGAAGGCTTGGCTTTGTACCAAAGTTTGAATTAAAGAAGTTGTACATATTAGTACATTATCCAAGTCATACCTTTATGTTATAGTTTATCTTAATATATATGAATGTTTCTGTATTTACTAGGTCCTACTGGCAGTGGAAAGACTACCTTCATCAGTGAGTTTGCCCTGGACCTTTGCATGCAGGGCGTCAACACATTATGGGGCAGCTTTGAGATCAACAACGTGCGTCTGGCTAAGATCATGCTGACACAGTTTGCCATGCAGAGGCTGGAGGAGAACCTGGAGCAGTACGACTTCTGGGCAGACAAGTTTGAAGAGCTGCCTCTCTACTTTATGACTTTTCATGGGCAGCAGAACATCAAGTAAGGTTTGCCACAGCTCTAGTAGTCCGGTCAGGTGTATTTTCTTTACATATAGTGTGCACACATCATTCAGTGGAGTAGTATGAGATAAAATGTGAATTTTGGGTATGAATAACTTCATTTAAATAAGTCTGTATGTATTAGTTAGCATGGTCAAGTATCTGATGTTACCCTTCTTCAATCTTAAATCTTTTTTTCCATAGGTCAGTGCTGGACACCATGGAACATGCCGTTTACCTCTATGACATAAACCATGTGGTAATTGACAACCTGCAGTTCATGATGGGGCAGGAAAACCTCTCAGTAGACAAGTGAGTCAAGACAAATGGAAACATTTTGCTTCATTAGGTGCAGTTCTTTTAAAAGGTGCACTGTTTGTGACAAATGTGGACATAATCTGATGGTTCGTGTGACCCAGGTTTGCCGTTCAGGACCACATTGTTGGGGCATTCAGGAAGTTTGCCACAAACTCCAGCTGCCACGTCTCTCTGATCATTCACCCCAGGAAAGAGGAGGATGACCGTGAATTGCAAACAGCATCGATTTTTGGTTCTGCCAAGGTAAACGTTTAGGAAAAAGTAATGAATCAATCACTGTACTTTTCGTGTTTATAACTTAAGTAATGTTTTTTGTATATTTTGGTCTTTTGTGTGTACAAAAAATGAGGTCATTGGGATTGGATTAAAGAAATAACAACATATCCAATCAGTTGAAAAACATTCATTCACTGCATAGTTATTGAGCACAAATCGAGATGTGTCTCTAGTCGATTTAATTTGAAGCCAAAATGTTGTTAGCTGAAGATAAGACTAAATGAACCACTGCTGCATTTATTTTACTACTAACTGTAGATGTTTGACATAATCAAAACATGTCTCATTATTCAATCCCCCCTCCCCCAGGCCAGCCAAGAAGCAGACAATGTTCTCATTTTACAAGAGAAGAAGCTGGTGACGTGTCCTGGCCGTAGGTCCCTACAGGTGACCAAGAACCGTTTTGATGGAGATGTGGGCATCTTCCCCTTGGATTTCCTCAAGTCCTCGCTCACCTTCTCAGCTCCTGCCAAAGGCAAACACAAGCTGCGGAAAGTCCCTTCCAAGTCAGAGGAAGAGGGGAGTGAGGGGAATGAGGGGAGTGAAGGGGGTGAGGTGGTAGTGAAGAAGGGTGAAGTCAAGAAGGAGAAGGCGGAGAAGCCAAACAAAACAAACAAAACAACAAAGACTCGACAACTTGCTCAGAATCCGGCTACTGGAAAGTAAACACTGCATTCATAATTTGTTAATTTCTTTTCTGTTTGTATAAATAAAACTGTTTTATATGCATAATATACGGTTACAATTAAGCTAAACATACAGCGTATTGTGAGAATGCGTTGCTTGTTGTTTCTAATCTACTGTATTGGTTGTAATTGCCAGTGGCAAATACTGATTAAGATTACTAAAGAGTATTTTCATCGCACAAGGAGTTTGGAAAGCAGAATGTGAAATAATGACGGTAAAGTGTTCATCAACTTGTGTACAGTTTCTAAGCTTTTCTGTGATGTACTTGTACTTACTGTACTGTACTTACTGACTGAACTGAACTGAAGTGTTGATAAAATCCTGCTCGACTTATTCTTCAATTTCAAAATATACTGTGACACGCTGTGGAGCCGTTGTTTTCATGGTAATTCTTGTGTTTGATGGTAAAAACACAATCACATTGTCAAATTAATGAGCTGCTTTTATGAAAATAAATAAATATAAAAAGACTTAAAATGTGGCCTTTGGGCTGTATTTTAATTTGTAGGCAGCAGGGGGCAGTGTCTGACATAAATGAGGCAGGTTGCTCAATAAAGGAGCTGACAGTAAATATTACTGCCCTTATTATTTATTATTTAACTCACAAATTTTCTTGTGTCAGGGCCGCTGAGCAGAAGGGTCAGAATGGGCCCCCTGAGATCATCAGATTACATTTGTCCACAGCAAGAAAAACAATCAGTTGTACTATTGTATAGTACTTGGATGGACATGCCATGTGCTTGATTTCATTAAATGTGAGGCCTCACCAAATCACAAGTCAGTTTTCATTTTACAACGGTGATGCCGCTCGATGGTTTTCATGCACCTGCCTGGTGCTTTGTTTTGAGGCCGTACCCTCTCCGGTGTCGCTTTACACGATCCATTATTTAGACCAGAGTGACTTTTAGTAAATGCAAAGTGTCTTTCAAAACATCTTCACATGAATATTTCATGTGTAAAAAATCCTTGGCCCTGCCTTGCCTTGCCTGCATACAGTGGTGTAGGGTTACATGTAGGATCAGCAGCTTTTAGAGCGAGGTGAGGAAGCCTGCACTGCATCGAGCTGCACGGAGGAAAAGTTCAGTTTTATGATAGAAAGGAGAAGAAATCATTGTGGCAATATGAATGTGCCTGATGATTTGGCATCTAGACTGAATGAATCTTGTCTCACAATGAGAGACATTTACCGTGTAAGACCTCAGACCAAATATGGCGTAGCAGCATTTAGTCGTTGTGGAACAAACTACCAGAGGAACTGAAATCAGCACCAAATGTGAACATTTCAGGTTAAAAACACTGCTTTTCTCATATGTCTATGAATAAATTATTATTTTATGCTGCTCATATCCACTTTTTGTTTTCTTTCGTTCTTTTTATTACTTATTTTTATTACGTTGAGTTGCCCTTGTGTATGAAATGTGCTATACAAATAAAGCCGATAATGACATTTTCATTTATGGAATCTGAAATAAACCTTTAACACGAGGCATGGAATATCAAATAAAAGATGGCCGATGCAGAGATTTTCTACTTAACTTTTCTATTTATTGACTTTTCCATCATTGTTTGCCCCAGAGCAGACTTCACAGTGAGTGTGGCCCGTCTGTCTGCCTCCGAGATCTTTGCTGGCTCTGTCTCCGACAGACCAGTGCAGGGGAAACTATTGGCACCGGACTCAGTTTACAAATGGCATGTGGACCTCCGAGGTCCTTGGATAGCTGAAACTGTTAAATATTGTTTTTAACTGCAGGGACAATTCCTGGGTATTTGAAAAACACAAATCACTGCAGGAAGGAGACAGTGATGTGATGATTGACAAGGTTTTCTCCTCCAAGCTTTATCTTCTCTCCCCTGAACTTTCCTTTATGGCTTAATGCTTTAATGTTTTACTGCTTTGTAAGTACACATTTTATCCCTAATGGCTACAGGCTGTGCGCTTGATGGGTCTGTGTGTCCTCTTGATTGTGGGTGTGGAGTATGGCTGCTGAGGCCTCTGAATAGGGCTCCTTGTGTGTGGAGGCATCGCTACACTCAGATGATGTTGGCTCTGTTGCCTGCCAGCTTTCAGGAGAAGAAAAACACAGAAATGCATATTTACACTCTGTAGCTCTCTGTTATACAGTACTGAGCTTCATCTTGTCCCTCTTTTACTAAACGCTGTACAAAAGTACAAAACTGAATGCCTTTTTTTTTAAAGCATGTACTGATCAGTGCCGTGCATGCCTATTCAAATAGTTGCCATCTGGAAAGAGGAGGAGATAAAAACAACTTGAGCTACGCAGCTCTTAATCATTACGGAAACCAATTGTGCAGAGACCAAAGGAATTCCACTTCATCAAAAGGCTACGGGATATGAGAGGATGTGGATCAAATGAGGCAAAAACCCTGTTTTTTTAAAATATCTGAAAACATCATGATCACATGTCCCCATTAGACATGGATCTGCCCTATGAACGGATTCAACGAACAAGAAAGCAAAACCCAGGCATAACAGTATAACAAAAAAAAATTGAGGTTCCAGCTGCTCCCAGCACTGTTGATGATGACATGCATGCATAACTCTCTGCCCCATTAGCCGCCTCTCATTATGTCAACTATTCAACCAAGTCTGTTGGTAATTTGAAGACCCCCAGTCTCCAGAGTTAATAAGCCGAGGACTCCAGTGTTGCAGAGAGACTTCACTCAACAACCAAAATAGGCTGATATAATAGTGTCTTAATTAGAGCATACATCTTCATTTGAGTATTACAGTTAATTGTTTTGCTGTTTGATGAGAAGAATGCTACCTTTTTCACTGTTTGTATGCAAAATATAAAGCAACGGTTTAAAGCAACTGAATAAAACTGATACTTCCCGTATTATCAAATGATTCATTTAAAACATATTAGTGCACTTCCCTGTGTGTCCAAGGTCAGGAAGTGTTTGCTTTGTCCCCACATTTTTCTATGTGTGTTAGAACTTCTGCTATTTATTGCATGGAACAGTGAAGAAAGGCGTTTAAAGTCCACACACACTGGTGTCCTCTGTGGTGTGTGTTGGTTCTAGGACAAACACTCGTGGGACAAACACATCCACTTATCATTTATTGTAGGCAATCAGTGGATTTGTTTTGCCAGCTGCTTCTTCCAAAATCATGAATAACCTGTCAAGCTTAATTGTTGAGCAGGTGAGACATAAAGAGTGCGCAGGATTTCAAAACTGCATTACAACACTGAAAATACCAGCAGGTTTTATTCACTTTGCTCTAACTCGCAGAGGTTTAAATGTGTTTTTTGGGGACCGACGTAAACTGGAAGACATTTTCCTTTGTCCTGCTTGATTAACCCCAATTTTATCTACTTCAAGACTCAGTGAGAATCTGATTCGACCCAGACTGACATTAAAATAGAAAGTGTGGCAGAACATGCTGGGAGAACATTGAGAGCATGCAGTGGCTCAATGAGTATGTAGAACAAGTTCAGCGGCACACTGTCACTCACTTTACAGTTGCAGCCGGGCACGGCAACATTTCTGCTCCTTTAAAGTGGGGGAAATGAAACACAGCAGCCTATTTGTACGCGGTCCTTGCAGTGCTTTGATCATCAGACACAGAAGTATTATAAGTAATGCCATTCCCATTGTGCTTTATTTCTCGAGCACACAGAGGACTCATGATGCTTCCAGTCAGACTCGAGGTGCTTTCAGAGTGGAGGCTGATTCAACCTGCTATAACATCCCCTCAGTGTTAGTACGCAGGAGTGGGGGGTAGTTCACTGTACTTACTCACGTGCACTTTGCACATTTGACCCACATTACCCAACAGTGTGTCTGCCACTGTGTATATTAATAACCATGTGCACACCCTCCCCTCTGTGCTCCCAGACCAGGAGAAGGCTGATGTTTTAGCTTAAGGATAATGATGCTCAAGACATATGCACAACATCAACTAATTGATCCTACTTAAAAGGAAAGGGGGGAAAAAATGACATCATATTTTATTTTAAGACAATGGATATATAATCAAACTTGAGGAGCAGAAACGGCTAAACTGAGCAGTTTTCAGTTAATCTCAAGAAGTATTGGAAGTTCTGTTTATCAGTGTCATCTGCATTTCATTTGTCAACTCACATTTGTGCCGTGTCCTGTTTCGAGAACCCTGATTCATTTTGGCACAGCATTTTATTTTATTTCCTTCTCGATGAACACTGAGTACTCAAAGCTAAAAAGGCACTTGATTTTCTTCTCTGTATTTACTTTATTGTTCGCAGGGACAGCTGAACATAGCTTAAAATAAACAAACTAAACATCCTGCTATACATCTTATGTGCCACTTTCCCATTCGCTTTAGATAACTTTAATTCATTTCTTTATTTACATATGTTGATATATACTATTTATGTTACTGAGGATCCATTTATTTATTAAATTCTGTTCAGTTTAACTTGGTTATTAGTTTTTGTTTGGTCCATTTGTCTATGTCCTTTTCTATGTAATTATTTAATTAATGTTATTATAATTATTATTAGTAGTATGAGCACAAAGCAGGATAAACATATAATATAAATAAGGGAGAAGGGGAGGGATTTGATAAGTCTAGACATCTTCCCACTCCCTTTGAACATGTGTCAACTTGTGTTAAGTTAAACTGCTGTTTTTTTTTATTTGTTGTAGTTTTGCTATTTCCTGTTGACTCAAGTTGACAATAAAGAGGTTTTAATAATTCCAAAATACACATTACATTATAGTACATTGAATGTGTATTATTCATGTTATTCAATTTCTGTTTCTGGAGCTTTCAGCTACATGTAACTGACTTCCTTGGACTGTCTTGTTTAGTCACACATTTTACTGTTATCACATGACCTATTAGTATGCAGCTTTGGTCACATATTTCCAAATACTCATTTCTAATATTAATACCTGATGAATCACATGACATGCAAGGAGGCACAAACCTTTTTTTAATCCAACTCTGCTGCTCCAAAGGGGTTAATAGCATCTTTTAGCTCATTCCTGTGGTTTTACTGCTTTGGTTTGCCCCCAAACACTGCTCTCATAATAGTGTCATGTGGGTCGCAGCCGGCAGTTAGTTATTAAAACTGATTTTATTTGTTTATGCGTAGATGAGAGAGCTCTAAAGGCCAACCGTACGCAAGCTGTCTAACACCAAATAGCTGCTGGCTTATAAAGTTAGCAGGAGAAGAAGCAGATCTTTCCCTCACGAGTGGGGTGGAGGGTGAATATTGGATTTAGATGAATTAGCTGAGTGGAGTGAATGAGAACAGGGCCCTTTAAAAATATATATGTTGTGCTTAACTGTGGATGAAAAGTTAATTTACAGACTCATCAAGCATTTATTGCTGCAGGCATCATCTCTTCTTCCACTGCCCCCCCCCCGATTCTCCTCAGTCATTCTTGCCACTGTCTCAAATGCTGAACTGTCATGTAACATTAGCAGGTTGTCCTGTAGACACCTGTCTTGTCTGTGTGCTCATCCCGCCACGTTCTGCCTTGTGAACATGAAGTGAAAATCTTAAGGGTGACACCAGTGGGGCCTGGGGTTTATGTAACACCGAGATCCAGCCAAACACAGCACCGAGAGGCTTAATATTCCCTTAACAAGTGTGCTAAGGCTATTCATGAGTTGTGAAGGGACTGAAGAGGGGCGTATTGTCTTACTTAGCCGTTCCAGCATCCTGGAAAATGTATAAAGGTCAAATTAGCTGGGAGTTGGTGTGACAGAGAGGGCTTAATTATGGTGTTAAACGACGAGAGTGTTGGGTTGTGGTCCGAAAAGTGGATTCTGAGGTGATGATGAAACTGTTAAATGAGGCTTTGAGAAGCAGCCATCTCTGTTTTTAATGAGTGGAGGGGCCTCATTCCTGTCGAGTGAGTGGTCAGACTTGGCGTCCCACACTGAGGATAAGTGGGGCTCCTGGCGGGGCTCCAGCATGTCATACCAGACTTGAATTTCATTCACTTAAGAGAGCTGGAAAGACTGAAAAAGAATAGGAGATAGAGGCGGCTTTGCCCACGCAGCCAACCAGACGTACTCCACGGCCAGGCCAAAGAAAATGCTAATTCACTCTCAAATTAACTGTCTGCATGGCCGCCTTCAAAGGAGGGCCCCTCTCTGCCTAATCTTCCCAGGCTGTGTGCACACACTCACCATCCACGTCCAGGGCCAGTGGCTGCCCAGTGCGGCAGCTAACTGAAGCATCATCAGGGTGAGCATTAAGCTGATTATTTCACAGTGCATTATCCTGTAAAGTAAAACAAAGTAGGTGTCATTTCTAAAATATCATCATACCGTTTCTCTGGGACCAACAAAAGTGGATATAAGACATGACATATTGCACATTTTAATCAATTTCTAAAAGGACAACATTTGAAATTGGGAACCAAAGTGACGAAACAATTCCCTTGACATGATATTAGGTGGCTGAGGGAGTCTTTGGCACACCGCGGCTCAAGCCAGCAGTTTTAATATTCACATCAAATGACGTGTTCTGATTAAAGGATTGTGGCCAATAACTGAATGAGAAGAAAGACATCGCTCGTCACTGATGAGCACCATCTGCCTCCTGCAGATTAGCAAAGACATGAGAGGGGACACGTGTGTAGACCGTTAGTGATTGTTACAACACATGTTCATGATTGGCTTGTCCTTGAGAAGCATAAACGCCAAGTGCTCTGTTCAGCACCCGCTATTCAAGTCTTTGATATGAATGAATTAATAAAAATACTGACTCTGCAGCTTCTGTGGAAATTAATTTATGACCTGTCAGCAGACAGACATTACAGCAAAGTTTGCTGCTTCCTGCATCCTCTCCTCGCTGTTGTTATCTGGAGCTTTTTTTTTTACACAACAGCAAACTCATTTTAAATGACAGATTTGCCAAATATCAAAACCTGAATCTGTGAAAATGGTGCTACAGACAACACTTGCATGGTCGTGTCTCACATATCTACGTGCGTGAATAGGTAAGATTAGGTAAGATAAGGAAAAGCAATGTTTTTATTTGTCTTTTTTTTACCTCCTTTGACATACTGTTTATGAGGGGCTTCTCACAGCAGATACACAGGGTAAAACTAATTCAGTGACTCAAGGAGAGAACTGTGAAATGTGGTGCGCTCTTTGCTAAAAATACAGTATGTCATATAAATCAAACACAAAGTGCACAAATGGGAATATCAGGTCTGTACATGGGTACCATTAAAGCACAGCTGGGAAAACCTTGAGAAACTTATTTTCCTGGCTTCCTCTATGCATATGCCTACCATGTATCACGATGGATGCAGTGCAGTTTCACATGCAGGAAATGGACTCTCAAACAGCAGATATCCAGCCAGGCCATCTCTGAGAGAAATGAGCTGCAGCGTCACTGAACAATTACCTTTCCATCCGGCATGTTTCTGAATAAAATAAAGCTCGCAGTGGATACAGATGGGGAGGCCATTATCTGCCAACACAGCATAATTGCATATGGGTTTGCTGCTTTGGGCAACGATTGGCATCTTGGGCATGCACGCTCTGGCCCAGCCAGGAGCAGGGAGCAGTGGGAACACAATGTTCCAGTGCTGGAGTGGCAAAGGGCATACTCAGAGGTTTGATTTAGGGAGTCACACCCACACACACACACACACACACACACACACACACACACACACACACGCACATACACAATTATCAATTACTGTTCAGACTCTTCAGATAAGTGTGGGACAATTTCCCTTCATCCCCATCAGGCCTGATTGCTGGAGCCCCACCAGCTTCACAAAGTCAGCCAATTCAGTAAATCCAATTTCCTTGGAAATGAATCTGAGCTCTATGAAAATTAAGAGAAGCTTAGGGAATGTACACACACAAGTATTTATAAGCACACACAGCAGTGTGTAAACACTAGTAGTAGTCCTCATGGAGGCCAGAACCTGGTCCTAATGAGGCAGAACCTTAGGTTTATGGCTAAGATTTGAATTGTGTTTAGGTTGAGGTTAAGGTTTAACTGGTTATGATTAAGGTTAGGGATAACACTAGGTTTATTCTGTTCAAAAGATGGAAGTCAATGCAGCATGTGTGTGTGTATGTACCTTTGTCTGACTGACGTATGTAAATTGTTGGCATGTCATTGTTGTATACATTACATTGTAGTATTGGGTCTGAGGCACATTGAACCATTTTATCACTGCTAGCCATGTTCTATTTTTCAAAGTTACTATATGTATACTTAAATATTGCTTATTTGTCTTGTTTACATCTATTCTATCGTGACCTTTCCATGACCTATAATGTCAAGCACTGAACTTATATCTAAACAAACAAGCTTTACTTGTTTACATAAGAGAGACTTGTCTGGGAGGGCTGAGGTTAGTGAGTTAGTCACCTTGTTCTACATTTTTAGAATACAGAGCAGCAAATAACCGGTTGTGCAGGAAAAAGGTGGGAATCTAGGCTACTTTTATCTTCATCACAAACCATTGTGCGGTAGTTCTCTGTGCCACCATGCCTTTACAATAAAATCACACTGATTCAAGCACTTTATTTAGCAATTATTTGACACTACTCAAATCTTTTAATGTGTCTGACTGGCACCACTGTACTCCTTTTTGTGTGTGTACTGAACATTTTATTATAGAAATTGTTATAAACCCATACAGGCAGAGTGTGCCCTAGAATATGATCTAATACTACTACAATTCTCTCTCTCTCTCTCTCTCTCTCTCCCTCTGTGTTTGTGTGTGTGACAGAAGGGGGGGTCATTGACACCAGTTCAAGCATGTCAAGTTCGTTGCAGACTGTACAATAGCAAAAGTATGCAACTTGGTTTCAAAAATAAAAGCATGCAATTGCACAAAGTCATTGTTGTATGCTAACTGCAATTAAGAAACATTCACTTAACTTAGTTTCCATTTAACTTAATGTACACTGAGCAAAAAATGCACTTAACATCATCAGCGTCTTACAGAATCAACATAGTAACAGTAATGCAAAGATGTCAAAAACTTAACTTTTCCTGAGCTCCAGCTACAGCTTCCAAGTAGACATCAAATAAACACATGACAGACGTCAAACCTTGATTAAAAATGACAGCAGATGATTCAGAACTATTTATAAAAAGTTGTAAATTAGTTTGTTTAATACTGACCTTCTACATAAAAAAATGTGGTTTAGAAGGTAAAATGTTTGGCATTGATGAGTCAAACTTAATAGCCGTACAATCAAATTTTTGATTTATTAAAACCAAAGTATATAATGTCAACCATAACAATAGAACTCAAAACGACTCTATCAATTATTTAATCATACAGTTTCAACATATAGTTTTGTGAATAATGGAGTGAAATTGTTTATAACGTCTCCCCTTGCACTGTATTTACTTGATTAAAAAAAAATCCAATCAAATCAAATAAAATGAAATATGTTTGACTTACTATGTCTCAAATATGATGTAAAATGTCACAGCTCTTACATATATCGTCACAATTATTGGATGCAAGGTCAAATGTTTGACATATTTAAAATTAGATGATATATAGTCAACATTTTTTACTTCCTCAGACAGAATTATCAATTAAAGTCAAAATGATATTATTATTAAATTATTATACAGTATTTTATTTTAGGCTATTGTTTTATGTAACTTTTCCTTACGGAATAGTTTCTCTTATTTTGGAAGCCGTGACCGGATGTGTGTGTTATTAACTTTGCTAGCTTACTTGTGCTCTGTAAAACATGAGCATCGACTGTCCAGTCTTCTGCTCCGTAGAACAGCAAACGCGACAGGAGTGAAAAGTAAGTAAGCGAGAGAAATAACTTCAGTTTTGTTCTGCGTTTGTGGGTCCGACGAGTTTATAAAAGGAGGAAAACACCGTCGCATCCTGAATTTCTGGGCAGACTTTACGGGACAGAGCAGCAGCTGTCTATCAACAGTCCTCTGTGAACGGTAAGCTTTTACCACATTTCATTTGTTTGTACGTTGTACTGTAACGCAGTCAGTGTGTCAGTTGCGTTTTAATGGTCATTGTTGCTGTAGAGGAGCTCGTGTGAGTTTGGAACTTTGTGATAATTTGAAAAAATAACGTATGGAAATCAAGCTGCGCTCCCGCTCAGGTGTGTGAAGGTTAAATTCTGTTGCCTTGCACTTAACACACACAAACACACACACACACACACTGGATCCTGGAGGAAATGTAGTTGTGTTTTTCCTACTAATGAAACCTGTAAATAATGTAAAATACCACCTGGTGGCCCCTGAGGTCTTTGTGCCCCCGGCCCTCTTTCTTTTTTTTAATGTTATCAACGTGTGCATCAGACGTGACAGGTTCAGTGGGTAACTTCAGACATAACAAACAAAAGTGCCTCCTGCAGCAGATCCAGACTCATTTCCTGCTCCAACTTCAGCTTTAGTCTACATAATAAATAAACAGTTTTGTTATCATGCCCTCCACCGTGTTCCTCCTCCATCTTATTCCTTTCATTGTAATTGCTTGTAGGAGTGTAAAGTTAAAATGGAAAATAGCTTTCTAAGAAGTCACATTTATTTATTTTGGTCAAACTTGTGACGCCATTTGGTCATTGAAATGGACACATGATGAAAACGCTTGTATTGTTGCTCTGTTAATAGCAATGACTTTTAACGTCTTTTGCGTGCAAGGCCTCGCTAAAATCTAAAACTGGGGACACACTACACAACTTTCACATTTGCACAACCCGATGAGTAATCACCGACGACATGATTTGTCAAACCAACTGAATGCATCATTGTTATTCTCGCTACTTCCTGTTGACTTTGTCTTCTGACACTATTTCCTGTGTCCTTCAACTATTTTCATTGGCTGTTGGCAACATGTGTTTGTACCCCGATTGTGTCCACTTAATAAATTCAAACGTATTTGATTGACTGCGACTGAGGTCAGGTCAGGTCTGTTAAGCTGGGGACACACACTGCAAGATGTTTGCTTGATTTTACCCATGATTCACAGTTGGGCAGAGTCTGCTCCAGTCAACACTAGTTGGGGACAGTTGGCATGGCTAGTTGGCACAGAAATCTGCTAGTGTGTGAGGGCTAAAGACTCCAATTTGCAATTAAATATGTTTGGTATTTTTGAGCTGACTCTGAACGCAATCTGGTAGTGTGTACAGTGATTACTGACCCAACTGCAAACATCCTGCCAACAGCCAATGAAAAAGAGTGGGTGGGACACAGGACACTGCGTCCGATGATGACAGGAAGCAGCAGGAATATCTAAACAACGATGCCAACGTTGACTCCTCCATGACTTCACCTGTACCTATCTTTTCTTCCTTCCTTTTTCTCAGAGCAGATAGCTGTGCAAACAACAGCAACAGCGAACCCTTCACACTGTTGCTTTTGTAGACTATCGCGAGAGTTTCATTTTGACGAATCATGTAAGTCTGAGAACCCTTGTCAGACTCAGTCGTTAAATGTGTGATCCCCCCAGTCAGTCAGTGTGTACTCAGTCTTTTAAAAATCAGCTTTGCCCTCACACACTAACAGATTTCTGGGCCAACTAGCCAATGCCGACTGTCTCCAACTAGTGCTGACTGGTGCAGCCTCTGCCCAACGATGATCTTGGGTAAAATTGGGCAAAAAATCTTGGAGTGTGTGCACAGATTTAACTGTCAACAAACCTGATTGTCTGTAGGGACAGTGACAGACTGTTTTTAGATCCCAGGTACAACATAGACAGTCATTAAAGGGTTATTTTCTAGTCTGTGTGTAAAAGAGAGTGGTTCACATCCACATGTATTGGTTGACCTGCCCTGCAGTGCAGCAATAACATATGTGAATTCTTAAAATTAATGGCGGTCCCCCTCTAATGTAGTCTGCAGCCACTTTTTTTTTCTTCACAGTATTGTAGTGTTTGCCAGGTGCACTTATGGGAACACATGTCACTGCTTGACGTTTACGGGAAGAAACAAGAATATAAATCTGTGTTTTACAGCCTAAAGTTTGCTTTAGGTGAGGTGGATATCTATCAAGAGTGACTATATGGGCACTGCAGCTCTGTGGTGAGTCCCATAAGTGTTTATTTAATAAGATGAAGACACACCTAGTCTGTTTTTGTGTGCAACTGCCTCATCTGTAAACAAACACTTGGAAAAAGAAGATAATGCCATGGCAAAGAAGAAGAAACATACACAACCTCCTGGCCCCTAACTCCACATGATGGTCGACTAAAATTTCCTCTGCCTGAATACACTCGCAAAAGTCAAGAGCTCACTTCATGCAGCAGCTTAGAGAAAGAGCGGACAGTGAAGCCCCTGCAGCACAGTTGATTTGCATTGATAATTTATAAAGTGAATTTTATAAGCACATGGCAAGTTTCCTTCCCCCAAACACTTTCTGGCTTTGTCAGCATATCAAGATGTTGGCATCGGTGTGGAGTTTTAGAGGTGTCCGCCATGTTTTTTGTTTTTACATGACCGGAATATTATGACTCTGCATCTTAAAAATTGGGCCTTTAAATCATATTTTATCTTGTCCTATTTTGGTGTTGAATCTTAATGCTTCTTGAACCTTTTGCCTCCCGTGTTGTATTAGTTAATGTAATTTGAGGAGAAATCAGTCTAGTCTTTAAAATAAGTGGTTTTAAATTGCATTCTGTGTCATAACTACATAAAGTTTTCTACACACCTGCAGCATAGGGCCTTTTCCTTTGATCTGATATCCAGTTAAACATCTACACTAAATACATCAAAACAGATCATCAAAAAAGTAATTACTAAAGTTTTAGTGACTTGGCACCATTTGTTAACTTTCTGAGAGCAAATATACGTAATTTGTAATAATTGGCTGATTAGTAAATACTACTTGGCCTATGCTGATATTTAATAAAATGGCAAATATTGGCAGATTTTAATAAAATATAGCTGATTTTAGTTTTTTAACAACTGGAATAGGGGCTTAGTGTTAATTTGAAAATATTGTGCATATGTAATAAGAAGAATAACAATATACTGGTCCACAAGGCGGAAGAGTGGATATAGCACTGTCGTCTTGCAGCAAAAGACCTGATTTTGCGACCTGGTCTGAGCAAAGGTTTTAATTTTCTCTGTGTTCTCTGGTTTCCTCCGACAGTACAAAAATATGCAAAGGTTAATCGGGCACTCTAAATTGACTGTAGGAGTGAATGTGAGAGTGAATGGTTGTTTGTCTCTGTATGTTGGCTCTGTGATTGACTGGTGACCTGTCCAGGGTGTACAGTACCCCGCCTTTCACCTTAGGTCAGCTTGGGATTGGCTCCAGCTCCCCGCGGCCCTCTTACGGAGGATAAAGCGGTAGACGATGGATGAGTGTGCACTCCCTCTTGCTTCCTGCTGGTTTCTTTACTTGCTTCTGTAAAATTAATATATATGTGGCTTCAATTACATATTTGCTAATATTGTGTATGTACTCATCAAAAAGCACAATCAAAATATTACCTATTACTTTTTTGTGAAGGTGTAGGTGCAGCTGAAGTTACACTTAGTGAAGAGCAGGTCTGTGAGATATGGACAGCCTTGAGGGAAAATATGTGCTGACGGTTAAAACAGCCTGGAGCTGTGGGAGGAAAAAGCACTAGACACACACACACACACACACACACACACACACACACACACACACACACACACACACACACACACACATTAATGTGTGTTATTTATCTTCTCTTTGGTTTCTAGTTGGACTGGATAAATACTGTGTGCTAAGTCTGTTGTGCGTCTGTGAATTCTGCCCTTGAGCTGTTCAAACTGAAGGTCAAGTCCTCAATAGCCTTTTAATAAGAGTCGGCTCTTTGTAGAGCAACCAGAGGAGAGAAACTTTAGAAGACAAGGCAACAATAGGAACAGAGAGGGGGTGTTCTGCTGTCAGAAAACATGAAGACTTTGTTGTGTTTAGTTTCCCTCGGGCTTACTTTGTCAAATGAAGTGTGGATTTAGTGTTTTGCGGCTGTTTTTGTTGTGTATATAGTGTCATATTGTGATGAATTTGCTTTCTTTACAGTAAGTAGTGATGCTGCACAGTTTCCTTCGTACCAGTCTGAAATAATTCAGACCTCAGATTGTGAGTCTGTGTGGCTATTCAAACAACCAGCCACGATGCAACATGGCTCTGTTTCCCACTGTTTTCTCCTTGTAAAGCAAGAGATTATAATTTAATTTCTTTGACTGTAAAGATCTGATTAAATTGTCAGCGATTTAAATTATCAATAAAAACTATAGTTACACTTCACATGGTAATGTAACAGAGTATTATGATCACCAGATCCCAGACACCTCTGAGGTCACGTATCATAATATTATACTGAAATATTCCCCAGCTTTAATTCACATTTCCCACAGGGCTTTTGGAGTTCTTAGCCAGGTCTCAGTTTTGCACACAGCTGGACTGCACATCTGTCTGAGGGCATCGAGATGTAGGGGTTGAGGTTTCAGAGAACATAGATCCTTGGGCCTGGAAATGGGTCAGGTCTCTCTCTCTCTCTCTCTCTCTCTCTCTCTCTCTCTCTCTCTCTCTCTCTCTCTCTCTCTCTCTCTCTCTCTCTCGCTCTCTCTCCCTCCCTCTCTCCTTCTGTGGATCCTAATTTTAAGGTACAGAGCACAGTGGCCCGAATTACAATTTTTCGTTTCCCCTTCTGAAGCTTTGACTAATGGCCTTATTTCGGTGCATATTGACCATGGTACCAAACAACACTCTGCATTTCAAAACTCATTTATTTTCAATAGGGGGCGACATTTTTTTTTGGTCCAAAACTTTCACCCTAGTTGTGTGAGTTTGACTTTGTTTACCAATATATATGTATATATATATATATATATATAGTTATTATATTATACATTTATTATGAAAGATTAATCGTTAAACTACATAAGATTTAATGATGTCAAGTAATGAAGTTGACCTTTAGGTAACATAAAATCATGGATGTGAAGAATATCACAATGACGTTCTGTTTCTTTACAGTCATTATTAATTTGTACTACACAGAACCTGATGCACCAGTGCACTCCCCTCCCCCCGCTCTTCACACTACATAAAAAACGTGTAATTTCCAGTGCTGTTTTTATGATACAAATGTGTCCGTCCATTAAATATTGATGATTGAAATAACAAAACAACTCTTCTCCCTGTAAATATCTTAATTTCTATTTAAAGAAATGGAGATTAGGCATCTCCTGTGTCTCTTTACTCACTGCGTCACCACTAGAACCCCATTCGTTTCCTAATCTCTCCCAATTGGAATGCGAGGTACGGAGTAACTGGTGGGATTACATGGATTCACATGTCCGTTGGAGTTGAAAGGATCTGGGCACGGTTTGGTTGCTTGGCTTTGTTGCCATGTCTGAGTTTACAGGAGAATTATGTACACAGCCTGTGCATGCAATGTGTTACCTCACTATTCACTACATCTTGTCTGATCTCACTTGTGGATGATGATGTGCTCTAAAGCCTGCCCCACACTAGAGGACTTTCAAATCTGACTTGATTTCAAAAACGTCGACACATCAAAATTTGTAAATGCAACGCGAAGACACAGAACCACACATTTGTCGGTGGGTTTGGGATCTCTACTAATTACAGTTCTAAACAAAAGTATGTAACATCCGTTTCCCGGTCAACTCACTCTCATTGGTTATTGCAGGGTTCTGCTCACGCCCCCAATCTCTGTTCAGTCGTAAATATCAAACATGTTAAATACCTACGATTTGAAATTGGAAGAGTCCGATCGCGTCCATTAACCCCTCTACACACTACAGGATAATCTGACTAGATAATCTGTTCAAAATCAGCCTAAAATTGGAAGGAACCCCACAACTGTTGGAAGGGCCAGGTTGGGAAATCTGACCAATTATCCTCTCGAGTGGGGCAGGCTTAAAAGAAGCATGAAAAACAATGTGCTCTATTCCTGTGAGCAGCTGTGATTGGTGGTGGTAGTTAGTGTAATCATGACATTCACAGCTGCTGAAGGGAGGCCCATATGTTCTGATGTACAGCACAGACTCTGAGCCTCTCTCATTTCATTTCTGCCATTACCTTTGCTGCTCTCACGCTCTTTTCTTCTCTTTCACTACCACTGATTTTTCCCCACTCACGTACTCTTCAGCTGTGTCAACTGCTCTGCTGTTATCCATCTCGTGCTCCCTGACTGTGGTTTAGCCCACACTGTGAAACGTTAAAACAACACACAGACCAGCACTATGGGATGTAGACTTGTGAGATCTGAATTAATACTGCCCTTAATAAACAACAATTTTAAATATCAGTCACACTTTATAGCCTGTTTTTACTTGCTGTAAGTGTGTTCAGTGTACAATTAGTATAATCTAATCTAATATATATAATCTACAGTATATTTAAACTGAAATACCAGTGTCACTGATGAAGTGGCACTGTGATGAGCAGTGGTTACAAATACATATTTTATATTAAATGACTGAAAAAGTGACAGGGATAAGATGCATCTCTAGCAGATGGTTGCTATTTAGCTATTAACATTATCAACAATGGTTTATAACATATGAACCACTCTTGCACTGAGCTGTATGTAGTAGCATAGACCAGCAAGCATGCACTCACTTTGCCTAGACCGTGAGTGGACAGATTTTAAATGAAAAATCCTTAAATTAAACCAAAACCAAGGTTTTCCACCTCAAACTTCCTGTAATTGTACAAATGCATTCATCCTGTGCTTTGTGGAAATTCTCCCAGGGTTTACCTCAAAAATATAGCATGGCTAAAGTTACTTCTTTATGGCTGTCAGGCTTTTTGCCAATTATTTGATTTAAATGTACATTTACTTTGAGGTACCACCAGGGAAAAAAAAATACCCATCCCTTAGTTTCTGTGGATATTTTTGAGTAAATTCTTCCTCATGCTCCATGTGATTGCTGGCCCGATTCTTCTCCTGCTGAGAGGCAATGGGATGGACGGCGCACAAACCTACTCTCTATGAAGCATGCAGACGGATAAGAGCATAACAATTCTCACAAGTGTCAAATAAATGACGTGCGTAAAAGTGTTGTCTCTGCCAAGCAGTATTTAAATAAAGGCTTTAGAGCTGGGAGGCTGACCATGTGGTGGGAGGCTGAGTGATTGAGAGGTGAAGAGGTGGTGAGTAGAACAAGGGTGTGGATCAGAAGCTATGTGGGTGGTGGGATGTGCGTTTGGAAGTAGCCACGTCACAGCATTGCATAAGGGCTTACGCAGGCAGTGGTGAAGTGGATCTGAAGTAAAAAGTGAGGAGAGCCTTCACTCCTGCTGGCACACTGAGAGGACGAGCGTGTGAGTGAGTTATTCCAACAATCCATCCAGCTACACCTAAGAGACGTGAGACTGGCCTCTTTATTCACCGGCATATAAATCACAATCTTCCTATAATTGATCAATATTATTCACCACTTTTTTGTGATAGTTGAATAAACATTAATATGTGATTTACAGCTGCATGCTAATTACTCAACAGATACTTCAGATGAACCTCAACAAAGAAACGAAAAACAAACAAAACAACTCCTTATCATGTTTCCAATTAGTGAGTTCCCAGTGTGGATATTTCCTCCGTGGCTAGTCAAAGTCAAGAGTTGCAACTAATGATTACTTTTCATAATAAATTAATCTGTTGATTATTTTCTGGATTAATTGATCAATTGTTTAGTTAATAAAATACCAGAAAATTATAAGAAATGATCTGAACATTGAAATGATGATGTTCTCAAATGTCTTGTTTTGTCGACGGATCAAAAGTACTTAATTTTTAATTATTTATTTTTTCTTATATTTTCTTAAATGAGGTAGACATCTTAATTTGATAATTACGCGTCCTCACTTACAGCTACACCTTTCCTCATCATCCTCAAACACTCACGACTCAGAGCAGTGGAAATGGAAAATGGAGTTTTCTCAGGTTTTAAAAAAATGAAGTAGGATATTTGAGGTTTGGCCTGGATAATCCTAAATGGTTATATCTGAGAAAATGCTGATATTTTGTGCTGTTTAAAAGGAATGTGATGCTTTCCATGTGGACCATTTTCTCACTGTCCAAACAACGCCGATGTGCCAGTTTTCCCACTAGCTTATCTTTCCCCTCCCTTTTGATTTTATACTTTTACATAAAGAGCTGTGTTATTTGAGAAATTACAAGCACAACAGTTGCAGTTTGGGTTTCTTAATTATCATTTTAGCCTTAATTTTAGTGGAGGTTGTATGATCCTTCCACCACTTCCTCCGCATGGACTTTGTTCAGGGTGTGTTGCTCCCACTGCATCTTATTGAGTATTAACTTCGATGAAACCCTCCAACACATGGTTAAACATTAGAATAATAAACATAAGTGCAGTGTTTGGAAAAGGAAGAAGCAGGACACCACCCTGTTCCTCTGTCATTTGCTCTGTGTGTGCGCGTGTGTTTGCACAATAATATGTGTTCACGTGTTGCTGGAACTGAGGAGGCTCAATGAAACTTGGTTTCGGTACCATTACCTGTTACAATGTCTTGCGTTTAAAAAAGCCCATTTCAGCTTTAAAGTGATTATAAAGCAATGCAGTGGGTCAGATGGCTGCTTTTTCTAGCTTTTTACAGTTTTCAGTAAAAAGTTAGAGTTAAGCTGTCCAGTACCAAACAGCAGATAAATAAAGACATAAAGATTTAAAGACATAGGATCTATTATCTCCCCTCAGGACCAGGTAGCCTCTTTGACCTGTCACCTGAGGCGGTACGTTATGATAGACAAACAAGGAAATGTATATAAGAAGAAACGTTATAGATTATCTTGAGAGCACAGTCCACGTTACCAGAGGTCAACTTGATTTAACACAGCAATTCTAGAAGCTGTAACTGGTTGTTTCTGCCTTTTTGAAGGCTCCATCTTATTCCTAACTTTGAAAATATCTATGATATTTCATCATATTTTTTCTTGCCTCATCGTAGTTACGCATAAATATGTCAAACAACTAAGAGTATGTCAAAACCAACAAATTGTGCATTTCCTTACTGGAATGTGAGGCCACCTGATTTGATTGTGGGTCAGTAAACATCACAGACAAAGGTTCCTGTTTAGCAGATGAATAATGGGGAAATTGTAATCGCAGTACTGTCCTACACTCTACATTCACATCCATCCTCCTCTTTCTGTGTCTCTCCATGCCTCTCTTGTGTTGTCTTCTTTAATGAGGATTATCCCTTTTTAGATGTAGAGTAGCAGGTGAGAGGAGCAGCTCTCCTGAGTAAACACCTGTTTGTGATCTGTAGCTCTATTATAAGCGCTTTAAATACACCACTGTTACGTTAATACAGTACCTTACAAGTTCACGCTAAGGGTTGGTGCTATGGCGGTGCAACATTCTGCACAGCCGTCTGGATTGAGCTACATTACATGTGGGAAGCCACAGTCTCCTCAACACTTCCATCTGTCTGTAACATACAGTATGTTCGACACAGATGGACACACATTTTCGCTAAGCCGCTGCAGTTGCAATTGCCCTGCAGGCAGTTCGTATTTAGCAAACATCCCTGATCCTGTTGATAAAACAGGATGCACAATAACCAGTTAGTTACTCCTGCACAACATGACTAATGTTGATTTCCACATTTAAATTGTTTCTCAAAGCCAATACGGTCCAAAATATGTCATATGTTTCATTTCAGTAAAACAGACCATGTTCCACTTACAGATATATTTGTTTAAGTCTCACATGAGTCTAGAAAATGAAGAAAAAAACGGGTGGTGATTCACAAACAAAAGAAGTCACATGTTAAGTATACTTGTGGTTTGTTTTATGAAGTTGGTGCAAGTTTTTCATTCAGGCTTCACTCTTGTTGACATGGAAAATCCCCTCAGTCTCAGCCTCCTTCTATGTGAAGATTTTTTTTTTGCCATCATGACTCAGATTTTCCTCTTTTCCTCCCTGACTTCCATAAACACACTTGTCACATTTCAGGTTTTCCAGCTCTCTACAGTGGTAGTATTCTTGTTGCGTCTCCTCTGCTGATTTAACAACCTAATGCCGTTTTCCTTTTTGTCCCCTTAGGCTGGGAAAACATAGACAGGCGAGGAAAGAATGAAGATCTGTTTGCCGGTGTGACTTCTATGATACCTGCACCCTATGCTTTCTACGGCCTCAAGACGCTGAAGACGGGGCGTCATTGACAGGTAAGTGGAGCCTTAAGGACTAAATGCTGTTTAAATTGTAAAAGGCATTCAAGCTTGGTTTTATGCAAACATGTCTGGATTACAGCAGATTACACACAATTAAATTGAGACCAAACATGTTTTCTTCCTCCCAAGAGCCATTTTGGGTTCAGAGTTTATTGATGTAAGGAAGTAAGGAAGTGGCTGCATCAAGCCACACACATAGCAGTGTTTTTCCTTCTATGTGTGGATGTTAACACTTTGCTATTGTGTGGGAGTTAGCAACAGATCTTAATCATGGATAGGGTTTTACTGTAATTCCAGACCTCGAGGTGTAACCCGAATCTGTTTGGCATGTTGCATTGTAAATCAGACTGTGGCTTAATCGGGTCCCTTCCAATGCGGAACAAGCAACTAAATTCTGTGGATTTATAACAGGACTTTTTCAGTGCTCCCGTTTCAATCTATAGAGATCTCTCTTCCTTGCTACTCTTCGTTTGTGTTGAAAACTAATGACCCAACCTCTGCCAGCTGCTAAGTTTTATTTCAGAGGTGTTCGTAGATTGCTTTGTGCCATGGGGGATTATTTTGGAAGTCACTGGTCCAAATGACAGCATGGTCGAGACCTATTTTAGCTGCAGCATCTAGTGGGAGAGATGTCCCCATGCAGAGGCAGGATGGACACTGAAGGATGGCCTAGCTTTCCATTCATTCCTGGTCAGAGAAGTGAGCCATTGTTATGAAAATACAGGCAGACGTTTGGTGGTGAGGCACCAGCCGGGTCTGTGATGGATGACCACCTGCTGGGCATCTTCTGTAGATAACGGGTACATTAGAATTATCGCCTCTAAGGAGCCACTTTCAATGTGGACAAGAAATTGGTCCACAGATGGCACTCCTAAATGTTTCATTCATCTCTGTGGGATAATAAACTTTTATATGACTGAACAAGAGCAGAAACCAGAAACCACTAGGCTGGTGTAGTCAACATTTCTGCAAAGCTACACTGGAAGTATTTGATATGGTGTTTGGGTTTATTTTCCTATCCTGCAGACAGAGGGTGAGGAAGACTATGATAATATTTGTGTTTAAATTCAATACTTTAAGAGCTTTTATAGCACTAACAATACAATATATTTTTTCAATTTACAAAGTTACAGCTTTAGTGTGTAACTACTCCCTCTAACCAAACTGCATTCAAACCATTTAAGTTAACACAATTCTGATAAACCACACAACACTCTCTGTGTGACTCGCTCTCCCTCTTTCAGTATTGCAGCAGTTTGTTTTTGTGTCTGTGGTGACATTCCTGTGCTGCAGATTGAGTGATGTATTTTACTTCACGACTGAGTGGTTGAGGTACAGTTGCACAATGGTTGAAAACACTGTGATAACAACTACAAAAAGTTTCAGAAGTGGATTCTATTGCTATAGATAAACTTGGACGCCCAGTAGGATTTAACAATGGTATATTAATCACAATCACACATTATTTGGCTTCTAAAAGATATTGAAAATGCAACAGAATGCAAAGAATATCAATCTCTCCCTGAACAACTGCCTGACTACTTGCCTGCATATACCAATAACAGCAGCTGCTGTTTCCTTCACCACACAGCTCCAAGTTTCCTGGATGCAGTCTGCTGGACAAGTAACGCTATATTAAAACATTAAAAAGACAGATTTACTACAGATAATTTACAGAGGCACCGTAGAAAAACCACAGAAGACAGTAGGGTGGATCAAAATATCGATTTGGTGATGTATATCGTCATTCTTCCTCATGCAATATGATAATTGAAGACAGAGCTGCTTTTTTCTTGTTAATCTCTCTCTCTCTCTCTCTCTCTCTCTCTCTCTCTCTCTCTCCAATTACCATAAGTGTTATGGTAATTGCTTAGAAGTCTACCGGGGTTCTGCACAGGAGCTCTGTGGGTTACAGAAAAGCTGTCGGAACAATTTAGCCTACAAATTTTTAATTAAATAGAACATTTTTGGTATTTATATTGCAATTTTGTCCGTATTAACCAGCTGTATATGACAATAAATAAGAATAACAGTGTGTTTTTTTATGGATCTGAATTTGATGTTTCAGACTTTTCAAACCTGCTTACATTGTACCTTGTTGCCTGTAAATCGAGTCCCTCAAAAGGGGCTGACTCATGTTTCCCCCCTGCTTTCCCCTCGCCCGTAAAGACATGGTGTTAATGGTGGCATTCACAGAGGTGATTTGCAGCCTGCCTCCTTATTCCACTACTTGTGGCCTCGGGGCAGCTGATTGATGGTGTTCGCTATCCAATCTTTAACTGAGAGCGGTTTCTGTTGCTTTGGCTGCAGCAGGACAGGTTTTACAGGGCTTGTGGCACACTCCGTGTTCTCCAAACCTCCTATCGAGACGTGACCACGAATGACCTTGAACTCCCTCCCTGGGCTTGTCTGAAGGACAAACTTGGTGCCTTCTCGTGTGACCCAGTTACAGAAGCAGGGAGTGAGGGAGTAGAAAAGTGGAGAAAAGGCAGAGAGACGGATCTATGTTTTTTTACGTTAGGCGGTGGCAGGGCATAGCCTACTTCTCGTACCCCACTTTACCCCTCTGCTCATTTGCGAGCTGAACAGCTGAGCTCCGACTGCACAATCTCAACTTGTCCTTTTTGTCACTGGTTTGTTTTTGACAGATGGCAGATTATAGGACAAGGCTGAATGCTGCCACTGTCACAGGAGAATAAACTTATTGAATCTGACTGACTGGTTACTTGGGACATTAGTCTCTAAGCGACTAATTCCATATGAATGTGTCAATAAGCCATATTTGTCAAGTCATATTTTATTATGTTAGTCCTGTTTTTTTATTACTATTAATGTCTGTTTGGTTTTTTAATTGACTAGCATGACTAGCATTTTTGCATTCATGTTTCACCTAATGCCGAGGACAGTTTAAAGTGCTACACAACTTGCATACAAACTTAGAGATTTTCTTTAAGTGAGTAATATCCTCTTGCCATTCCACGTTCTGTCCACTCTTTTCACTTGACAGGAAGAGCAAAATGGGTTTCAACTGCCAGCTTGCCCTTTTTCATGGCTTTCTGTTTCTATATCCTTCTATCTCCTCTTTTTTTTACAGACTGACAAAGACAGTAGAGGACCTTGCAGAGTGTAGATTCTTTGGTCAAAGGAAACGGCAGAGGAGGAGTAGAGCAAGAAGAGAGGAGGTGTATCACTCATACAGAGGCTGGACTGAGAGGAGGGGGGAAAAGAAGGGGCACAAAAGAGAGGAAAGGAGAGGAAGGGGAGGGGACTGTGCGCCCATTCACAGTGGCGGCATTTGGCTGGAGTGTTTTTTTATTCCTTGGGTAGGAGAAGTTTTCAGGAGGGTTGGTCTGAGACAGAGCCAGGAGAACAGAAATAAAGTGGTGCTGACTTAAACCTGAGACCTTGAAGGAGCTGAGACTGGAGGATACAGAGAAGCTGGTGAAGCAGCAGGGCAGCAATGCAGCCGGCAAAGTGGGGTAAGAAGCTTGGATGGAAAGAACATTTGCGTAAAGGGAAGTTGACTCTATTACAGTCGAGCAGTCAAGGTGACAGTGATGTTGGGTAATTGCAATTTCTAAATTTGTCTTGCAGGTTAATATAATTAACTAAAATAGCCAGCAGAATGTGTAAAAAAAGCTGTGTGTTTGAAGGAGACATTATACAGCACTTTTTTCCAGTGCTGTTTAATCATTGGCAGTGGTCAGTGCAGCATTCAAACAAATCTGCAGGCAGGGAAAATGTTTGTCAGTTAATCCACTGGGACTGCTTATTGAATAATGCATTTTGAAATTAGCGTTATTTATAGTCTCTAGTATAGTTTATTTAACAAGGAGAGGAACTGAGAATAAAAATTATTGTAACGCAAAAGTATGGCACACATGTGCACTTGCCATGTGGAATGGTTAATTGACAGTGAAATAATTGAGAATACTTGACATGGTGACTGTGGTGTCTGTAAGGGCTCCGCCTGTGGAAAGGTAGGTTGTCCAATGTCTACAAAACTAAAATAGCGTTGTCACACTTTTGCTCTATGCTCCAGTTTTCTGAGAGGAAGAGAGATGGGGGGGGGGGTGTTTAGAAGGAGAGAGAGTAGAATTCAGACATTTGGCCACAGAGTGATGGAAGGTGGAGGAGGGGATCATTTGTCTGTTTCCTCATTCAGATGCTCCCTACTCCTCTCCTTCACTTTCATCAAAGTGTCTTACTTCTTACTCTCCACATCATATTTAAGTCAGAGGTGTTACTCCTGTCAGATCAGGGCCAGTGTAACACAGCTTTCTCCTTGTTTCCATCCTGAGCCTCTACTTCACCTGGTGTGGGGGCATATTTTTAGACTCTCACCTCTGTGGCTGTTGCATGTGTGTTTATGGCGTGGTACTAACAAAGAGGGTTTTTAGTGCCGGCTCCTTCAGTTTGTCTCAAAGCAGGTTTGTGTGACGTTGCAGTCTTGCAGGGCAGAGAGCCAGTAAACCTTGTATAGTGTAGCTTTTGTAAAATGGCTTCCATTACAAGGCTCTAATGTTGTGTGTTTCTTTAATTGGCTATTTTGGATACAATCAGACAAAATGCTTGCCGCCCTGCTTGCCAATGAGTGTCACTGAAATCTATCTCGATTTACTGCTCGACAGTATGTGTAATGACTGCACCACTGTGGAGTCGCCTCCTGACTGTCGGTATCTGACTGAACTGTTTCAGAGCAGACTGCAGACTCTGTTTCACACAATTGATTCCCATTCAGTGCTGATATTTTTGCCTGGAATCTCAGCAAGATTTTTTTATTTAAGCATGTATTGATCTCGGGATATGGATTCCCCCCCCCCCCCCCCCCCCCCCCCTTCATTTTACCCTGAGAAATACTGTAAGACCACAAAGGAAGGTGGAGGAGTGATAATATTAAAAAAAGAAGCCCCCATTTTCTCTTTGATCCTAGCAAAGATACTGATAAATACATTGTACAATACAATACAAGTAATTCTAGGATATATAATTCCTTAAGTGTTTGTTCTCAAATAATCTTTGGTAAGTTGTATTTCCCTTTGACTAATTAGAAAATAAAGTATGCTATAGGAACATAATCCATTAACTGTTTAAAATTGAATGGAAAAAAGTAACAATTTTGATGAATGAATCCGAAAACATTTCATTAACTGAATGGAAAAAGAAAAATTCTCATTGTAGATTTTCTTTGTGCTGTTTCTTCATGTTTGTCTGTGCAGAAAGCCTAAACAGATAACATAAAAAGTATTGGTATGTTTATATTATATTATAAGACCCTAATCTTACTCAAAACTGCCTTGAGATATGGAATGTGCTACTAATTAAATTAGTTACAGGAAAATCTCTTGTTGCAATATGGAAATACTATTTAAAATGTTCTCCCCAATGGCTTTTGAGTCGCACGGTTCACAATCTGACTACTGCGCATTGTGTCCATGTTTAGACAAAAAACACTCCTTAGCTGCCGTACTTATGTCTGCATACTCCTCCATCTGGAGGAGTGACTGACTGCTGACTGAGTGAGGGCAACAGACATCAAAACTTTCAGGGGTTTTCCCAGACAAAAGCGGTCTGCTCACGGTGTAATTTAATCCACATGCTGTGGTGCTGTGATGTTTTCATTGCAGTAATTTAGAGCTCAAATGATTAGTTAATCATCTAAGCCAATGGTTGAAAAATATTTATAATATAAAACAACATTTCACTTTTACATTGGCAATTTCCTGTGTTTTTGTCAATGAATCTGCACTGAAAAGGAACAAAAAGGCATGTTGATTCATTCAAAAACAAACAATCGATAATGGAAATGCTTCCAACTAGACTACATTATATGGACAAGGCCTATTGCACTGTAGTACTTTATACTTTTGTACTTTATTCACTGCTCTGCATGGTTACCAGGGATTGGTCCACTATTGAGTAGTTGTTAATGTCCATTTAACTTCCATCAGGCCATCTGGGAGCATATGGAATATTGTCACCACTTAAGAACAAGTGAAGGCTTTAAGATGCTGAGGAGGGGTCCTGGCCTCCCTGTCAGCCCTCTGACCACCAACCACTCCTCTTTATCCCTCCTCCTCTTACCAATGTTTGAGGCACCGGTCGCTATGACAACAAAGGAGAGACCAGGATTGCATGAACATGACAAGGGCTTTGAATAATGTTTGAGACCCCCCTGCCTTCCCCCGTAAACTCTCTGCATAGTTTGTCATTTTGAGTCCAGGAGGATTAAAGCTTATTCATTTATCTGGAAGGAGTTAAAGGACGACAGATTAATACAGGAAATTATAGGATATTGTTTTTACATCAACTAGATGTTTGTGTATTTCTTTAAGTAGTAAAAAATTTAAAAACCTCATCTTTGTCACATTTTAAGAAGTATTAATATCTGCTGTTTAGTCTCATATGTGAGACATTAATGTTTCTCTTTGTCAAATGAAAAAAAACATGATCGTAAAATGAATATCTTTGGGTTATTGGACACCAGAGGGTGTCAACTTTTGTCTGTGGTAATTTAATAATGACAGTAGCCATTAGTTTCAGCTGGACAGGTTTCAGCAGTCCACAACTAAACATAACACCAGTGAGCTCATTGACTGGTGCATACTCGTTTAGTTGAACAAGATCTATAGTTCCAGACTTTTGCCAGGAAATGGGATAAGAGTTTTGCCATTGGTCAGTCTCATTACCTGCCATTCAGATTAGATTAGATTCGATTTATTGTCTTTATTGTCTTTACAATAAATATTCCTTTACTTTCTGCACAGCCTGGAGAAACACACATAAGTATACAAAAACATGGAGACATGGTCATGGACTAACTCGCTTTTAGAGGAATTGCCTAAGATTAATCCTACTCCTACAACAGCTTCCTCAACAACGCATATTGCTCCTGCTGCCATTCCATGAAAGTGCATTTCCAACTGCATTAAGGTGATGACCTAAGTGAGTCAATGGACAGAGCATTTCTGTTCTTTTTTTCTGTTTGATTGTTTTTATGTATGAGTTACAGCAATGCATCAGTGTCGAAACTTAGTGCATTTGTTAAAACTGTACCAAAATAACTAAACAGTACCAAATATAGACTACAGTAGAATTTTTGTAGAATTACAAAGCTTTTAGAAATCACAAGAACATATTCCATCATCCAGACATTGAAGGTGCTAATTCAAGTGTGGAAATCACAGTTGAGTCACTGTTAGTAGACTTGTCAGCTCTTTAGTAAACTTGGCAGGTTGAAAAATGCCTTGGCATGGGTCTGTCCTGGCTGAGGGAGGCTACAAACATGGCTGGCCAGCACGCCTGCTGTCAGCCCCACTTTCACCCACTGTGACCCATTGTTCTTGTCGTCTTCATCTTTTTTCCTAGTCGGTGTGACTAAGAGAAGATTGAGAGTGCTACAGGGAAGGTGAATGAAGAGGAAAAAGTGCTGGATAAAGCTTGTAATTAATTTTAAAACGTAGGATAAATTGGTGACAATCCCTTGAGGATTCTCCACATGAGACACTGAAGTCTTAATAATAGTGTGTGCATGTGTGTGTGCATGTACCTGTATTTGTTACCTTTTTGAGAACTTTTTCGGGCTTCTGAGGACCAGCAGTACACATGGAGTTCAAAACCAGGTCCCAGTTAGGCAAAACCTAATTGGTAAAGTTTTAAGGGCTAAGATTTGAACTGTGGTTAGGTATACCACTTTATGTTGTCCAAATGACTGGAAGTCAGTGCACTGTCTTAAGAAGAATAGTTGTACAAAATCCTGTGTGTGCGCATGCAAGAAGGCCAAATATAAAAATGTTAATAGCAACTCTTGACCACATGATATCCTTTTGTACAACCCCCTTGCTGCCCTGTAATCAAGGTCAATACAAACTCTTAATTTGTGTGTCACGTAGTGAGAACACAGTGACTCTTGCTGTGCTGTAAATCCAACATTGACGTCTTCTCGACTGCCAGACGAGGTTAAAAACGTGTGTTTAGTACACGCCCATCAGTCGGATATCCTCTTACTCTGTAATGTGTTTGTAGAGCACAGCTGGCTCTGCTGTCGGTGGTGATGTCGGAGCAGCATGACTTCATCATCACACGTCCCGTTGGCCATTGTTCTCCACACAACGCTCGACTGTTCACCAAACCACAGAACAAACTGCTGATACTGTAGTTTGTATGTGTCAGCCCGTTGTGTGAAAATGTGGGTGTGCCTCAGCTATATCATTGTTTACTGTTGGATGTACACCCTAGCTAAATCACATCCCTTTCAACAAGTCTCCTCTGCTTCTCCCTTGAGGTATTATCCAGTTATGAATTTGAAACTGTTCCCAAAGCCGATCAGATGTGTGGAGACAGAAGCCTTTGTTGCTGTCAGGAGAAATACCAGCATGTTAGAAGCCGTTTCACGTCTCACATGAAAAGAGACCCTTTCCTTCTGCTGCCCCATGCTTTATAAGCCAAATGCCTCAAGTTTGTGCTGCTTGAATAATTTTAATGAATGGTGTGTTCAGGCTCTTTGTGTGTGGGCCACTATTGTCTCCTGGGATAGTTTTATGCCTTTGTCTACTCTGTATAATAGAAATTTTGTATTGGACTGGTTTGATGCATAAACATTCCTTGAACACACCCTGCCCTGGCGACTGGAAAGTGGACTTAAGACTTACTACAAGGCTAAACTGACTGACTGAATGACTGGAGAGTTGCCAGAATATGATCCAACTTGAACCTTGATTTGGACTTTATATTTGCAAAGAGTTAAGAGTTATCTAAGAGTTAAGGACCTCATAATTGCAATGATAATTGATCAACTTGGCTGATCTCAATGACTTGACTTTTCATTTGCATGAGTAGACATTGAGTAATTAAAGACCTGAGACATAACTAGATTTGCATTTACAAATTTTACAAAGTTGTCACGTGTCTAGAACAAGGTTTATGGCCAGAGATTGTTTTGGTTTTAGTAACTTGACTTGTGATTTAACTTGGAATTTTTGTTCCTCATTCAGAGCGAGTGACCCCTCCCAGCCGCCACCATGGCTCTGGTTCAGGCTTTGCCCATATCTGCTGAGCCCCACAACTCAGGCCTCAGTGGAGGGACCCGTAGAAGACACCAATCTGGCCCTTCACCCCCCATCAACGCACCACCACCCTCCACTCTGGATCCCATGGGCTCTGTTAGCAGCCTTATAGCCACCCGCCCTGGTCCCTACCAGGACCATCGCTTCGGTGTTGAATTTGGAACAAGGGTTCGACGACCCACACCCGGAGCTTCCCGCCTTGATGGCGAGTCTCCACAGGATCGTTTACTGCAGAACATCTCACCGCTCAAGAAACAAAGCTCCACAGCATTCATCAGGGGCCTGGAAAAGGAGAGCCGGGGTGGGAACTACACTTATCAAAATGAGGACTATATGGGTGACTGGAATGAGAACCATGCAGTAACCACCAGCCCAAGTAGTGACACAGATGAGATTAAAGAAGGATCAGGTTTCAAAGGGAATGTGGGGGGGCCTCCTCCAAAACTGATCCCAGAGTCAGGAAAACTTGAGAGAGTAAGTCTTTGAATAAATGACTGTGTTTACTGAGACAGTTAATGTGATGTTAAATAATACATAATACTATTATGTAGAGCTGAAACAATGAATCGATTAATCGATTACTAAATTAATCGACAGCTATTTTGATAATGGATTAATCGGTTTGAAGCTTTTTTCATGATTAAAACAAGATTTCCAATTGTTTAAGCTTCTTAAATGTGAGTATTTTCTTAATTTTATTTGCTCTGGATAACAAAGAAATCATTAAAAGTTTGAGGTTTGAGAACACAATCAACATTTTTTAAGGTTTTCTTATATTTTATGGGCCAAACGATTAATCAAAAAAATAATCAACAGATTAATCGATTATGAGAATAATCGTTAGTTGCAGCTCTACTATTATGAACCTGCCATTCAATACTCAGTATACTACTCACTGTAAATGTGTATTACAATGATGACCATACATATGGTGCATGATGTATTATTATTGTTCAAATAAGTCAAAAAAAACTAGTAAAGTTTTTTTCTCTGCCATGTCAACCACCTGTTCCTGCTTCCCAACATGGTTCCTGTCTTGATTTCTCTTTTCTAGAACATGGAGAAAACAGTGCTGCGGCCCACTGCCTTCAAACCAGTCATTCCGAAAAGCCGCACCTCCATGCAATACCTCTCTCCTCGCCATTGTGCCAATGTTCCAGAAAGCCAAAACACCCTGAACCTGCTCAGCCCCACCCACAGGGAGGTGTCGCCCTCCTGCTCCGAGAAACGCAGTTCGTACAGCGGGGCCCGCCACAGTGGCGGCGGGGGGAGCAGTCAGTCCTGCTCGCTGTCGGACTCTGGACGCAACTCCCTCTCCAGCCTGCCGCCTTATGGCAGCACTGGCTACAGTCTGGCATCAGGAGAGGCCTCTGTAGGCCACATGGAGCCCATGAAGAGCGCTCCATCAGTCGGTGCCCACGGACACTCAAATTCAGACAGTGGGCGCTCATCCTCCAGTAAGAGTACAGGCTCTGGGTCGATAAGTGGCCGAGGGCAACCTTTATCTGACAGCGGATCCAGTGGGCGCTCCCCTGGTCCTCTTGATGGTTATGAAGGGGTGGTCAGGGACCTGGAGGACAAACTGAGGGAGAGAGAGCTGGAGCTGCAGCAACTTAGAGACAACCTGGATGAGAATGAAGCCGCTATTTGTCAGGTGGGTTGACGTGTACGCATTGGTCCTTTTATTTTGTATGTTAACTGTTCTAATGGATTTTGCTTTTTGATATTATATTGTGTAGGTGTATGAGGAGAAGCAGAAACGCTTTGAACTTGAGCTGGAGGAGCTGAGGCAGGGTTGTGCCACCAGGATGCAGACAGCCTCACAGAAGGCCCAGCGCGCCCAGCAGGTGCTTCAGATGCAGGTGAGAACACCTGTTGAGAAGCAGAGTTGTCTATAAGACCTTCAGATTCTCAGAAAATCAACAAAAATAGAATAGAGAACCCTCATCTGCTAAAGACTGCATGTCTGTCAGCTTCCCATGGATGTTGCCATGAGGGTTAATCATCAGTACAAGACAAAGCCAATTAAATACATTTCAAAACTCTATATTCTGCTGAACTCCTTTGTTTGGTGAAATGGCTGCAGGTATTTCAGCTGCAGCAGGAGAAGAAGAAGCTGCAGGAGGATTTTGCTCAGCTTCTAAAGGAAAGGGAACAACTCGAGGAGCGCTGCACCTCCTATGAGCATGAGAAGATCCAGCTGGGGCCTCGGCTTGAAGAGACTAAGTGGGAGGTAAGCAACACTGCACAGTTTCTTGGATGTATACAAGGTTTAATGATTAAAAAGATTTAAATATGGGCTACCATTGCCTTTTGAATTGGTCACCATTTGTAGAAATACACAACTCCCAAAGCAAAGAATTTCACTGATAAAGATATTCGACACTCTGTATTTGAGACTAGCTGATGCTCATTGTTCTTTTTCATACACGGAGGATATGAGTTTCAACCTCAAAGCTTCCTGAATTATTCAGCTGTTGTGACAGACTCCAGCTAATGAGAGAAACGTGATCGCTACCATACACACATCTTTAGGTCAACGTTAAACTCAAGCACACGCAGTTGAGGACTGTAAAAGACTGGAGAAAACATATATTCATTTTAAAACCTAGATCAATCAAGATTTGCGTTTTTTGCTTGGAAAAACTTAAAATATATATAATATTAGTTAATTAGCCAACCATAGCTGTCTTACTGTGTACCAGGAATATACAGCCTGTATGGAACAGTGTTTCTCTGTCAGGTGTGTCAGAAGTCGGGGGAAATCTCTTTGCTGAAGCAGCAACTGAAGGACGTGCAGGGAGAGTTGGCTCAACGTGTCGGAGAGATCGTTTCACTGCGGGGTCAACTCAGAGAGGCTCGCGGTGAGCTAACAAACACCCAGGTCCTGCTCCAGGAGGCTCATGGCACTACCCGCACACGAACCCTGGAGCTGGAGGTGTGTGAGAATGAGCTCCAGCGCCGCAAGAGTGAAGCAGAACTCCTAAGAGAGAAGGTTGGGCGTCTCGAAGCAGAGTTGGCTCAACTGAAAGATCAGAGCCAAGGAAACAGACAGTGTCAGGTGTTCCAGGAAGCAGAGGAGCACATGCTCGCCTATGAAAGTGACGAGGCAAAGGCTCAGCGGCAGAGCAGCACCGAGGCCTTGCAGAACATGAAGGCGCAGATGGACAGGATGAGGAGTGAGCTGACTTTTGAGCGTCAGCGGGCTGAGCAGCAAATGGGAAGCTTCGAGGAGGAGCGCAGGATATGGCAGGAGGAGAAGGACAAGGTAATCCGCTACCAGAAGCAGCTGCAGCAGAACTATGTACAGATGTATCGCAGGAACCGGGAGCTAGAACAGCACCTGCAGGACCTCAGTCAGGAACTGGAGAGCAGGGAGGAGGACGAGGGCAGTGGCAATGAGATAAACTTTGATGAGGTGGCTGCCACAGAAATTTGACCCCTGTGTGTCACCAGCTTTTGATTTGCACTACTGTCAGCATAACATTTTAACCCACATATCACAGATCTGGTCTCTTTTTGATGCTTTAGAGGGAAAAGGATCGGCAGCACAAAAAAAAAAATCAAAGACAAAAACATCTGCAGTGTAAAATCAGCCACACTTTAGTTCTGCCTCATTGGTCTGCTCTCCATGGAGTCCTGCTTTAAAAGCCAATGACCTCTATTAGTCATTAGTAGGCCACCTCGGTCCTCTTTTCCTCCATTAATGTCTGTGTTAGTATTTGCACTGACTAACTTGACATCAGTGTTGTAGTCCTCCTTCACAGTCTGATTCTAGGTGATGGGCATGAGTAACGTCAACCTTTCACAGTCCTCCCACGCTGTTAGTCGTGGGCTCACATTAGTACCATTACTTCTGAATGCGCCCACACTGCTCAAATGACGGCAACACATCCAGCATGCTGTAAGAGTGAGTAAGTCGGATCAAAAGTGTTAATGACGGTGGATTCACTGTGATGTAGTGAGGATTCTATTGTTTGTTTCCCCCCAGAACTCCAACATGGCCAACATTTAAACTTCCTTCTGTTTTGGGCATAAAAACACTGAATTAATGTTTTAATTAATTACACACAGCACAGTACACAGAATTAGTTTCTCGATGAATAATTCAGTGCATTTCAAGTTTACTTGTGTCCCTTGTTAACGCAGCATCTGCACAGTGTAATGTACTAACAGAACTCCTTACATACAGTGCACTTGTCAGTTTCTCTCTTGCCTCTTTATTGCACTTGTGAGAAGAGTTGATTTCATCACTTTCTGTTGTGTGTGTGTGTGTGGGTGATATGGATGAAACTACTTTATTGGTAAACAGTACAGTAATTTTATAATGCGTTATACTGTTGATTGCAATATAGTCATTGTTCTAGAATAAAAATACATGTTTTTAACTACAGGTGTTACTAATAACATTAACAATGGCTCTGCTATTCTCAATGTGGTAGTCATTTATCATGTACAGCACCAGAGCCGTGCATTAAATCACTCCTAATTTTCTTTTATGAGGACACCAAATTCTCAATTTAAATCTTTTCTTTTATATAATTTCTGGCATTTCCAGTTTGTTTTTTTCTATAATGCACTAATTGAAACAGCTGGATGAAAACAAGTAATCTCTTGTGAGAGTCTGAAATTGCATTTACTGCTTACTGGAAAAAAGTGAAGGGAATTATTAGTGACTGTTTTATTATTGAGGTTTCATGATGTGTTGAATCAGTTGTGCCTATTGAAAGAGGCTGTTGTTTAAAAGGATGTTTATGTGAGTGTTTTTTGGCTTATCAAACTATTTCAGTACTATTTACACACAGTAGCACTCATAACACAGTAAACTGCTCCTTTCAAAATAGTTTTAATTTATTTTACAATGGGTACAGTCACCTGACGAGAGCTTCCTTTTCCTTGCATAAAAACTCTAACTTGAGTGATCAGTGTTGCAAGTCCTCACTATAAACATACAGATAAGAAAGATGCGCGTTATGTGCAGTGATGGACAGTCCCGACATTGATATTCAAAATAGCACACTTAAGCCTCATACAAAAAGGGAGATCACAACCATTGTGTACACCATGATAAACTTAATATAGCCTCCATATACAGTAGCTCACACGTAGTGTTTTAAATTCCGTCCCATAATTTGCTAATATAAGGCCAAAGTTATATTTGTCCACTCAACCAGAAATGCACATGTGACTAGTGTGACGTGTTTGTAGGATTTGTGTCTTCCACGCACTGAATGATGTTTGAGTGTGAAGTCGAAAAACTACTCGGACATTGACATGACGATTTTTCAGCAGCTTCTAAAATTAGAGTTCGTGTTTCACGTGTATGTATTTCACGACACTACAATGAGAACACTTGTTCCTCTTATCACTGCTGATTTGAACTATAATCCTCTTTGTAATTAATCATAGAAGTATTAAGTTTCATTCCAGAGATGTATTTCTATCTCCAAAAAAAAAAGAAAAAGAATAAAAACATAGCCACTGTGAATAGACCAAAGCAATGCACAGTATACTCTGCTCCTACAGTATAGATACAACGCCCGTGTATTAATGTCGGTGTGGATGTTTGTTCTGGTTCCGCAGTATAATTTTATAATCCACAATATTTGTATAAAGACATTAAATGTATATTTTCATGCTGTACATTTATTGAACAAACCTATGTTTTTAATTAAAAAAGACAAAATGCTAAAGCTGCCTGTGGTACATGGAGATGTGTTCAACAAGTCCTATAAGCTTATGTAATATATGATTTTGAATTTGTAAACTGGAGATTTATTTTTCAGGTGTGTTTAACGGACATTATACCTGGATTATTTTCTTAACAGCCCTGTGCTTGTTTACATTTAGACAATGTAGGTTTGTGCTCTGGGATTACCCTGGGATTCTTCATTACCTGCGGCACAGAGCAGAAATGTTTGTGCACGGCTCACGTCTGCCCTCTACAGGTCAAACATCATTACATTACATTACATTACATGTCATTTAGCAGACGCTTTTATCCAAAGCGACATCAAACAGTCTGCAGTGTTTTTGAAGGCACTCAAGTTACAGTTTGTTATCCTGCAATTTCTTTTTTAATTAAAGAGCTCAGACATTGCTGAAAACACATCTTTCGATACGCTTATTAATGTTTTTACAACATAAAATGTAAAATGAAAGCGATGATCTTGGCTCCTGGGTTTTGACGAAGTGACATCAAGGCGTCAGGAGCAACATTTATCATGATCGAGTGTTTGTGAGGATATCTTTTGCCGTTTTCTCGTACATGACAAGATTCCTCTCGTTCTCCACAGCCATGGTGTCCATGTCATCGCGTTAAAATGAATGGCAATAAAAACATACCTGACCTCAGCCGTGCTCAGGTTTTCCTGCCTCTGTTAAAATCACCAGAGACGATCCACATTCACGATGAGCAGTCTCTTTAAATGTTTTTAGGGACTTTGACCACAAACACCATGGGGTCTTTGGCCTTGTTGCTGAAGGCTTTTCGGATGATGTCCACGGCATGCTGATGTGTAACACCTTGTAAGGTAACTCCATCCACAGACACCAACTCAAATCCAGCCTTAAGATTGAAGAGGGAGGGGTTTAAGTCAGATATGGCGATGGATAAACAAAATCATAAAAATTATTACATTTCTTCCTCAATAGCTTTAGATTGATGGTCTAATTGTTATTGTATAAATTGTATTTTGGGCTGTACAAAAATACTTTTGACCTATGATCTAAATATGGAACTGTTGTGCCAAAGGATTTAAATTTGTACCATCAGACCTCACACTGTCATTACTGCTTATGCTAGACCAGTTGATGACTGGAAAATTATATAATGAGTGTAAACAGTTCATAATAGGTTTGCACGTCCATATTTTTGCTGCTTATTCAGGTCTATGTTACATTAACTGAATCAATTCTATGTATTTAGGAATTATTGTTGTACAGTTGAAATGTGTAGCAGAGTGTTATATTTTAAAAGTTAAACGAAGAATGATCATTAATTCAGTCTAAAAATTACCTTTATAAAGATAGAGAAAGGTGACTGTGACTGCTGTTACCTTGAGCACTTCACAGGTGGAGGCAGCTCCTCCAGGGAAGATTTTCTCGATCTTCACCACTGGCTGAATCTTCGACTCCATCCCTCCAGATATACTGATTCCTGCAGCACGAAAACAACAACAGTGGGAGTCAGTGATGCATTTTTTGAAATATGTGACTCGCAAGTAAAATTGTCACCCAGTTTGGAAAAACAGTCAATGACATGTGGAATGTTAGGATTGCTGAATATATGCATTTACTGTTTGAGCCACTTTAAAATGCGACTTCCTATGACTGGTAATCTAATATTTTCAGTCTTTGAAGTGAACAGGTTTCACATATAGCTGTAAATACAAATTACATTTTGTTTTGTGATTACTTTGCAGTCTCACTTGCATCTCAACATCTGGATAGAAGACAGACCTCAAACTGACCGTTAACTTGCAACCAACTGTATCCATTTAAGAGAAGGTCAAACACATTTACCCAGTGACTGTTTGGTCTTGGAGATGGTGACAGTTTTGAGCTCAAACTCCCACACAGTGACCGAACCGTTGAGTCCATTCTCAGAAGACGCTTGATGGCTGTTCACGTGTTCACCCCCGACCTGCTGATGTGGACTCGAACCAAACACCTGCGACAACGCGGGCCGACTCCTGTGAGCGGCACTCTGCAGCGTGAACACCGTCTCTTTACTCCTCTCTCCGCGTTTCTCCTTTTTGCTTTTAGAGTGACCATTTCTGAATGGGGAGCGTCCTCTCTCTGAGTCGGCCCTGTCTGAGGAAGAGTGCAGTGACACTTCGTCAAAGTGCACAGAGCGAATGGTGCCGATGTCTGTTCGGAGAGGAGGGTGGGAGTCATTGCTCCGGGCCAGCAGCCAGTTGGGGAGCATGGTGCTCGCGGAGCGGGATCCAAGTTCTTTGAACTCTGTGTTGTATCCGTCCACAGGTATGTCCAGCAGAGGAGTAAAGGATGTGGAAGTAGTGTGCAGCCGCTGCCTGGTCCGATGGGTTCCAGATAGACTGAGCTTCTCCAGCTCCCCCAGTAGATGGCTCTCCTTCTCCACCTCCTCAGCACTGTGTAGCTCAAAGCCTCCTTTGTAATCTAGTGAGAAAAGATATTAATTCACCCATCCTTTCTTCTGTAACCCAGGCTGTGGTGTTGGAAAATAGGGAAGCCAGTTCATTACAGTAAAGGTCAATAATGATAGCTTCAGTTGTCTGAGGGATCATCTTTATCATGCCATCTTTCTTTTCTTGGTGGTTATAGGTGGGATTATCATCTATATCCAATCTCCAATCTCTATAAGCATAATATAATAAATCACAAGCCTCGTATCAAAATTACACTTGAAAACTAATATTCTAGAGGAGGTGAAAGGCACTGACCTGGGATGGGAGTGATGAGGCGTCGTTTGGGTGCTCGACCAGACATGGGAGAGCGAAGAGGAGGAGTTCGAACTGAAATAAAAATGGATGTTGAATCACGGGGTGAAATAAGAAGACACTTACTGTATATTTAGCAATTGTAGAAATGAGAAACACACATTATTGCTAAGAAATGTCACAAATTCAGAATGTGTCATATGCACCTGAGCGATACTTGAGGATATCATAGGCCTCGACTTCTATCGGAGTCACCATGTTATTGAATGCATTCAGGTCGTGAGGTGGAAGCAGCATTCTGTATAACAAGAATGCTTTGTTTTTATATTCATGTATTCCAGCTACAGGTCATGGTTATCCTTTGTTACATCAGCAGGTGAGTAAATAACTAGTGATTATTCCTCTTTTTATGTTTCTCTTACCTGACTTCCCTCAGCAGAAGCAGTTTTTCGGGCCGGTCCAGCACGGCCAGCAGGTGGTGTATCAAGTTCTCCACTGACCGCTCGGCTGTGTACTGCAAATGCAATGATCAGAGCAGCACTTGAGCTTCCAGCTGATAAAATCAATTGAGAAGATTATTTGAAACCTAGTAAAATGTGTGGGAAATTGTGTAAACCCACACAAAGACTCCTTTCTTGGGCAGGTCAACATAACTAAAATCCACAGTGCAATTTAATCACTCACCCGTCGACATGACGTCATCACAGCAGACACCTCCTCCTCAGTCAGCAGCCTACGAGCCATGTCCTCCACTACTCCAAGCATCTCTGAATTTGGCATTTGCTTTCGACCTTCTGGAAACAAGAACAACACCCCCCCCCCCCCCCCTTTAGGTCAGTTGGGTTGTTCCTATTTGTCTGATTTTGAGCACAAGGTGTAGTTTATACAGGGAATCACAGCGACCTTTTGTAGACGGGGACTTGGAGCGTCCCCTGGACGTGTCTCTCTTGTGTCCACCCTTGAACAACAAGTTAACAAAGGTCTTTGAGCGCTGCAGTGTGCTCTTCTGCTCTGGGTCCTTCTTTTTCTGCTTCTTGTCTTTCTTCTGCGTGGCTTCTACGGTGGAAATACGAACAGTGCGTCAGTACTTGCAGTTCAATCACTCCGGCCTTTGACAACATTCTCTGCCTCACCTGCCACAGTGACTTGGCTCTGTGACCGAGTGATTGGTCGACTTGGCCTGCTAAGAGCCAGCAGCATGGCTGTCTTGGGTGACTCTCTGCTCCCCTTGCCCTCCTCTCCACCGATCACTGTGTCTTTGAGCAGAGTGGTTGGTCCCAGGCTACGAGTGGTTTCTGCACCCATCCTCTGAGAAGGAAGGTCTGTCTGGATGGCAGTCTCTGTTCGCTCAGACTCAAACCTGGACATTATATATAACAGTTTCATTTAGTTCTAGTATTTACTGAAGATGATAAATGGAAATGAGGGACAGTCGATATAAAATGAACCAGATGACCCTGACCTCTGGTCCTCAGTGGAGATGCTGACATCCACCATGTCTAAGCCAAATGGCAGGCTGGGAGGGAACATGACCTGAGACAGGCCGCTCAAAGAGCTGACAGGAGTCCCAGACGACAGAGACGAGGCTGAGGAGTTGGATTCTGAACCCTGGGAGGAAGATTTCTGATTGCCATTGGACACTAGGGAGGAAAACTTAAGTCAATGTCTGTTATTCACAAAGTAAATACCAAAAACATGAGTAAACAAAGCCACAATGTTAGCTCTCTAGCAGGACAACAAAACCCAGATACATACACTTATTGAGCCACCTGTATTCTGCCACCATCTCCTTATAGGCAGGGTATCGTCCCGCTTCCTGCACAGATATGGCCACAGATATGCAAATTAGATACAGTAGAGACCTTGAAATTTTTATGGGATCGCTATATTTGATAAAGAGTAACCACAGAAATCCAACCACGTTCACCTCATCTGCTTGGGTGGGAACCGTGTTTGCCCCTGTTGACTCTCTAGTAACCTCTGACAGTTGGGATGCTTTCTAACTCCGGTGCCTCTTTTAGTTTCCATGTGACAAAGCGAGGGATACCAAAACACACGAAACACGGGCCCCATGCTTTGATCAGCACCTGATCCCAGCTGCCCCGTGAATAATGCACACGGCCGGGCTATTTTTCACAGCACGAAACCCAAGCTCCGACAAGTAAAGTGAGTGAGGAATATTACGACTGCATGCCAGCTGTCAGCCCCGCCACACAAACCACCGCCGTTATAGCCACTGTGTAGCGGTGCGTCTCGTGTAGTTTGTGTTCGGTTTTCTTGAGAGGGAGAATAAAATATGAAGGGCAGAGAACGGGTCACAAAGTGAATGCATGTCAGGCCATTTAATCGAGGCAGTAATGAAAGGACGGACATGCTTTCTAATAACAAAAGAGTCGTGATGGAATGTGATACAGCCTTTTCAGCTTATCGTTCTCACTGAATTCAACACCAAACAGCCTCGCATTCAACTGAGATGTAACTCGTACGAACAACAGTCAGATAAGAGGCTCTACTTGTACTTCTACTTTTTCAATTTTTAGTTTTGCTACCATTATCTTTCTTATTGTTTTAATTTATTTGTCCTTTATTTAGCCAGGAAGGTCCCATTGAGATACAAGAGTCCAGTTTATTGAGTACATACTGTTGTACTTAGTTGTATAATTTTGTCCCATAGTATGATATATAAAAAATATATAAATACATTCCTTTGTATATGGTTTTGACATTTTCCTTAATTTTATACTTTTTTATAGTTATATTGTGGATTTACTGTTCTACACTAAACTGGAATTTAACAAAAGGATTTGTTTTGTTTTGTTTGTACAAAAGGATTACAGACATCAGATTTTAAAAATTATTTCTAAAATATCTAATATTTCTAAATTCCAATGTAAGATGACCGTCAAGGGATTTCTGCATAAACCACTTTAATTTCAGTTTTCAGCCTTAAACTACATACCTAGTTTACATAACCTCAGGGGCGCAATGGTTTTTAAGGGTAATACAACAACGCCCTCACCTTGATGGTCAACATGATGTGTGTGTGGCTCTTCAGCACCTCCACAGCACTGCTGTGGCTGATGTCCTCAAAGCTAACACCATTGGCAGCCAGGATCTGGTCCCCCATCTTTATTCCATTTTGCTCAGCCAGACCACCAGGATCCAGTCTGTGTCAGAGAGACAGAGTGAGTGAGTGAGTGAGTGAGTGAGTCAAATACAAATCATCAAACACAGATAAATATTAATTTAGGTATTAAGACACAAAAAGGCTGAGACCAGAGTGAGTTAGAAAAGGGTGGTCAAAAGGTGGTCTTTCTAATTTCTGTCTATTTGAGTGTTATTAAAGATCATTATTCACATCATCTTTTAACTTCTCTACATGAGCTTTGTTAACACGTCTCTCACTTTCCTCAGCAGAGATACCTACTTGGAGACGTAGATGCCCAGACCAAACTCCTTTCCCCCACGGATGTTAAAGCCAAGGCAGTAATCATCAGAGGTGGTGTAAAGGTGCACAATCCTTTGGAGGGCACTGCCGGAGCTGGCCTCTGAAGGTGTCCGCCCACTCTCCTCCACCACCATACGCCGGTGTATCAAGTCCACCCTGAGAAACAAACACGATCACAACACAGACCGTGAGTCAGCCAGAGCCACATTCAGTCAGAATCTGATATAAATCCAGTAGTAATCCTTTATTACCAGGTGGTCTTCTCCTTGGAGAAGCGGATGCCGGGGACTTTGCCAACACGTCTCACCACCATCCTCAGCCGGTTGTTTCCCGTCAGGACCTTCACAGCGCTGCTCATGGTGATGTTCTCCAGGCTGATCCCGTTCACCTCCACCAATTTATCCCCCACTTGAAGGCCTGCCTCCTCTTTGAAAAACAAATGATTAAAAACAAGTGTGGAAACTCAGTATACGTCACAAGCAAGTGGTCAGTGACTGCATTTATTTAACTTTATTTAAAGTCATGCTACCTGCTGTACTGTTGTCCTCCACCTTACTGACAAAGATGCTGAGGCCATGTTCGGAGCCTCCGCGCACACTGAAGCCAAGCTTTCCATCCACACTCTTATCCACTGTGATGGTATGGAGGTCCTCGCTGTCATCTCCACCTGAAAATATCACAAGGATAAGGATTATGTGACAAACCGATATAATGTTGTTCTCTGCCTTTGAAGCAACAGTTCCTGTGGGTCTATTCTTCCCTCCCATTGAAGAATTGAGTGTAAATTATAGCTAAAGATTACAGCAAAATATGCCTCTACAACTTCCAGATGACAAAGACAAAATGGTCATAATTCATAATCTTTCAATTATCAGTGTGCAGACTGTGCAGGCATAATTTTGGTCCTCCTATTGGTGGAGGCCACAAGAGAGCAAGAGTTTAAAAAACAAACTACAAAGTCATGTGCATTTTGTGGGTTAAAATTGTTCCGTTTCTTTCATCTAGTTTTAACAATGACAGCAATCCATCAATAATTCCATTAATATAGATGGAAATGCACCAAATGTCATTTTTTTGATAATTAAGTCATTTGCACAGAATTTTTTTTTGAAATTATTTTAGTGTGTTTATTGTGTTAAAATTGTGATTTTAAGTAATGTACTGCCTGCCATTGTCCATAATGTTGCTAATTTAATGGTGATCATATGCAGGAACACTGATCATCTTAATATGTAAGATGATGAGGATGGTTTACTAAAAGTAAACCAGGTCTAATTTCAAAACAGAAAACTGTGCATCTGCTAGATCAGTGGTACCGCCTGAGAAAATATTGAGCTCTTGAAGTAACACATTATCACCAATGTTAGAATGCAGTGGTGTAAATAAGCCGAGCAAAGTCAACTGTAGTCTTAATTTGCTCTCTCATCGTCCTCCTCTTCCTCACATATACTTCAGACACCGGTATAGTGAAATTAGATTAAGTTGTATAAAGTATTTGTTTTCTACGCACTCTTGGTCGAAATCCCTCAGTAGAGTAGAACAGTATTTCTGATTTTCCTCCAAGTACCACCAGAGGAAGCATACCACAGATTGAAAACCATAGAGCAACATACTGGACATCCCTGGTGCTTTGTCTGTGTTGTAATACAGTACACACTGTACACAATCAGCCAGTGTAGCGACTCCTTACCATCCACAGGAGAGTTGATGAGGATGACCCGGCCCATGGGCGACGAGGATCGGATTCCGCGCCGGCGCTGCTCCTTCTTCCGCAAGAGGTTGCGTGTGGCAGTATGTGACCCTTGGGACCCAGGGGTCTTCTCCCTGCGGGATGGGTCTGACAAGTGAGCCATGGAGGCTGGCAGGGTCCCCTTTCACACACACACTCCACCGGGGGCTCAGCTCCAGGTGGAGGAGGCTACAGCTGCGTACAACAGAAGGAAAGGTATTCTCCGTGTGAACTACAACACAGTATACCCCCACACTTAAATACGCGTACACATTTTTGTGAAATGGCAGAATATTCCAACTCACTGATGCGGGCTGCTTTGTGACATGACGGCTGACTCTTTGGTCCATTCCTGCCCATGATGCATCTCTCTCACCTGTCTGAGTCTCAAAGCCACATCAAGAGTTAGTATGTAAACAAACACACCTACAGCTACACACACTAATCTCTGCTGCAGAGCATCTATGATCCCACTGCTTACCAAGTCAACCCACATTATATTATAAACTGCATTAGTGCCAGCAGTGTTTTAATGTAACAAAGTACAAATACTTTGTATACTTAAGTTCATTTTATATCAGAAAATTACATTTGATAGTTGTGTACAGTAAATGTCAAATACTTTAAGACTTTTACTTAAGTAATATTATTAAATATGACTTCATCTTCTACCAAAGGCATTTTCTGATAAGATACGTTTACCCTAGTATCCCTTTACGGTACTTTATACAAGACTGCCTGCAGGTGATGCTAAAAATAGGGTTTAATGGGTTTGTTTAGCTCAGACTTGACCCACTTAAAGTTTGGACGTCACATGATGTCGATACCATGGTAACCTGTCACTAAACTTAAACTGTGACCATAATATACACGTCCCTGTGGCGTCACCTTGGGGGTTCCCCCAACCAATGTCCACAGTCAGAGTCAAACTGCACTTAATTACCTTTATTTAACAAACCATTGAGCTCCGCAGACGACAGTTTTACAGAATATTGTTAAAAATAATAAACATGGAGAAAAAAAACAACAACTTACCACACATTTTACGCTTCAAGACGCAGCTGACAGTATCTCATTTGATGTATATTAACAATAAAAGACAACACATATTGAAAGCGACGGTCAATTAACTTGGGGAAAGTATCCCTTGTGTCCTAAAATCCATTTCATATTCCGTAAATTCGCTAAATTAGATCAGCTAACGGACATAACCAGAGTCCATGGTGCGCGAAATGACCAAGCTCACCTGGCTGGAACATTTCCCTTGATGAGTGAGTCTCCGCCTCCAGAGCACGCTGATTGGCTGGATTGTAGCAGATTGGGAACAAATGATTGGAGGAAAAATATGCCACTCAACCGACAACCGTTGTCGGTGTGCAGCAGACGAGGAGTCAATGCCACAAACAGTATAATGACTGTATAATTAATGCAATTTACAAGTATAACAACAAATGACGGATTTATTTAATACATTTACTTTATTCCAAGCATTTTTTTCATATGTATTTCACACAATTTTATTATGTTTTCACTATCAGGTCTTCAATTCAAACAAAACTCATAAGGAAAAATATTTAACTTGTTTGTTAAATCACAAGTGTAAAAATCCCTGCACCTGCTGAGGCATGATTTAATTCTCATTCATATGTGGCTTTTTCCACTCTCCTCTGTTTTAATGACTGACCATGAGGTACAAATAAAAACTAAAAATGGTTTAACCTGTTTTGTCTTGCAATAACACACAAACCTCTGAACTCAGACTAATTTCATAAATCACCCAGACAAAAAAAAGACTCAGATACAACTTTTTTCACATAATTTAAAAAATAAAGGGTTTGTTTTGATGCGTAACAATATGTTACAGAAAACATATTTATGATGCAAAATGAAAGTATAATTATCTAACATTTAAGTGGCGGGCCACGTGAAATTGATCGAAGGGCCGCATGTGGCCCATGGGCCTAGAGTTTGAGACCTCTGTGTTAAGGTATAAAGAGAAATACTATGCCCAAGACATATTTTCCTGTGAGGACAAAAGAAAACATTGGATTTGATTTATTCACTTTAGTTTTAATCCAGCTGAAATACAACAATTGTTTTGTTATTCACTACAAACTGGTTGCCATGTTTGATATTTTGGCCAAATGACGCATTGTATTCAGTGATCTTTAACCTAGAGGAGGAGGAGGGACAGACAGTGTGAGCTGGTGCATTCGTTGTTGTTGTTTTTTTTTTATTACTTTATGTCTCAGTTTTGCCTGCTGTCTCGACGACAGCGTCACTGAATAGCAGCTGTGTTTAATCAGGTCATGTGATCAGTGTTAAAAAGCCCGAGGTTTGTCAAACAGTGGGAGGATTGAGCTGGAACTGGAGTCGCAGCAACTGAGAGTCCGACATGGATTAACTGAAACCGCGCAGAGCAGCAGGACCATGGCAGGGGGAGTCGTGGCCGAAGTCGCGGCCTCTGTCTTCGGCCTCATCACGGCTGTCATGAATTTCTTCACGAACATGTTTCTGACTCCGCCGCTGAGCGCCACCATCAAACATTTGGAGGAAGCAGAGCTGAAAACTTTGACAGGAGGTAATTCATGTCGCCTCAAAGACTCTTGTGTATGTTTGATCTAATGCACAAGCAGAGCTTTATTTGTTCAATCTGAATGCGTACTGAGTTAATCCTGTTCACCCTCTTGCCTCATTTTTCCTTGCGTCAGAACCGAAAACCATCAGAGCCAAATCTCTGTGGGAGACGTCTGGAGCTGTCATCATGGCAGTACGGAGGCCTGGATGATTTTTGTGCAGAGAGGTAACATCCTGGCATGATCTGACTTCATGAAATTTCATTTAAAAAATGTGTTCCTTCATTTATAAGAACTATCAATTTCCTCAATGACTCTCATTGGTTTTGTGCAGGGATGGGATGATATGACTTTTTTGTGTCCGATACCACAAACTCAAACTAGCATCTACTGATACTGATATTAATGCAATAAAGTCATTTTAGACAGTTTATGAAGGGTTAGGGTTAGTTAATGACACGTTTGTGCTGAGTCATTTCAAAGACACAATTCCCTAACCGTGTAACAAATGTATTGTTCTCCGAAGAAGAAGAAATAAACAGCCCAAACATGACTCAGCTAAAATGCTTATGTTGATTTTAATTTTACAGTCTGTGCATGTCTTTTTGAAATCAATGTTTGGTAGGACTGTCAGTGTTTATTTCTAAGGTGTTAATCTGCACAGCATGAGTTTGTAAAGGAATGGTTCAGCGGTGGGTCAGAAGCATCCAGTACTTTTATCATCAACCCTCTGACTTAAGATAAAATGATCTGCATGTACACGGACTCCAGACAAACATCCACTTGATAACATGCTATAATCGTACTGTAGGTGATGGACCAATGGCTTCAAAAAATTAGCAGTCTAACCATCCATCCATCTTCTACTGCTTTATCCTCCACATGAGGGTCGCGGGGGTGCTGTGCCAATCTCAGCTGACATAGGGCGATGGGTGGAGTACACCCTGGACAGATTGCCAGTAGCAGTGATTTTGTAACTGTGTGTTTTTGTAAAACATCTTGAAACTTACTTTGTTGAATGTTTATGTTACAGGAGGCTGCAGAGCTGTCCTCTCTGAAACCCCAGCTGGATGAGCTCGGGGTCCCTCTGTACGCTGTGGTGAAGGAGGACATCGGCACCGAGGTCCAGAACTTCAGACCGTACTTGAAAGGGGAGATTTTCTTGGATGAGAAGGTTGTTCTGTTTTTCTTGCAGTGAATTGGTATATTGTGTGGTCTGTTCTACAGCCTTCTCTTTTTTTCATTTGGAGGAAATGGTGTCATAACCAAATGTTTTCCAGCATAATTCCTTGTTGCAAATACACTGAAGTCATTCAAGTTCCATCAGTTCCGGTCTGGATGAATAACGTGAGAGTTGCTTGTGTTACAGAAGCGCTTTTATGGACCTCTTGAGCGGAAGATGGGTCTGCTGGCGTTCCTTCGTCCTGGGGTGTGGTTGAGTGGCCTGAGGGCGTTTAATAAGGGCTTCATGGGAAATATTATGGGAGAGGGCTTTGTCCTCGGTGGGGTCTTCGTCATTGGAAGAGAAGAGCAGGTGTTTATTAGTTAATGAATGTATTGCATGATAAATCATGTAAAAATAATGTATATTTGTTGGAAGAAAACCACCTCATTGTTTCTATTTTCTGCAGGGAATACTTCTGGAGCACAGAGAAATCGAGTTTGGGGATAAAGTAAACATTGAAGAAGTCCTCCGAGCTGCAAGGAGAATCCCACAGGAGCTTCTGTCACTAGAAAAATAATGCTTTATGTTGTGCTGTCCTTCTCTATGAAGCCAGGATGCATTTTGTGGTATGATTGTTTAATTAAGAGGATCCGAGTGTATTAATGATGGTTTGTCTTTAAACTCCATTAGAGGAAGCAGACCTGATATCGAACACTCTATTTCCTCATATTGCTCTCATACCACGATGCTATTTTGGGTGCCAAGAGATGGTGACTTTGCAAATAAACTCTCAAATGAAAAGATGCCTTTGTGCTTCATGGTTTGTCACTGTGTGGGAGGAAGCTGCTCAGATGCGTGAGCTGGCACTGGGTGAAAGAACTCTCACTCTGTCCACACACAACATTATTTTATGATTTTTGTCCACCACTCTGAAGACATGTTCAGCATGAATTAACTACTGATTATTTTGTACATTTGAAACCACCATAGCAGGAAATTTGAATTATTTTACATCAATTGGAACTGTGACAAAAACATTGGTTACAAAGCTGCCACACTATGAGTTTGTTAGTCACAACTACCAATATTTAAGTTGGTATTAATAACAGGCCTTTTAATCCTAATCTTTAATCTTAATGGTTAAATCTTCACATTGTACCCTCTGCTTCAAGAAAAAGAGGAAACGACTCAGAGGAAGAACGGCTGTGACGGTTATAGTACTTACATTACTGACATGAACTGCATTTTATTAGTCAGAGATAACATTTTATATTCATTTCATTCCTGTCACACAGCTTAACAGTGGCTAGCATTGTTGCCTCACAACAAGACGGTCAGGGATTCAAATCTCTGTTTAACTGAGGGACTCCCTGTGTTCACCCATGTCTGGTTCTGTGGGTTCTCCGGGCTTCTTCCTACAGCCCAAAACTTGCAGATAAAGTGGAAGATGCTGAGTGAGTCAGGATGTTACAGCTGACACATTGGTTTAAATTCAAATGTATTTATTTCAACCTAGTATAAACTGTGTAATTGAAGATGGATCAGTCTTCAGCTTCTTTTAATTCTTCCTGCAAAGAAACGGAGTAAATACGCTGTTGAGGTTAAGTATGAATAGTTTAGTCCAGGCTTTTTTGTCAGTGGGAATGTTATTGATACAAATCATACACAGATCAACTAACAGATCAGTTGTTACCGGCTTCATTAAAGTGTCAACCTCCTCAATGGAGTCATCTTTGTCAGAAGGCCTTTCCTGTTCCCCATGCGAAGTCACTGGTCTTTCAGTCATTATCGTCCCCTCTGCTGTTGCATCACTCATGGACTCATCTGTGTGTTGCCCGTCTGCTTCTGCCTGAGATGTAGTGGCCAGAACATATTTCTGTTAGAAGCACTGAACCTTTGTAGCCTTGTATTTACATCTCTTACTTCTTCACAGTAAGAGAAAACCTCTATCCCTTACAAGGGTTTTTTTGAGAAATATTCTGCATTGTATACAAGACAAGGTTTACACCTGTTTGACGAAGATTAAAGTAGATCAGATACCTTTTCCTGAGGAGCATGAGAACTTGAGTTATGTGTCTCCAGTGCAGTTTCTGTTGTTTGTTCTTCAGGAGAAGATGTTTCCTCTCCTTTGAGATCTTCATTTCTCGGGTCTGTGGTCGACTCCACCAGTATAGAATCTGCGGGTTTATCATCTTTGACTTCATTGACCTGGTGAAACAATAGTCAAGAATTATTCCTGTAAGTTTCCCTTCACCTTGGCTCCTCTGACATCAGTCTACTGTCCCTAATCTGCCCTGTTAAATTCAGATCACTTAATCTCCTCTTCATCACTCTGTCCGTATCGATCAAATCATTCTATATCTGCTGTATTTCAGCAGCATCACCTTCTCTGCGTCTTGAGATTCATTGCTTTGTTTGTCGTCTGGTTCTTCTGTGATGTCTGTTTTTGAGTCATCAGTGTCTTGGCCACCAAGCGTGGCGTGTGGGTCAGTGTGCTCAGGCTCAGCAGTTTCGGCTTGATCAACCACCTGCAGGACAACAGTGAGACACAACAGCGTCACTCTTTCTGTATCGTCATTCTATATCTTCTAGCTTTTGCATCATCGAGTCACAAAGTTGAAAGCACATGAGCTGTATTTTCCAGCAGCATCCCCTTCTCTGTGTCTTGAGATTCATTGCTTTGTTCGTCGTCTGGTTCTTCTGTGATGTCTGTTTTTAAATCATCAGCGTCTTGGCTGTTAAGTGTAGCGTGTGGGTCAGGGTGCTCAAGTTCAGCAGTTGCGGCTTGACCAACCACCTGCAGCACAGTTGTGAGACACAGTAACATCACTATAAACCTTAAGAATGTAACTTAAGATACGATTTTAGAAAACTATTTTAGTCACTTTAGTCACTTTAGTCAGGTTTCAGCCTGAAATCTGAGTCTATATTATCTTCACCTTGACTCCTCTGACCTTGTTCTTCAGTCCCTAATCTGGACAGTTATCTTCTCAATTTTACACCATCATGTACGTCACAATATCAAATCACATGAGCTGTATTTCAGCAGCGTCACCTTCTCTGAGTCTTGAGATTCGTTGTTTTGTTTGTTGTCAGGTTCTTCTGTGATGTCTGTTTTTAAATCATCAGCCTCTTCTTTGCCTGTGGCGTCAGCCTCGGCAGATTCAGCTTGATCAACCACCTGCAGAATAACATCACCATTAACCGTGAGCCCTCTCCACTGTTCAACACTTTATAATCTTTTCTAGGAATATTTCATTGTGATACAAACCATCCAGGATGTCATGTCACAGGTGTGCACTTATATAGATGTAATTTCACCACAGTGTCTCATCACCTTAACCTCATCTTGGTCATTCTTCTCTTCTTGACTGATGTTGCTTGGCTCCTCCTCAGTTTTCTCGCTCCTTGACTCCTCTTGGTTTTTTCCAACACCCACTTCCTCAGACTCCACTTTGACCTCACTGCTGATGGTCTCGGAGAAAGTATTGCTAGCCTCCTCTGCTGGTTTTCCCTCAGGTGATCCGGACCTGGTGACATCATTTGTGACCTGGCAGACACACCATCTCCTTAAACCACGTGCAGTCACTCATTTGATGGCTATTTCCACACCACACAAGTCGCGTCATGCACAAAGTGTATCAGAAGGAGCGAAAAACACGATGTCCCACTACCACCACCACCACCAGCACCTCCAACACCTTAACAAAGGTAATAAATCAAAACCAAATAGAGGGACGTGCAAATGATCACCATGGAGACACAGCCAGCAGCAGCAGCACACCGATATGAGAGCCACTATTTTACTTAATCACCTGTGGGGTGTTTTTTTCCTGAGCTTGACTTTGGAGTTCATCTGTGCCCTGCTGGTTTTCAGGATGAGGTGTGTTTGGTTTCTCCTCTGTCACAGGCGTGACGTCATTAACAGCTGCTGTCGCTGGCTCCAGAACATCAAACCCTGTATGCTCCTGTTCAGAGATCAGGTGTTGTGCCCTTGAAAAACTTTGGTCTTTTCTTCCCGTTTCTCAATTTTTTGGGGGGTTATTTATTTAAAACAGCAACTTATCAAAATGGTTAAAAAAAGTGTGGATCCTCTAATGTTTTAGGCCTAACTGTATGTTACAAACTATGAGTAACTGAAGAAATTAAAACTCCAGGCCTTGCAACAAAAAAACATTACAGGGATTTTGTCACACAACATACTTTTTTTGACTTTTCCAAGGCCTCACTGATCTTTGGCTCCTCCCCGCTCAGCTTCTCCTTGTGCAGTGCCTGTTCTCTGGCTTTCGCCTGCTCCTGCTCCAGGAGATGGGCCTTTTTCTGCAAATGGAAAAATGGTACGGCAACAAGGCTTGTGACTTACAGAGAGGACACTATTACAGTTGAGGATGGATTGATAAAGTAGCCTATTTTTAATTTCCTTCATATCTCCATGCAGCTCTTTTAAGAGAGGGTTTATACGGCCAGAGTCTCCACAAGATACTTAGTGTTATAGCACTCAGACTGAGCAGCTTAGACTGTCTAAGCCTGTGTCATCCTTTACAGTGGTTCTTAAAACCTTTGTTTAACTTCAGCGCCTTGAGATACACAGTAAGTGGCAGTGGAGGAATGATTATTGTTAGTATCAGCAGTTTCACACTGGTGAGTGTTTGGCCATGAGATGCTTCCATATTATTATCCCTGGTGCCCAGGTTATAGTTTTTGTTTATTGACTGAGCTTTAGAGACTTTTTGGCCATTTTGCACTTAATAATGAAGACTGTTGATTGACATTGTTGCCTCTTCATTTCAGCTCATCAGTTGCCCTGGTTCGCTGTAGTCGAGTGCTTTCGACATAATGACGTAGTGCTCCCCCTACTGACAAGGAAGCGGAGATGCAGCTCACCTCCGCCTGATGTTGAACATTGGAGTTGTACTTGTAGAGCCAGTGAGCCAAGTATAAGATGGGCTTCACAGGTCGCTGCTCGGACACTTCAGCCAGTCCTTCTGCCAGACATTCTCCAAGATGTTTCTTTATATACTCAGAGTCCATGTTTTCTTTCTTTCTTTCTTTATTTCCTGAAATGCAGAGTTCACGTCGTAACCTGTAAAACAAACACGAGTCATTAATATAGTATGTTTTTCTATGTGGCTTAAATTCAACTTATACAGTTTAAAACAACTTATAATAGAGTAAAAACACACACGGACAAAACACATACCGCTGAGCTTCCGGATGTAACGACTGTCTCCATAGTAACAGTGTCGCGTTCTTCTTACTTCCCTCCGGAACGTTTAAATAGTTCCTACTCACCATTACATTACGTTTATTACCACTCACAGCCAGACTGCCAGTAGGCTTCTCATGCTTGTTTTTATAAACTTTTAAAATGTTTTATTTTAATGTGTGGTTTCTTGGGAGTTGCCTCCTTTTTTTGTGAAGTTTTACAAAAGGTGAGGGGGAGAAAAAAAATTATGTTGATACTTAGGAATCATGGCCAACATTTCTTGTCTATTTTATATGTCCTATAGCTTGAAACAGGGACGATTTTCTCTCGTGGGTTTACAGGATGGCTTTTTCAGCTGCATGGGGGAGGTGATCGCAGCAGGCTCCATTTCCAAGAAACAGATGACACTGGTTTGCATTTGTAATCACAGATATCATTTTCCTTGTATAATCATACTGCACACCTTTCAGCCAAATATAGCCTTCACACTGACAGCAGGACTCGCCCAATCAGGCTCGAGATCACCGATCACAGTCCTGTCCTTATAACTGGAAACAGAGAATATTTGATTTCAAAATCAAAAGTCAGATGTACTTTACTGGTGAATTATGTACAATGTGACCCTGTCATTATGACACTGGGGATTTGTTTGGTGAAAATATAACATTCTGTCAAATCTAGTGGCAAAAATGCCACACTCTGCGTTGATGTTCAAGTAATAAAACATAAAAACTTCTTTCAGTAGTTTTAAGTTTTATGTGACTCTATATTTATGAAACTATATGAACATCTGTTCTAATTTAAGTGATCCTGACTAAATCATGAACACTGGTCGTTTAAGTCAATCTTAATCCAAATTAATTTAAGAACTGCTGTCATTTTACTATGTACTATGTATAAAACAACCTCCACAACTTGATCTATAGTGGTTGACAAGAGGTTTTTTCCACTTTGCTACTTTCTGGAACAGAAAGAAAGAAAAAATAGTACAATTGATCATTTGGGAACAAAACTCTTCACTCGTCACATGAGAAAAATATTAAAACTACAGCAGATTTCTATAGGAGTTCTGGCAACTCTTTGCTTTAAAGGTTTAGGTATTGATCCACTTTTTGGGACCTAGTTACCTCACAAAAACCAAGCTACACATCTGAAATGGGTCAATTTATAAACCCGATATGTACTGCTGATCTTCTTTCTTTTTAATCTGCAGGAATAAATGACGAATTGAAGTGTGCATGGAAGATCACATGAACACATGTGAAGGTGACAGGATAATACCACGGCCATCTTGTCTGAACTATAATGAGAAAAGGTCCAGATGTAAATGCCGGGCTCCACCAGCAGTGACCAGCTGTGTGGGAACAGGGAAGTCGGAAGTGTCAAAGGTCTCATCTGATCCTACCTGGAGCAACTGCTCCGGTTTCACTGCCAGGCACCACCACCCTGCGTCAGCAACAGCTGTCCTGCCTGCAGCCCTGCACTGGCTGCCAGAGAAAGGGCAGAATTACGTCCTTAGTGTGGTGCTGGACGGAGGACCTGATTTATTAATTTATTTTCCGCCAAGTTTCTTGGATTCTGTGGGAATATTTTCTGCAGCTTGTAAGGTAACCTGCCACCTGTCCTCTGTTGTCTTCGACGAGTATAAAGATGACTCCTGCTTCAAGCTTGGAGTGGGAAAGTTTGCCATCAGGCTGCAGCTTTCAGGGTTTTACTTGGTCGTGGCTTCACTGTATTTCACAGTTTGGTGCTATTTTTTATTTTCACTTTATAATTTTTGGATGAAATAGACTAATGTCTCATATTTAGGATTAAAATATAAAAAAAAATACCATTGTTAAATTTGTTTTTCCCTGCTTTACATTTGAACACTTGACTTAAGTTTTACATTTAAAAGGTAAAAAGAAAATTCCTGTGTTATGAATAATAGAAGGTCTTTTTTTTTTATTGGCACTTAAAATAATGAGTTGCTCTGCCAAAGGAATAACACGCAAAGACGAGCTTTAATACGCGCACCTTTACTCTAATAATAAACATGAACCTGTAATGGAGCTAGAGTCAAATTTGAAATGGTAGATTTATGGCGCCTCAGCGATGTTTTTGAATGTGTGCATGAGTGAGAGTGTGTTTGGGTTGTGAAGGCGCGGGCACATGCGGCGCCTGCCGTGTGTGTTTCTCCTTCTACTACACCATTAGATGTGAAACGTGTGCGTGAGCAGCAGAAAAAGAAGGACACTGGCTTCACCTGCCAGGTAAATGTCTCATTGGAGCCACATGGCTTGTAATGCCCAGTGTGGGCGCTTTGCAACCCCCTCAGTCCCACTATGTCTCCTCCCACAGGGACAAAGATTTATTTTTAGGTCAGGCCTTCATGGCAGATGGGCCAGATACTATGATGCTGTGGATGCTCATATAACCCACAATTTCTCTGCTGTCCAAATCAGAGGTTTGGGACAACAAAGGGGGGCCCTGTCTCCATGGGGTAAATTCAAAAGGTTGGACTAATAATTAAGCTGTGGAGACTTTCTTATTAGATCTGGTTTGCAGTGCACCTGCAGGCCCGATGTAACAAGCTGGGCTTCAGAGCTCCAGCTGTAGATTTTAACACGGATGCGTATCATCGACTCTTTGAGTATTGCATATCAGTGTATTCCATGGCACTCAAGAAAGCGAAGCTGTTAATGAGTGAATTTGCAGTTTACGATTCAGAACGGCGCTCCTCTGCGCTGCGTGATTGGTGGCACAACAAACACGTTTGTGTCTCAAAGGGCACAGTGTTGAATAGGGCATGGTCGAACTCTGGCCGAGTGTGTTTGTGTGTCTCGCATCACATGTTCTTGGACGCAGAAGGTGTCGGTCTTGAGTTTCTTTCACCAACTGAGCCCATGTGATTTCTTGGCTGGGCGTCTGTATTTTCCACAGTACTCAAAAGGTAAAATAAGGTAAAAGATAAGGAAAGAGCGCCTGCCTTCAAAATATGCCATATCATTCTTTCAATTAGGTCATCTTAAATATCTTTGACGTTAGTTTTGCTGTAATCGTGACGCATAGAAAAAAGTACAGTTTTTAAGACATGATTCACACATAATTTGCTCTTTTCACTGGTGTTATTAATACAAAGGTAACTCCCTCTGGCCCCCATAAATTGGACAGATTATTCTCAATATCATGTCCACATGTAATTCTCAGATTTGTGTGCAGCAAGTGCAAAGGCCAAATGGGTCAGTTTGAAGTGACAGAGATCTGTTTATAAAGCTGTATGACAATAAATCAAAGGATGGCATCAGTCCCTGTGATGCAAAACAAATTCATTTCATTGTGTAGGAGGTTATATCTAAGACTATACAAATGTTGTTTATTTCATGATTCTTGAATCAAAAGATTCAATGGGTAATATCTCTGCATTAAAATATCTAAAAACAACAACATTGATGTTTAATATGCTATTATTTTTAATATCTATTTATTGATTTTTAATTGGTATATGTAGATTCATTCATTTTGATTGGCTTTTAGTAATGCCATGTGCGTAGCGGAGCCACTTCTGTGTTTTACACAAGGTTTGCCTTTGAAAAACCCCATAAATAATATTCTTTCATGCCAGGACTCTTCAGTATGAAGTCCAGCAAATATTTTACAATAAAAGCTGTAAAAAAGGAATGGGATCAGGTCACAGAAAAGCTAGAGTGCTTTCATTTTGTAACATATACAGGACGTGCTTGTGATTGTGACACATGCGACTGATATTTCATCGCCATTGATCTGCGGTTCAGCTGAGCTGAGATTCACCAGCTGGAGTGAGGTGTCTAATCATGCTCTTCAGTCGAGACTGGAGAGAGGGAGGAGGGAAGGGAAGGAGAGTCAGTTGGTTGGTGTCACACTTTTTAAATAAGTTGATATGCAATGTAAGAAAAAAAAGAAAAGCTGGAATACAAGGTGAGAAAAGAACAAAGAGGATCAACCACTTTATCAGGATGTGAGCCAAAGCTCATGATTCCACGTTGCTTCTGTCTTTTGTTTTAGTTTTCATTGAGAGAGAGAGAGAGAGAGAGAGACCTCAAGTGGCAGAAATTACATATTGTGCATTTAATGACCTTTTATGACCTACCTGCAGTAGCTTCAGTGGGCTGTGGCCCACACTTTGGAAAGCACTGTGCTGGATATTATGTTCTGCCCAGTTTAAGTCTGGATTTATTAATCAGGTGGCCTACAAGTCTCCGTCTGCAGTTATCACATGGAGATAACCCCAAGGTCTTCACAGCTCCTCGGCATGCAGCGATAAAAGCATACCACGGGTGACAACAGCTGTCCTATAACGCATGCAGTGCCCACATCTGAAAAAGACATATCAGAGGCACTCTTAATTTGAAGACAGCAATCAGAAGACACCACTCTTATGTTCCAGTTAGAACAAGCATGCGTGACGTTGTGATGTTAGACGTGTGAAACCCGCCCGGTGACAAAATACAATGGCAGGATGGGATCTAGCAACAGGTGTAAACGTCTGCTTTAATGTGGCTCCCTATAGGGTTTGAAATACAAGGTTAACTGGTGGGTGACAGGGTGTTGAAGCAAGCTGGGGGAGAGCAAACCACAGTGATGTGATCTGACCCCGTGAGAAAACCCGGGGGAAACAGGAGCACGGTAAATGTCAAAGGACGTGTGAATAAAAGTCCTTGTTTGCTCTGTAGTTCTGTCGTTTACAGCTTAACCACATGCCGGGAATGGAAGCATAATGAGCCGACGGACACATTGTGCCACGTTGTCACATGGACCTGTTTTCCCAATCACGTTAACTAGAGTTAAACCAATAAATCTTTGAAATTGGTTGAAATAATAGACGCTTGTAGACGAGTGTAAACATGTTACCGTGTTTTTACACTGTGAAGGTGTCGGAACCCTGAAATTTAGTGAACTGCTAATGTGAGGAGAACGCCACTCGCCTCTGTGAACTCATGCTGCATTTGTGACAAAAATCCCTGTCGCTAGTTGGGTTAGTTTCCGGAGATGAACATTGGCATTCGCATTCCAGGGCCAGCTAGTGTAACGAAGAGGTATCTACATTACCCCTGTCTATATACTCAGCCAGAATGTCACAGGTCACATGGTCCTCACTGACATGCAAGGTGATATATATACTACTGTCGGGGAAGGCCTCTGAAATTCAACATTCCCTCAGTCTTCCTCAGTTTGCCACCTGTCCACAGTGCAATTCAATGAGCATGGAACTGCGTTGACTGTCTTCAGTTAGACTCTTAAATCAAACCAGTGGTGTAAGTACCTAGAAAGATTTACAGAATATGAGTAATCTTAAACTATATATATATATATATATATATATATATACATATATATATATATAAATTTTATTTTGTTTTATACCCCCATTTAGATGGTTCAGATGTGGGCAGACCAACATTTTAAAATATACTAAGTAACTATTGTGACTAGTGGTACAAGGTCATTTTGGTCCAAACTGTCCACAGAGAACAAAACTAAACTTATTGTCATAACAGGCCAGCAGCAGAATACTTGTGTTATTGTTCTGCTAGAGTAAGAGTGAGTGGGTTTGCATGTTCAATTAAGAATACAGTGAAAAAAGTAAGTTCACTAAAGTAAACAATCAACTCTTACCTGTTACCTGTACGTCAGAGTTTAGGGCTGCCATCACACTTTTAGTGCGTTGATTAAATAATATGTTACATTTTTTGGGTTAGAATTATTAACTCACCTATTACCTTACCTATTTCCATAACTAACCTTGTTAGGACACTGCATTGACTTACAGTCATAGTGGACAGCTTAATCAAAACCTTATGTTGGTCCATATGAAGAATGCAGGTCCTGACATTGTCAGTGTTTGAACCAGAAAGTGTCCTAAAAAGAGAGAGAACAAATGTTAAAATGCACTACGTTAACGTTTGACACCTATTTTCAAGTGCATTCTCAATTCCATTTTTTTTTTTTTTTTTACCAAAGTAAGTGATCTGACTACTTGTAACATTTGCTTTCCAGACAGTACCAGATTTTCTGGACAGGTTAGGTTTAAGCATGATACACATAATCTATTTTGACCGACACTAAATATCCAGTCTTGCCTATACTCTTGGCTCTTTCATGCAGAGAGACTGATTAATGTTGCTACAAAACCTAACATGCTGCCAAAACATAACCGACGCGGGTGACAGGGCACCAGAGAGCACTCTTTTTTTTTTTTTTATAAAGATTGGCACATTTTCAGCTGAGGGGTGGGCTATTTCTTTAAAGGACTTTTAATGCCTTTAGCAGGGACAGTTTCATGCCATACAATTAGGAAATGTTTACCATGAGCCACAGAGGAACACATCCATCCAGGACGGCGGTATATTTTAGGTTTGGCTCACAGACGAGGGCATCAGGGCCTGTGGCTCCCAGAATGATGGTTTTGAAATAAGATGATAAAGGAGGGGAAACTAGGACTTGGGAAGGGAGTAGCTGGACCATTGACACTGAAGTGCTATTATTCCAGATTCTGTGTGTGTCTGAAAAAGTTGGGTGAGCAGGTTTGATGATTGATAGGGCTGATATTCGATGATTGAAGTCTGCCTTGTATCAAAGGGGGATTTGGAAGCTCGAGTGTCACGGAGCAGGATGGCGATGGTGGGGGGTACAGGTTGTAAAGTGCTAGTGAGGGTGTGGGGGCGGAAGCGCAGTGTGTTAAGGGGCCCCCGGTGTGAAATAGAAGGGAGTGTAGAGAAGCTCGGTAAGATATGTTGGCATGCTGTCCTGTTTATCGCAGGGATGTGAGGAGCAGAGCAAAGGCTCGGCCAGGAAGGAATGAGCAGAGTCATCGAGCTCCTGAAACACGACGCCGCGTCTTGATTGCCCGAAGCAGCTGGGCAGCCACCATATCTGTGCAAGTGTGTTCATCACTTCCATGTGTGTCCCATCACTTCTCTTCTGTTCGAGAGAAGTGGTTTGAGTGTGTGTGTGTGTCTTTACACGCGTAAACTCAGCAGCTGCCTCTCTTCTGTTACCAGCTCGTTTGTATGAGTTGGTGATTAATGCTGTTTTACTATGTGTTAAGTTTAAAAAGTCCAGTGATGTCACAGGGCAACAACCAAACAAACATTTTTTATTAACCTTTATTTTACTAGGAAGTCACACTGAGATTGAATAATAATGAAAATAATGGCCATTAACTATGCATTTTTCATAATTAAAGGTTGATTACATTAATGATCAGTTTTGATAAATAAATACAAAAAAAGCTTTTTGTTGTTTATTTTTAATTGTTTGTACATACAGTAATTATGTGATTCATGTAATAGTAAAACAACTAATACATTTGGATAAGCAGTAATAACATTATTATTTTTTTTAAATTATATATGTGAGTGAGAGCAGCAGCCTAACATTAGCTGCTGCAGAGGAAACCAAGTGATGTTGACTGGTTGCTAAACACATCAAAAGGATGTAAGCAAATGCCACTTGGACCCAATGCAGAGCGTCAGCGTCTGCTAACCTCATAAGTAATTTGATGTACACAAGCAATGTCGTGGTCCCTTTAGAACGGTGGGAAAGTCTATGCTCTCCTACCGTCTGGCCTTTTTTGTTGCCTGTCGTGACACTTTCAAGCACTCGCGGTGCTGCAAGTGGTGCCGCCTCAGAGACGTAGAGCACATGGGGCATCGCAGGTTTCAAATGTCATCGGCAGTTCCACCAAAAAGGAACTTCCCCTCCAAGGTTTTCAGGGTGACATATGAGGTTATACAAGGCAGCAATTAACTAAAGTTGTGTATTTATCATCCTTAAGCACTACTGCACACATTTTGTCAATTAGGACATAACCAAAAGTTCATTTTTGGTTGATTCATGTATCGTTTTAAAATGAATATGAGAAAAATTCCTGGCTGTCAGACATTTGTGCAGGAAAGTAATATATGTTTTGCCTCTGGTGTCTTTGCTATTTGTCAAAGTCATCATGCTTCCTGTATTCACCGATGGTCCTCCCTCCAGCTTCTTCTAGGGAGACCTTGCTGAGGCGGTATCCCTTCGCGATGCGAAGATGGCGAAACTGCTCCCTCCCTCAGTCTACCACACGTTACGCCCCTTCACCCAGGAATCACTGGTGGAGATCGAGAGGCTCCAGGAGGAAAGAAAAAAGGCCGCAGAAGTAGAGGGCCATGAGGATCAGGAGAAACCAACACCTCATGCTGACATGGAGGCAGGCAAGGGCCTGCCCATGATCTATGGAGACCCTCCATCAGAGGTGCTCAACACACCTCTGGAGGACCTGGACACCTTCTACCAAGCGGAGAAGGTCAGAGTCTGATTAAGTGGGCTGATTCAGCCACATTGCACTCCTGTTCTTACAAAAATGATGTGACAAAAATGTCTGTATACAAATGTTTGTCCTTACTCATCATTGTTGTGTGTTTCAGACATTCATTGTGATCAGCAAAGGAAAGACAATCTTCAGGTTCAACGCAGAACCAGCTTGCTACATTCTGAGCCCCTTTAGTTTGGTTAGAAGAGGAGCCATCAAAATTCTCATACATTCATATCCTTTGAACCATTGTGAATTATTGAGTGTGTAGAGTTTTAGAGATGAGGAGTAAAGCGTTGCTTTGACAAGATAACATTGAAGTTTATTTCCTTAATCCCGAATTTAAATCATTCAGCTTGTTCATCATGGTTACAATTCTGTCAAATTGTGTGTTCATGACAATGAGTAACCCACCAGCATGGAGCAAAACTGTTGAGTGAGTACCTTAGTAATTCCAGTTATATATATATATATATATTTGTGTTCCCATCACTCACTCCTGTTCCATAATGTCTTGCCAGGTATGTTTTTACAGGTATTTATACCTTTGAAGCAACAGTCAAAGTGTTGGCGAGAGGTTTCTGTGTTGGATCTTTTACATTCCTTCGAGATCCATGGAATTGGCTGGATTTCATGGTGATCAGCATGGCGTAAGTTACCATATAGCCTACATGTCACATTGCGTTTTTGTATGGAATGTTCTCATTGTGTGGCCATTTTGAATTGGGAAATGTGTAGACGTGATGCAGATTGCATTTAAATAATTGTTTTATGTATTTCCACAGATATATTACTGAGTTTGTTGACCTTGGCAACGTGTCAGCCCTCAGGACATTTCGTGTACTTCGAGCCCTCAAAACAATTACTGTGATTCCTGGTATTTTTTATCACTTATTATGATATTTTTATGTGTCTTTATACCTGTATTTCTAAAGATTGACAGCTTTTAAATGTATTTGTCTTTGTAACTTGCCTTGCATGAATACATTATTAGACACATTTATTATCATTTATCATATGCCACACTGACAGACACATATATCTTGTTTTCTATTAGGTTTGAAAACCATCGTGGGCGCTTTGATCCAGTCGGTGAAGAAAATGGTGGACGTCATGATTCTTACTGTGTTTGCTCTTGCTGTATTCGCCCTCGTTGGCCTTCAGCTTTTCATGGGAAATCTGCGCCAAAAGTGTGTGCGATGGCCCATTGATACAAACAACACCATGGACATGAATCAGACGACATACTCCAACAGTACATTCGATTTTTTGCAATATATTGAAAACCCAGGTATATACACCGCTATCGTATTATGTCTCCTCATCAAAATTGTTTCCACACTGGAGCAGATGTAAGTATTTGTTTTCTTGTTTTGTTATAGAGAATCACTATTTTTTGGCGAACAGCCTAGATGCTCTTCTTTGTGGGAACAGCTCCGATGCTGGGTATGTATTGTCTTTTATCTTCTCCAGGTATCTTTTGGGGGTTAATTGTTTCAAAACTGTTACAGCAAACATGTTAAATATATCACACAAGTATGGTGTTGAGTGTGATTTTGTGTCTGGAGCAATCATTGCATGCTGACTCTCCTCTGTTGATAGAAAGTGCCCCGAAGAATACACATGTATGAAGGCTGGGGCAAACCCCAACTATGGCTACACCAGCTTTGACTCATTCGGCTGGGCCTTTCTCGCCCTCTTCAGACTCATGACCCAGGACTTCTGGGAAAACCTTTTCCAGCTGGTTGGCACTTCTTTTATTTGTTGCAGTCAGATTTAACCTCTATCTTGGAACTTCTGTCAATGCAAAGTTAAAGAGAATCTTGTCCTTAGTTCTCGCAGTTTCTCCTTTGCTCCAACTACACAGACCCTGCGGGCAGCTGGTAAGACATACATGCTGTTCTTTGTGGTGGTTATCTTCCTGGGCTCCTTCTACCTCATCAATCTCATCCTGGCTGTGGTGGCCATGGCTTATGATGAGCAGAATCAGGCAACTCTGCGAGAGGCCAGAGAGAAAGAGGAGGAGTTCCAGCGGCTACTTGAGCAACTCAAAATTCAACAGGAACAGGTAACTATAAGGATAAGTAATAAGGATACAAACAGATGCCACGGTGGTTTACCGAGGGTTGTTTATCACATAAGTGTAACTACCTCAACTAAAACTCTTTAAACCAACAGGCTCACATTATTGGGAGCCAAGTCTCTCTGAGCACTAACAAATCACTCAGTCGTCACTCTTTGTCGGCGCTGGCGGATGATGAACTGAGTCTTGAACATGACGATGTTGTCAAGGATTGCAATGGGAGAGTCATCCCTATTGTGCTCGTCAGAGCACCCACCATGGTTAAGGTCAGTTGTGTTAGTGAGATTTCTTGCGACGAGCACTAGCTATGTGTAAAGCTGAAAGTTTACCAACTTGTTTTCCAGTCTGCTGTGGATTATGAACTCAAAGAGATGTCACTAAGCTCTGGGCACAGCATGTATCGTCTGAACGAACCGGGCATGGGACAGAGGACTTCAAGTGCTTTGACTGTGCTTACTACAGCTGCCATGGATGGTATAGAAAATGCACCAGCAACTGTTAGACCAAGACGAAAAAAATCACACATTACATATACATCTTATTTTCTTTATTTGTTTTTATGCAACATGGTTGGGTAGACGTATCTAGAAGGTTCCATTGCCTGCAGGCAGAATGCTGACAAATGAGCTCAAATTTCTAAGATGCAGTAACATTGTCTAGTGGTTGCCACAATCAGGCTAATCACATTGTATGCAGGAGAAAACGCTGTCAGCATTTAGTGTCACACCATGGCAGTGTTAAGCTCAGGCTATTTCAGCTCAACTATGACCTTGTGCAGCAAGAATTTCAATGACACTCAGCATTGGCTTCTGTCTCCATTATCACGTAGACTAAAGATAACCCATATGTTTTGATGAAACTGACAGGCACACTGCCTAATTGTTTTGTTTTGTCTCTGTTCTCTCTTTTCTAGAGTTGGAGGAGAGTCATAGGCCTTGCCCCCCTGGCTGGTACAAGTTTGCCGACATTTTCCTAAAGTGGGACTGCTGCAAGCCCTGGGTTGACTTTAAAAATTGGATGCACTTTGTGGTGATGGACCCCTTTGCCGATTTGACAATCACCATTTGCATTGTACTCAACACCCTCTTCATGGCCATGGAGCACTACCCCATGACAGCAGAATTTGACTACATGCTCTCAGTGGGGAATCTGGTGAGTTTGCACCGCATCAAGCTTTAAGGTTAATTGCAGAAAAGTTCTAATGTTTACAATTTGGTTGTGTCAGTTCTTGTACAATCTTTACCTTTTTGTTTGTAGGTTTTTACCGGGATTTTCACAGCGGAAATGGTCTTCAAGCTCATTGCCATGGATCCCTACTATTATTTTCAAGTTGGCTGGAACATCTTTGACAGCATCATTGTCACGCTAAGTCTAGTGGAGTTAGGGCTGGCGAATGTCCAGGGACTGTCTGTCCTTAGGTCTTTTCGTCTGGTGAGAATCATTGGTTCATTTAATTTGCATCCATTTACAAACAATGACATTACTTCCTATGTTATTCACTGTCTCTGTATGTGCATGTCCTGTGTTGGAGATAGCTTCGTGTCTTCAAGCTAGCCAAATCCTGGCCCGTGCTCAACATGCTAATCAAGATCATTGGTAACTCAGTGGGAGCTTTAGGAAACCTGACTTTGGTCCTGGCTATCATCGTCTTCATCTTCGCTGTGGTGGGCATGCAGCTCTTTGGTAAGAGCTACAAGGACTGCGTGTGCAAGATCGCTGCAGACTGTGAGCTGCCGCGCTGGCACATGAATGACTTCTTCCACTCCTTCCTCATTGTGTTTCGCATCCTGTGCGGGGAGTGGATTGAGACCATGTGGGACTGCATGGAGGTCACCGAACCTGCGATGTGTCTGATTGTCTTCATGTTGGTCATGGTCATTGGAAATCTTGTCGTAAGTACAGCCGGGGATTCAAAAATCTATTTAGTAACTTGTCATATGTGTGTCTGTATATCTATGTCCATGTGCAACTCAAAGGTCACACACAGTGGGATGCAAGAGTTTCTGCTTCGAATATTATGTTCTCAGATGGTTCACATATCTCATTGTAATGCCAGAAATGTCTGCGGTCTGAATATCTAAGCATTCTATACCATACCAACCAGCTGAGGGACACACAGACACAGCCATGATATTAGATATCAGACACACAAGGTATGTTTTTGTTGTTAGGAACTGAAAAGCACTGTGAACATTGGTACCTGTTAAACTCATTCAGCTGCACTGACCTTTACACAGGGTGTCTGGGTGAAGATGCTCAAGAGTGCATGACGCTTAGTGAAGAATCCTAAGTGTCTGGAGCAGGAAAATATGAATATTGTCCCTGACATTTAATCTTGGCATCACAGTCAGGGCTTCACAGATGACGTTTCAGCTTCACATTCATCAGCTTGAGCCAAAACCATTTCCTGTAAGGGTATTCATAGAAATGGGAAGGAAGTGGCTCATTGTCAAGTGCTGACAAAAGTAATGCAGTGACTGCACTGGGCCAATATTATCATGGCCTTCCGCTGGTTTCACACGCGCCTGGCCCTTCACTCGTACTCCTCTGCAAACCTCTGCACTGAAGGCACACACACTTAACACTTAACTTGTGTGGGGGTTTCTATTTAAGTCAAATGACTCGAGCCATCAAACAGAGGCTTTGACCTTGAGTATGTGCTAAGATCCGGCTCAAGTAAGCATGCTGCCACTGGAGGAACAAACACAGACAGCTGAGCGAGCAGAGTTCAGGAGGCATTGGATCTGGGTGTTAAGAAGAAGTAATTTGATAGCAGATTGACCCATAATCAGTGGAGTTAATCACATCAAGCCATTGGTTCTACAGCATATCGAGCGATGGAGTCGATGTGACGCGCATGGTTAGACTTGATGTGGGTGGTTGGAGACATGCCAATCATTTTGGGCTAACTAACCTCTCTCGTATAACCTCCACTCACAGGCCTTGTGTTGCACACAGACATCTTTACTGATTCACAGATCCTACACTGAATGAGATAGATCAACTTTGTAACCACGATCTCGTGCTAAACCTGGGAAACAAGAAGTGAGAAATTGACTTACAGGTTTAAGAAACTAAATATAGCTACTGTTAACAGGACCAACACGTTTATCCAGGCTTCTGTTTTTAATTATTTTGATATTTTGTAACTATACACACACAAAAACACATGTAAAACACGTATGCTCGAAGCCTCAGATGTACATTTTCACTACCTTAATGGCTCTTTCGTGTTTCATTGCTTCAGGTGTTGAACCTCTTCTTGGCCTTGCTGCTTAGCTCGTTTAGTGGTGACAACCTCTCAGGGGGAGATGAAGATGGAGAAATGAATAACCTCCAGATCGCCATCGGCAGGATCACACGGGGCATCGACTGGGTCAAAGCATTAATCGCAAGAACTGTACAACAGATTCTTGGCAAAAAGCCCAAGGAGCCGGATGAAGGTCCAGCAGATGACGTAGACCCTAAAATGGAGGAGGTTGAAATGAACCACTTGGACACCAGTCAGGATTTCAAAATGGTAGACGGGGTAGCTAACTGCTTAGTCGAAGGCCGGCCATCTGGATTTTTTGTGGGTGAAGAACTCAGTCTCAATGTGCCAATTGCCCAGGGAGAGTCAGACTTTGAAAATCTTGGCGAGGATGATACCGATGATGACGACGAAGAGGAAGATGATGTAGCGATTCCAGATGAAAAACAAACACATCAGAACAGAGTGAGAAAGCTTACCTATACCTTACCTGTTCTATTTGGTGGCAGATCACCCAGTGCAATACTACTGTATGAGTAATGAACTGTGTAGTAACGCCACCATATTTGAATTTTGAATCTAATGTTTAATGTTTCTGCTTTATAGTCACTTTTCATTGCTGTTCATTTTGTTTGTTTTTAAGGTTTATGGTATTATCCTTTTGGTACACAGTTTGAAAAACTTGACAAAATACCAGTTTATTAAAACACATATTCCACCGATCAGGTAAAGGATAGCTGGTTGAATAGGGAAATGTATGTGTATTCACAGTTATGTCCTGTACATATATAAACATGTTTAAATTAGGTTTTTATCTTGCTGCTTATGAATGGTTACTAAAGTTAATTGCTCTATTGCTTTGTTCCAGAAACACTCGGAGGGTCAGTGTAGTACAACGAGAAGGGCAAAAGTGAGTAACCTTGAGGAAATGTGTTATTTGAGTTCCACAATTATTAACAAAAGGAATAATATTCAAAATATTCTCTCTAGTTCTGCCGAATTATGTGCTGTAGGATATTTACTACATTAGGATTTTAGTGATAGCTTTGTAACTTGTGCTTTCCTATGATTCCTGATCAGATGGGTGCTCTGAGCGATGGGGACTCCTCAGTTTGCAGCACAGCAGACTATCAACCACCTGAGCCCGAACCAGAGGAAGAAGAAGAAGAAGAAGAAGAGCCAGTGGAGCCAGAGGCCTGCTTTACTGATGGTACGTGTAGCCTGTGAAACTAGAACCGCACATTTGTTTTCCTACCAACAATGGTTCTTGTTTTAAAAAAGGGGGACAATGCTCATGCTGCCGAAGTCTGATACGTGGACATAATCCTTAACCCTTGCTCTCCTTTAGAATGTGTTAGGCGCTGGCCTTGTCTGACTGTGGACATCACCCAAGGCAAAGGCAAGAAATGGTGGAACCTCCGAAGGACTTGTTTCACTATTGTGGAACACGATTGGTTTGAAACCTTCATCATTTTTATGATCCTGCTCAGCAGTGGAGCTCTGGTGAGTGCTGTCACCCCGCAACAGTGATACTGTATGAAGATTCTTTAATACTGCTAGGACATGTATCTTGATATTGAATGTCTTCTCTTGGTAGGCCTTCGAGGACATAAACATAGAAAAACGCCGAACCATCAAAATTATTCTGGAGTATGGTGACAAAGTTTTTACCTATGTCTTTATCATCGAGATGCTCCTTAAATGGGTGGCTTATGGCTTCAAAACCTACTTCACCAATGCATGGTGCTGGCTAGACTTTCTTATTGTAGACGTAAGTTTTCTTGTGTGGAGCAGAACAAATGTGAACTCTGTTTACATCAGTGGTAAACGCTTGAATAGGAAATGTTTTGATTCTTCCCCAGATTTCCCTGATTAGTTTGGTTGCAAACTGGATGGGTTACTCTGAACTTGGACCAATCAAATCCCTGCGGACCCTCAGGGCGCTACGGCCTCTACGAGCGTTGTCCAGATTTGAAGGGATGAGGGTAAGTTTTTGTCATCGATGCTCAGCATTTGAGCAGTGTGCTCTGCTAACATTGACCCCATTTAGACCTGGCATTAAAATGCAGTTTGGACAATTGGATTGCAATCAGAGTTAGAGCTTACTCACATGATAATACATGTCTAAATGGACCCAAGCTGGGTTAGGAAGGGATTGTTATCCAAATAGGCACAACTACCTCTGGATCTGTCAGGGACAGATTGTGATGACAGTGAAAACAAATTTAAATAAAATGTATTTCTTCATACACTTATGATATATGATACAATGTGAACACTGGATTACTGAATGTAATCAAGTTTAGATCATATATACAATCTGAATAGGAAATTAAATAAAATGCCAGGTGTAAATGGGGTTGTTGATTTAAAATGTTTAATGTACTAATATGACCAGCTTCTCCCTGTTCTATTTGTTGAATACATGCTTACACCATGGCTGCTTTAACAGAGCTGAGTGAGGTAAGAGTGTCGGCAGTGACTGAGCACAGCATCGACTCACACCAAGTTTAATGGTCCGCCTTATACTCAAAATACATCAGGAAATAATGATATGTCTTTTTCTAATTGTAACTATATCCTCTCTGTCGGGCAGGTGGTGGTAAATGCTCTTGTTGGGGCGATTCCCTCAATCTTCAACGTGCTTCTGGTGTGTTTGATCTTCTGGCTCATCTTCAGCATCATGGGCGTTAACCTGTTTGCTGGCAAGTTCTACCGCTGCATCAACACCACCACAGATGAGGTTTTCCTCCTCTCTGAAGTCTACAACAAGAGTGAATGCTTGGCCATCAGTGAAGCCACACAGGAAGCTCGCTGGGTCAACGTCAAAGTCAACTTTGACAACGTTGGACAGGGCTACCTGTCCCTGCTTCAAGTGGTGAGGGGCACTGTTGTTTAAAGAGAGCTGAAATTGTTGTATGCAATGAAACACATTTTGAAACAATGCTCTTTATATTTGCAGGCAACTTTTAAAGGATGGATGGACATCATGTACGCTGCTGTTGACTCAAGAGAGGTAATTTTTTATATTAACTATAGCTTTACTTTGGTCTTTGTTCGGTTTGTTGTTGCATATTCTTTGTACGTGTTAAGTTTGTTTGTTTTTGCAGAGATACACTACAGACATCATCATATTGAGAACAGCTAGTATTTTAAGCTTTAAATATTGGTTGGTTGCACATTTTCTTTTTTAGAGTAATCCATCATTGAAAATGAAGTTTGGTTTAGGTTGGGGTTAACCCTAACCCATGATTTATGGTGGATTCTGATGCAGAAGTCATTTAACTCTGAATCAGTTACTTCACTCACTAATTACATCTTTAAGGCATTTGACACAACTTTCTGTGGTTAAGGTTTAAGCTTAAACTGTCCATCTTAATTGGACACTGCTGACTGGGTTGCCATAATGACACTCAAAGAGTAGTTAACAACATGCATGTACTGTCGATATGCAAGGTATTCCGATCAACCAGTACAGTGAGTTGAGAAAGCTGTATATATTAATTAATAACACCATTCTGCACTTATAATTGAACATGCTGTATATTTAATAAATACTGTATGTGACAAATGGCTGGCTTGTATTAAATTCCAGTATAACCTTTAATCCTATCCCTGCTGTCTCTCAGTCATATTTCTTACTCTGTATGCTTCAAAAGTTTCACTATCAAAGATCTGCTTTCTATAAAACAAATTGTTTTCATCAACATGTTTTCTTCTCCTTAGGTAGAGGATCAACCGACTTATGAAGGCAACCTCTACATGTACATGTACTTTGTCATCTTCATCATCTTTGGCTCTTTCTTCACGCTCAACCTCTTCATCGGTGTCATTATCGACAATTTCAACCAACAAAAGAAAAAGATAAGTTTCTCCCTTTTATTAGGGGTAAACTGTCTGCACTAATACAAAACTATTGATTCCTGATTAACAGTCCGTGTATCGTGTTGTGTCTCTGCACTTAGGAGATAAGGACATATTTATGACAGAGGAACAAAAGAAATACTACGAGGCCATGAAGAAACTTGGTTCAAAGAAGCCACAGAAGCCAATCCCACGTCCAACGGTATGTCATTTATTTACAACTGCATGATGATGTCAGTTTCTGCATTTAATACAAATCATTATTGACGTTGAAAAGTATAACCAGGGTCAGCTTAAGTAATTACACAACAGCTCGGCATTCGTGGAATGATGATGTCGTCCATGACACCTGCGCTGACCTTTTCGTTGCACAGATGGTGTGAACAGGCCAAACGACCCTAATGGATTTGTATTTCCCATGCCCTCACCCCACTCTCCCTTTGACCTACAGAACCCAATCCAGGGTATGGTGTTTGACCTCATCAGTCAGCAGTTCTTTGACATCTTCATCATGGTGCTCATCTGCCTCAATATGGTGACCATGATGGTGGAGACGGATAATCAGAGCGCAGAGAAGGAGGATTTGCTGTTTAAAATAAACGTGGCTTTCATTATCGTCTTTACTGGAGAGTGTACATTGAAGCTTTTTGCCCTGCGACAATACTTCTTCACCAATGGGTGGAATGTTTTTGATTTTGTCGTGGTCATCTTGTCAATTGCTGGTGGGTAACTTATACATTAGGTGCTATTTTTTTCAATTTCAATTCCACACCACAAATGGCACAGATAATATGTTGACTCTGATTGTTTTCTTGTTCTATTTTAGGTATAATGCTCTCAGACCTGATTGAGAAGTACTTTGTATCTCCGACGCTATTCAGAGTGATCAGACTCGCCAGAATAGGCAGGATTCTGCGTCTTATTAAAGGAGCTAAGGGCATCCGGACGCTTCTCTTTGCTCTAATGATGTCACTCCCTGCCCTCTTCAACATTGGTCTACTGCTCTTCCTTATTATGTTCATCTTCTCCATATTTGGCATGTCAAACTTTGCTTATGTCAAAAAGGAGGCCGGTATTGACGACATATTCAACTTTGAGACATTTGGCGGTAGCATCATTTGCCTGTTTCAGATTACGACATCTGCAGGCTGGGATGGGCTTTTACTTCCAATGTTGAACAGTAACGCTCCAGACTGTGATCCAGACTTTGAGAACCCAGGCACAGATGTAAAGGGTAACTGTGGCAGTCCAGGTATGGGTATGATGTTCTTCTGCAGCTACATCATCATTTCATTCTTAGTGGTGGTCAACATGTACATTGCCATCATCTTGGAGAACTTCAACGTGGCACAGGAGGAGAGTGGTGATGCACTCTGTGAGGAAGACTTTGAGATGTTCAATGAAACTTGGGAGAAGTTTGACTTGGATGGAACTCAGTTCATTGAGTATAGCCAGCTCTCAGATTTTTGTGATACCTTGCAAGAGCCACTGAGAGTAGCCAAGCCCAACCGACTTCGCTTGATTGAAATGGATCTACCCCTGGTCATCGGGGACAGGATCCACTGCCTGGATGTGTTGTTGGCTGTCACACAGATGGTCTTAGGCGACACAGTGGAAATGGCAGCCATGCGGGAGAGCATTGAGGCTAAGTTCATCCTGAACAACCCCACGTCAGACTCCTTTGCACCGATTACCACAACGGTACGCCACAAAGAAGAGCAGAGTGCTGCTGTGGTCATTCAGAGAGCTTACCGCATGCACCTACTGAAACGTTGCGTACGCCATGCTGCTTTTATGAATCGCTCTAAAAGGATAGGTAGAAAGGACGAAGATCAAGAGCCACCTGAAAAGGAAGGGCTGCTTGCACGGAGGTTGGGAGTGCTCTATGGGAGCAATTTGGACCTGGCAGAAGAGATGGAGCAGGCTGTTCTAGAGACTCGAGTAAACCGGGAGCCTCCAAAATCAGAGACACTGCCAGAAAACATAGAGGCTCAGTGTGATCCAGAACCCCCTGAGCCAAACATCATTGTCGTACCTGTAGAAATTACTAATGAGGTCTTATTACATTCTGCTCCCAACCAACACATTTTGGCCCTACAGGCAAATTTAAGAGAGTCAATTGTATAAGAGTAGAGTTTTTTTCTTTTTTCTTTTTTTTTTACCAGTCATTAAAGTAGTGTAAGTGCACTAATTCTCAGTAGTGATGCACATTAGATGAGGAAGTTACACAGTCGCAACAAACAATTCCTGTTTTTTTCATGCAACATTTAAACCCAAACTTTTGGAGTGGAAACTGGAGTGCATGGTTTCCTCTTATGATATCTGCTATATGGGAAATGTCAGGTAAATAAATCATCATCACTCTGTGCCTTAAATTCTTTGTGGATAACAGAGTAAGCAGTAAATTGTACCTTATTTGACAGCTTCAATTTAAGGGTACAATTAGATATGATTTCTCAGGATGCAACTCTTAAGAGGCAAAATACACGGGAGACACTTTTTTCTTTACACTTACTGTCAGCCGTTGCAGTTACAGTCTTTGTTGTTGTAGAGTGACACATTGTGGACCAGGATCTGGGATTTGATGGATTTCTAGTGCAAAATTCTTCAAGCTGCAACATACAGCCAAGGTTTGCACCTTATATTTCAGGAAAATCTAATTTTAGTAGATTTCAGGGAGTACTACAGTCTTTCATCTAACTTTAGATGAAAAAAAAAAAACCATGCTCCCCTGTTTCTGTCCAAAGTGCAACTTGAACATCACATGACAAAACTTGAATTGGGATTTGATAGTGTTTACGTCATATGCAAGACATTAGCATAACTGAACTGTACTGTAAAAAAAACAACAACAAAAAAACAGTCTACCAATTTGCTCAGTCTGATATGACATGATTGCATCACTAATGTGAGAGTGTACAGAGCAAATATTGGCAATGCGCCTTATATGCATGCAACACTATGGAACTGATCTAATACCTCGTTTATTTTCATAGATGGAAAAAGTAAAAAAGTAATATAAGTCACTTTTTTGTGTGAGGTCTCTACACGCAGATTATCCTAATCAGACACTAATGATGTTCTATCACTGAACTCCTTTTGTACATTGTTAAATAATAATAAAAAGCATATCTAGATCAGATTTGTCCAAGTCCATCAAATGAAGCTCTGATCTATTTTAGTCATTATAATAACACAGGAAAGCCAATAGACTAAACATCTGTCCCTGACTTGCCCAATTTGTATTGCACTATTAATATCCCTTCAACCTTGTTGACCTCTGTTTTCATCACTGATACATGCATGTCTGTTTTTTTTCTACAATTGCCCACCCTCAGATATTTGCTGATTTTTAACAAAACTCAAAATAGTCTTTTAGCCCATCTGATTGTTTCTCTAGACTTATCTGTGAATGCTCATTCGAGATGATGACGACGATGATGTTTATGTTAAAATAACAGACAGAACCCACTTAATTCTGTTTGCCATATTTGTTAATGAATCAACAATAAGTACTCCATTTTAGATCATGTTTTGCCTCAGTTTAGATTATGTGCATTGCACACAGCTGAATGTTTGTGTAGCTTAAATATTTGACTGCAGTTTTATGTTTATGTTCATATCTAGTTACAAATATATACAAGTATTTATTTTCCGTAGGAATTTTAGGCATATATGAGCCTTTGTTGACTGGATCTATTCATCTAATAATCTCACATGTGGAAAGGTCACTTCACCTGCGGATTTGTAAGTCTTAACTGAACTTAAAATGTCTTACTCTGAATATAAATAACATATGCACTTTTACAGTTTTACAGTTTCTAGACTTTTGAATTTCCTGTTTGTTTGTTTTTTACAGTAGATCATAGAAGATTTTTCTGCTTCTCCCGAGCGTGTGTAGTCAGCACTGTTTTAACGTCAAACCAAGAGAAAAAAAAACAAAAAAAAATAATGAATGTTTCCTCTGAGGTGTTCTATTATGACAGTGATGTCTGTCATGTGACCTGCAGATTGACTCACTGCTGCACCACTAAACTCTAGTCTCCCCTTATGGTACAATCATATATACCTGACACTATCCACCCTTTGTTTACATTAGGAAGTCATTACTACCACACCCCCTGTTAGTGTTGCCTGTATATGCATCATTTCCTTCTTGTATATTTATATAATTTTATTATTGTGAAAACTGTAACATTATTGTTAGAATAAAGTTCTTGGGGGACAAGTGGGTTTGTGAGCCTCTGTTGTCAGGAGCTTATTTTGTGTGTCGCTTGTGTAATTGCGCTTGTGCAATGACGCCCTCTGTTGGTGGAGGCAGGAACAGGCTGCATGGCAAAAAAAGCCCCTAATTTTTTCACATTTTGTGTTCACTACAACCAATAATGGTTGCTATAAACAGAGATATTTAAAGTTTGTAAACGGGGTTTCACAAAATGAAAGTGTGGTAACACTTAAATACCCCGTAAATAACCGACTTACTGTGTAATTTAAGTACTTACTGGTTGGTCAATTTTAGATGAAAAAATTAATTAATTATAAAAGTTATGGTACATACCTGATACTTACAAAATTACTGACAATCCAATTTATATCTGCTTTATTCAAAAACACTACTTCAAATAGACTTGCTATTTTTGTTTCTCCTTTCCTCTCAAATACTCTGCATTGACTTTATTTTTCCTTTATTTTATCTAATCCTGTAGATACTTAGTAATTCAAAAATGTGTATGCTATGATGTATTACTCCTTTGCCCTAAATAGGCTACAGCATAGTTAGTCAGTAAGTATAAGGAAACTTACAGTATTTCTTCTTTCATCTTAAAATTACCAATTGTTACTCCTTAATTCTAATGTAACTGCTTTTTATGCGCTGTTCTTACCATGAAATGACACAGTACGTCTATAAGACTTACACGGTACATGTTGGGTATTTACACTGCATTGTAAAGTGTTACCGTAAGTATTTGCAGCTTTGCTTGGCTTTACAGAATTTAACAGTGACTTTTTAGCTCATGTATCACTGATATTAGGATATTTGGCTGCAGGAAACAGCTGTTCAACAGCTCAGAATAAAGGAAAAAAAACACAACAGCAGTGGCTGGTGAACACACTGGAGTATTTATCAGCTGAGACAAGACATGCTGCTTAAATGTTTTATATTTATTATTATAGTTACATTTATATTTTTATATTTGTAGCAAATTTACATCAGTCCTTTCACATGAGTCATTATGACCACCTGCAGCTGGCTTATGCAATCATTATGTGTTGACAAATGATATAGGGTTGCAAATAGCCACCGCCTCCCACAAGAAAAAAAAACAAGGTGGTTTCTACTCACTGCAGTTACTCAAGGCAGCGTGGCATCAGCGTGTGCGTGACGTGCTTTGCATGTTGGCTGCCTGGCAGAGCACGACCAGTCGATTCCCTGCAGCTAATCGCACCAGGGGACACTGATTTTGGGTGACCAGTTATAAGCAGGGTGAAACTGATCTATGTCAACATTAAGAACTGTCACAATTCTCCACAGTCCAAGATGACTTCTTCAAATGTCCATCTTACGACCTGGCTAGCACCGTTTCCTCACATGGTTTGTGGCCTTTCTGTGTGGAGTTTGCATGTGGCGGTTTTCCTCCAGGTACTCCGGTTAATTGATCATTCGAAATTGCCCATAGATGTGTGCGACTGAATGATTGTTTGTCTGGGATTGACACCCGCTGCCCCATGACCCAATGTGGAGGATAAAGCAGTGGATGACCTATGACGGCAAAGTTTGATTCAAAATGTTTCCGGGCAGCCATTTTTTTTTTTAATAATTGTGCTCTAAGCAACAATGATGCTTAGAGCATAAGCATCATTGAGTCACCTCAGAGAGTTTCTAAACAAGACACTTGTGTTTACCACTTGTGAAATTCAAATCCTCAGTAGATGAATATATATATATAAAAAAACTGAGCCGGTGCTGTGAGATGTATTGACAAAGAGGGAAATGTGAGCTGCTTGACTGACCTGCCAACTTCACTCTCGGGTGCATGTAAATGTTGCTCAACAAGGGTAGATGTCCTCAAGTGTACTAGTGGGACTGAATGTGATGATGTCGCACAGTAGCAATGTTTACACACTGGTGTTTTGCAGGTAGATGTTTGCTGAAACCAAAAGTGATGGATTAACTTCTAGTAGTTATTGCAATTAGGCATGATGAGGGCATGAATATTTCAGCTAAATCAAATGCAGTCCATTCATTGAAAGTCACAACTTTTCCTGAATTCAGAGAGATTCCTTCTATTATGGGCCTTTATGCACGGAGTTTGTATGTTCTCTCCGTGTGTGCGTGGGTTTTCTCCTGGTTCTCCACTTTCCTCCCATAGTCCTAAAACATGCAATACTATATTAGGTAAATTGGATCGTGTGAGTGTGAGAGTGGGTGGTTATTTGTCTCTTTATGTGGCCCTGTGATGGACTGGCAATCCGTCCAGGGTGTACCCCGTCTATCGCCCTATGTCAGCTGAGATTGGCACAGCACCCCCTGCGACTCTCTTTAAGCTGTAGAAGATGGATGGATGATAGAAATCATCTAAAAAAAAATTGCTCAAATTTCTCTCACCACACATATTCTAGTTAACGCGACAACTTTAATTCCTATTATTTTGTCTTTACACATTGTCTGGTTAGATCTGTCATTTTGTTTGAGCACTTCCTGACTTTAATTATTATTAGGCTTATTTATTCTTGCCTGAAGGCCACATGTGTTTGGACAACATCTGAACTTACAACTTTGACTTTTGCTCAACAAAAAAAGAAAAACTGTGGAAAACTGTTCACATTTACCACATTGTAGACAAGTGTCCCTGACAATTGAACCCATGCACTGCATGTGATGGAGCTGGACAGACTTTTCATGCTAAACCTTTTTTTTAGTGTGACATTTAGTTGAAGGTCTGTTGCACCACACTTCCCCCATAATTTGCCTGGCATTAAAGTGTATGTGATAACAGACAGTGCGCCCACTGATGCGAACACTTCACAGCACAGTTTCATGTCTGCGGAGACGTTGAGAGACGTTGTGGTCATCAGCTTTTAAAACACATTTTTCTCTACATGACATGATGCGCTGGTTTCTGGCTGGATGCTGTGTGCTGGGTTCCATCTATCTCTCAGGTAAACGCCAACTCTTAAAATGTGATTGTTTTAATTAGAGGCTAGAAAACAAAAAAAGTTATCCAGTCAGCAGTTCATGTCCTGATAACATTATTTACAGCAGATTTTTGTTACAATAGATTAATGTTCCGCAATATTTGCTTTATGCATTTCATTGAATTGTACTTTGTTTAATGTCAATGTCTGTTACACCAACGCTACAAATATTTTAACCCTAACCGCTACACTTATTTTTGAGTCTACAGTACTTAGCATTTCCTGGCCATCTGTGTGAAAAGAGGAAGTTGTTATTTCAGACAAAGACAATAAGATATTATTGTCGTGTTGATTAGGGGACGTTATCCATTGATATGTAGACTCTACTCAGTCAATCAGTTATTTCACTTTATGTTTCTGTCTTTTTTCCTCTGTCAGATAAAGTTAAGAAAACGGATTCAATGTTTACATGCAGCAAACATGAAACCCATCTACGTTAATTTAAGTCTCAACACAAACAAGCAACACAGGTTTGATTATTTGGAATTAGAATGATCAACTGGTGCATTAATTCACAGTAATCCTCAATTTTACTCATCCTAGAGCCATAACTATCATATTCATTATCACTTTTGATGATTTAAAAAACATCATTATTCTTAAGTGTTAAAAAATACAAAATAAAAATGGATTGTTTAATCAATAAACAGATCTATAAAGTAAAATTACTGAAATAATATCACTCAGGGTTAATTTTATGTCATTAAGGTTCTCCACTGTGGATCAGCTGCTGCTTCTCTCTCGCTTTCATATCATTAAAGCTGTAGTGCATAACTTTAAAAAATAAACAAAGTGTGTTACATTTAAACTACAGTTCACACAATAATGCTGATTAAGCCTAGGTGTCAGCTCCAAATATTGCTCTCTGTGTTTCTCGGTATAGAAGGCCTTTTGGTTTCGGTGTCTGTGGCTACATTCCTGCACACAGAGTGATGCATTTTGACATCACGATTGAGCAGACAAGGCCGAAAGAAGCACACGGCATGAGTAAACAAGCCAGCTTCACACAACAGCACTATGGCTAAAAACACCAAAAAGCAGCAGCTTCACAGAAACAGCTGTTAACTGTGTCTCATTTCTCTCTGATCTGTTCAGCGGCCGTGCCACAGCTCACCCAGAGGCCACGTTTCTTTGGTGCAAAACCCGGCTCCACTGTGGTGATTTGGTGTTCAGGCATCGGCATCGCACGTTGGAACAAGGACGATACGAAGGAGGATCTGCATTCTGAAAAAAGGATTAAATTTCATCACACAAATTTGACCGAGAACTACTATCTCTTTATCCATAATGTGACAGCAGAAGACAGTGGAGTGTACTACTGCAAGATAAACAACTTAACGGGGCCTGGAACTCAAGTGAAGGTTGCCAGTAAGTAGCTGGGGCAACATAGACACACATGACATGAGTATAGTTGAGTTCACCTTTAAAAATCCACGTCTCTCCTTTCCACAGAAACCACTAATCTTGTCCAGGCACGGTACAGGACCATGTTGAAGGACGGTCTCATTATTTTCCAGGGCTTATTGTTGGCATTTTGCATATCTGCCATACTGCTACGCAGACAAACAATGGTAAGGAGTAGCATGAGACAAACACCTGAGACAAAACTGTAACTGCTTATGTATTTTTCATTTATCCTTTGTTTCTTAAACAGGCAGAAAAGAAGGACAGCATATATGAGGAGCCTGAAACTGATCACATCTATCAGGTTGGTTGAAATGTCTCGATATACATCAATGCAAGACATGACTTTTAAAGTACTTTAATGCATCGGTTTTGATACAAAATTTAGAATTAGAAAACAACCATACGATCAAAAATGCAAAATGTTATCTCTCGACCACACACTGTGACTAAAACTTGTTATTTTACCTCACTCAGGGTTTGGCAATTGAGTCATGTGGTGGAGGACTGTATGAGGAACTGTCGGTGTACGCCCAGGCTGATGGAGCCGAGGCCCCATGGGAGTGAGACTGACAGTCTCTTTTTACCTTAAACGTTTGACGTAAATAAAAAATAAATGACAGTGTGTCCTCAGTGGGCGACATATATAACGTCATTCAAGCACAATACGTCGATTTTTATATAGTTGTACTTTATGGCAGTTGGCATCTGTAATGTTGCATTATCTCCATCTTCTCTTTCCTCTGTTCTCCTTCTGCTCTCGCTTCGGAGTAATTTTTGCCGATGAATGTCCAGCAATGTTTATACTTAAATGTTTCCTATTGATTTTGTGCCATCTAAGTGTATTATAATAATCTGATGTGATTGGAAGTACGCTGGCAAGCCTGATTTTCATGACATTTGGTGCCTTTAGCTGTTTTTTTGTTCTGTCCCTGTGACAAAAATGGTCAAAACTCTCATTTATAACCGAGGAACAAAATAATAATAAAAAACAATATAGATATTTGTGTGTCATGTCTTTATTGGCTTTACAGTAACATTGGAATTTAATGAATTCAATTAAGTACTTTACAGTTGTTTGCGTGGGGTTTGTAACAATGACTTAAAAATATTGCAAAAATATATACTTTCTCACAACAAAATGTTTTACAGTGCATGGCCTTGACCAGTAAATGTTAGTAATAATTTAAAAAAGAAAACTCATCACCCTTGTTGATGCAACACAAAGGAAAAAAAACAATAAAGATTTCTCTGTTTGCTTGAAAAAAATCATCTTTATTGATTTTTACCATGTTATAAATATTAAGACGATCAGTCAAGAAGTAAATACACAATAAATAAACTGAATAAGAATAAAATCAATAGATAAATAAATAAATACAATATGAATAAATAAATATATAAATAAATAAATGTGATGAGCTGGTTTTAGTTGGTGGAGAGCAGAGATGAAACCAGAAGGTCGGCTCTCATGAGATGACTCTGAATTTCCTTCCTGACCAACTCCCAGGCTTCAGCGCTGTGGCCCTATACACACACACAATAATATAATCATTATTACACCTGCAGATAGATAGATAGATAGATAGATAGATAGATAGATAGATAGATAGATAGATAGATAGATAGATAGACTGACTTACATTTTGCTCAAGAACATGGCGTGAGAGTCTCTTGAAATACATGTGCATCTTCTTGTTCTTCTTGTGGCCGTGACTCGCAATCTAAATGAATAAAAAGGTAAAAACAACAACATTTAAAACAGAGAACAGTTATAGAGCTCTGATGCATTAAGCTTTAAATGTAAGGGGAACATACACAGGAGCGAAGGCCGTCAGCCTGCTGGGTCACAATATTAAGAAAGTCGTCCACATTTCTCTCGTCCCATGATGCAGAGCTGTGATCCTGCTCTAACAGGTCAACTATCTCCTCCAGAACCTGCACTGTGAAACCAAGTTTGACCTCAGCCTGGAGGAAGAAGAAATAGAATAGATATGAGATACAATAAAAAAGAAAACACACTCAAGTCATAATTCTTTTTTTTACTCACCGTAGCTTTGGATGCCTGGCTGTACAGATCATAAGGGAAGGCCACAGTTTCCTCCATCTCAGCATCCTCAGTGCTGTTAGTGTTGGTGTTATTAACCTGCATTAAACACACAAACACAGGTAAACAGTCAGTAAACACAACGAGTTCAAGAGACAACTGTTAAACAATCTGCAAAAAAAGTTCACTCACCATCATTTGGAGAAGCTCCAAGTAGTTTTCACTGTATTGCTTGAATTTTTGATCCATCCATCTGCAGCGCAGAGCAGAGCCGCCACTGTACAGACCCAGGAACAGGCAAACGAAGAGGATCCCGTTGAGCATTTTAGAAGATAAGTTGTAGGAGCTGACTTTGTATATAAGTAAATTCAGATGTTGACTGCTGTTTGTTGTGTTGAAGCAGACCTGCAGCTCCTCATTTATAGCACACCTCATTTCATTTTCCATACATGGGAAATCCTGGCTTTCACAGAGTTTAAAGTACTCCAATTCAAACCTCAAACACACAGGTGAAATTTTCCCATCTTCAATGTAAACAAGTGTCCTAATTACAAGGAACTAACCACTGTGATATATAATGAAACCCACAAATATGACCACACAAGCTGGAATACTACAAGTTTTGAAAGCAGTAACAATCACATTCACAGATTAATCTGATGTGCAACATTTTGGAGAAATTGTGATTTTCAAGCACAAATATTCGATAAAAAACAAATCATCAATGGTAATATAATATAAATCTTATACTTAAACGAAATAAAATATTTGTATGACTATGAAAAATGCAATATGTGAAGTCCAGTGCATCGCATAAAAAAGGTCCAAATAAAAAATGTGTACAAATCAGAAATCACCTGTCCTCATAATTAATAGATAACAGTGTATACCTGTATATGTCGTTAAAACAATTGCATCATTGTTATCATTCACTGATTGAAAATACACTGTAGGTGTCGTTGTATGCATTAGAAACGGGAAGTCCCCACAAAGAGAAAATGAAAGTGGTTTAGAGTATGAACTATGCACAGACATTTCAGCTTTAGCAACCACAGCCTGAAGGTGTTAAAGATTACCTGTTAAAGATAACCTTATCTTACTGACCAGAGCCCATTTCATTGTGAAATGAAATATGAAATATACATTTCAATATGAAAATTATAGGAGTCTTTAAATTGTAATTCATGATGTGGCTGGAATTTGCTGAGACTAATTTTTTTAATGTGACTTTTGTTGCATTTATATATACACATCATTTTAATTTGAGTATCTTACAATAATATTAACTCTACTTCCAGCTATGGATATACTAGAGATGAGACAGTATTTCCCGGTCTGATCTTGAAATCACGATCTTGCATTAGTTAGATGGGCCCAACTTTATTTATAAAACCCTTTAAAACAACATCAGCTTAAACAAAGTGCTGTAAATCAGAGATCAATAAACAAATCAAATGTAAAAATGTGTGACCTAATATGAAATCAGTGGCCCCTAAACTAAATGAGTTTGACATATGTTTAGATTGATTCTAAACTGAACTAGATTATTGCAGATTATACTTTGACTGGAGGAATAAGCATTCCTTTACATATGAGTCATTCACAGTGCCGGCCCTGAGTAATTTGGTGCCCTAGGCAAGATTTTAGCTGGCGCCCCCTTGCATCGCAGCAGTCAATATCACAATCAACTTTCATACAATCACACAGAAACTGCATGTGTGTATTCAAGATTTTATTTCTTTGAGTAAAAGATATCACACCAAATAAAAACTAAAGAAAGAAACAAGTGATACAATTAAAAAGGACAGCAGCACCTGATGCTGTGTCACTGGGGGTGGTACTGAAATATTTTAAAAGTGCATCTGAAGAGAGAAGAGAAGTTTATGTGACGACTGCATGTTAGCACACCAAGCATCTGTTTTTTTATTAAAATGTAACATGCAGTCGTCACATAAACTTCTCTTCTCTCTTCATAAATAGAAAGAAATAAAATCTTGAATACACACATGCAGTTTCTGTGTGATTGTATGAAAGTTGATTGTGAAATTGACTGCTGCGATGCAGGGGGCGCCAGCTAAAATCTTGCCTAGGGCACCAAATTACTCAGGGCCGCAGTGGGGGAGGGGCTTGGCAGCTCCTTCAGCGGCAGGCTCCGGCACCCTCAGTGTAGGACAGAGCGCTACCGAAAGTGCTTCATCCCCACTGCTGTTCGGATATTTAACTCCTCCTCGTAAATGTCCACTCACTTACCCCCGATACTTACTCTATATTAGAGTGTAATTTTATCTTTTTTTTGTAATTTTCTTACTATTGTATTGTATTTTTATTTTACTTTATTTTGTTTTATTTTTATTCTCATTTCTTAACTGAGCTGTTGTGAATGTGTATTTCCCCCCTGGGGGAGGAATAAAGTCATTCAATCTTCAATCTTCATTCTTTGCCAGTGATAAATTAGTATTAACACAGCATGCTTAACACAGCAAGATGTTTTGTTTTTTTTTGATTTTAGATACTTTATTAATCCCCTTAGGGAAATTATTCTCAGTCTCAGATTGACTGATATTCTCTGCATTTGACCCATCCTAGAATTAGGAGCAGTGGGCTGCCACTGAGTAGCGCCCGGGGAGCATTGGGAGTTGGGTACCTTGCTCAGGTAGCCCTTTTTTTGGCCGGGTGGGGATTTGAACCGGCGACCTTCCGGTTACAAGTCAAGTTCCCTTTCCACTTGGCCACGGGCTGCCCAAGTGGAAACCTAAACGGGGCATTAATCTTTTCTTATTTAGTCATGATGAGAATGTTCAAAAAAAAATGCAGACAAACACAAAGGAGCAGTTGAGACTAAATCTGGCCACTACACCTCAAATATAATCAGTCATTGTTTAGGCAGATGACATGATGAAATAGCAGGACGCTCAGATGTGGTCACTCTACAGATATGTGACTGGATTTTCTTAGGTATGCAACAGCGTCACCTCTGCGTAACACAGGCCAGAATCACTTTCATTTTCTCTGTTTTGGGAAGTGATTTCACCTTGTGGCATCTCTGTGGAAACACTGCAGTCGTTCAGTTACACAACTACACAAAAAAAAAAAAATCCAAGAAAACAAATAGTTTCAAATCAATGAAGTAATGATGAATGATCTCAAATAAACCCTTATTAGAAACATTCATTTCATTGTCTGCATTAAGTGGCTTCCCACAATCACAGTTGCAACTTGAAAATGAAATGAGGTGTGCTATAAATGAGGAGCTGCAGGTCTGCTTCAACACAACACAACAGCAGTCAACATCTGAATTTACTAAAATACAAAGTCATCTCCTACCGCTTGTCTTAAAATGCTCTACAGGATCCTCTTCGTTTGCCTGTTCCTGGGTCTGTACAGTGGCGGCTCTGCTCTGCGCTGCAGATGGATGGATCAAAAATTCAAGCAATACAGTGAAAACTACTTGGAGCTTCTACAAATGATGGTGAGTGAACTTTTTTTGCAGATTATTTAACAGTTGTCTCTTGAACTCGCTGTGTTTACTGATTGTTTACCTGTGTTTGTGTGTTTAATGCAGGTTAATAACACCAACACTAACAGCACTGAGGATGCTGAGATGGAGGAAACTGTGGCCTTCCCTTATGATCTGTACAGCCAGGCATCCAAAGCTACGGTGAGTAAAAAAAAGAATTATGACTTGATTTTGAAAAGTGTGTTTTCTTTTTTATTGTATCTCATATCTATTCTATTTCTTCTTCCTCCAGGCTGAGGTCAAACTTGGTTTCACAGTGCAGGTTCTGGTGGAGATAGTTGACCTGTTAGAGCAGGACCACAGCTCTGCATCATGGGACGAGAGAAATGTGGACGACTTTCTCAATATTGTGACCCAGCAGGCTGATGGCCTTCGCTCCTGTGTATGTTCCCCTTACATTTAAAGCTTAATGCATCAGAGCTCTATGACTGTTCTCTGTTTTAAATGTTGTTGTTTTTACCTTTGTATTCATTTAGATTGCGAGTCACGGCCACAAGAAGAACAAGAAGATGCACATGTATTTCAAGAGACTCTCACGCCATGTTCTTGAGCAAAATGTAAGTCAGTCTGTCTATCTATATATCTATCTATCTATCTATCTATCTATCTATCTATCTATCTATCTATCTATCTATCTGCAGGTGTAATAATGATCATATTATTGTGTGTGTGTGTGTGTATAGGGCGCTGAAGCCTGGGAGTTGGTCAGGAAGGAAATTCAAAGTCATCTCATGAGAGCCGACCTTCTGGTTTCATCTTTGCTCACCACCAACTAAAACCTGCTCATCCATCCATCTTCGACTGCTTTATCCTCCACATGAGGGTTGTGGGGGGGCATGAGGCATAAACCTGGCTAGACTAAAATCACATTTATTTATTTTTTTATTTTTTTATTCATTTACATATTTATTTATTTATTAGTTTATGAATGTATTTATTTTATTTATGTATTGTATTATTTATAACATGTTACAAATCAATAAAGACAATTCTTCCAGCATACAGAGAAATCTTTTGTTTTATTGTTTTGCATCAACAAGGGTGATACATTCTTTTTATTATTATTATCATTATGATTATTATTATTATTACTAACATTTACTTGTCAAGACCATGCAAATTAGTTACAGTAATTTAGGTGGATTAAAGTTGCTTTAAGAGTTTTAAAAATCAGTCATTGTAACAAAACGTCCTTTACCATAAAATGTGTATATTTGACTGGCAAAAGACTTTTAATTGAAATAGTTTTACTACAGTAAATTGATGCTTTTACTTCAGTGTAAAAAAGTATTGCTTTATACTATAGAAAACAGCTCAAACTTTATGGAATGGTTTGCCTTGAAATAATTTTTTCAACTTAATTCCAAGTGTTGGTAATTATCACTTATCTCGTCTTTAAAGGGGTTGATGTGGTAGCGACACTGCAGAGTTTACAGTTTATGTAACTATGCTGGAGACAGGAACAAGACGGGAACAAAGAGTTCTCATGTGGAGCAACATCGGCAGCTCTCGGAACCCGTGCTGCGTTTGGGTGTTGCTCCTAAATCATGGGTCTTACTATAGCGCTGCTGTGCGAACTCCTGCACTTGGTGACATATGATAATTTAAATATGGAGCTTGTGTGCAAGAAAAACGAAAAACATAAAATAATGTAATAATACAAATGTGGTAATGAGTTAAACCAACAACTTAACATCAGCTCAATTTCCAATACATGGTACCATACACAACATTGATATTACACAAAAATACACATTATTTTTATTATTTTTCTCACGGAACTTGAACGCATCACGAGTCTATTCAAGTTCCCATGATGCACTTGTCCTTAGTCGGACAGTCGCGCAACCTCTCGTCAAAACAAAGGTCAGAAATCGCTTATTTTTGTCTATTTTGGATGGTTTGAGTGAAAGAATGGAGAGCGACAGCACGGGTTAATTCGCTGCCAGAGTTGACGGTAGTTCACAGAGGATACGCGCCTGTGTTTGGACATATCTGGACCTGTTTCTGTAAGCTAGCTGTGTGATGATACAGCGCTGCTAATGCCGCATTCATGCTACTTGACAGGACAGTGGTTTACTAGCGAAACTGCTCCACAACTTCTAGTTATGCATGATTGAACTTATTTACTCGTTATTGTTTTCTGTGATAAATATTTCGATGTAATCACCGTTTCGTGTCAAACTGTACATCCCTCTATCATTCCGACGCTAACACAAGTGACATATTGTCAGGTAATGTAAGAATGTACAGAGAAGAGTGTAACTTCATGTATTTTTACAACTAAATTTATCTATAATAGTGCCCTCTCTTGTCGACTTACTGTTTGTTATAGTAAACCTATTTGTTTGGCTTTGGCGTTAAAGGCACCGGGGCTGTATAACAGTGGCGTTTATACAAATAGCCTTTAGTCTCCTCTAACTTCGTTAGTCATTGTTCACTGAAGAGCTTTGTGTAGTTGTACAGGATTGTTGAGTTATCTTATCTGGTTGTGATTGTGTCAGGAAGTAAGCACTTGGCGTCGCTTGGATCCTGTATTGTTCCCCCAGGACTAAATCGTTTTTCTGATTGGGGAAGTTAGCTCTGAAGCGTTTGTTGTTACTTCCCTGCAGACACCCTCTGTATCCACAACATCTCACATGACTCACTTTCAAATGGTTACACACTGAAACCGTGACATTGCAGATAAGTCATCAAATACAGTCTCATGACCGAGAATGCAATGATTGCAAATGGCAAAAATGCTGCTAACACAAAGGGAGGAAGAGGAAAAAATATCTTCTTTGGCATCACATGCCACCCAAGCTCGCATTACTTGTTGATCCACCTTTAGTGTTATATCATTTTACAAGGAAGCAGAGCTCATTAGATAAGCATGTTAGTGGCTCGGTGTTTGGTAACACATTTTTATTCTGCACATATTTGTTATATATCTGCATATATGTTTGTTTTTGTGTTTCAGTGTGCCATGTGGAAGTAATACATATTCCCAGCAGCTGCCATGCTAGCCACACAGATGCCAGACATGCCACCTGAGGCTAAAGATGTCAAACAGGTAAACCTACCAGCTGTAACCTTGTTATTACTTCTCTTCTGCCTGGTTTTTCCTCATCTATTGTTACTGCTATAGCTTTGATGAGGTTTAAGCTTTAACTGGCCTTTTTCACAGCAGACATGTTGACATGTTTCAGCAGGAGAGGCACCAATGTGATTATTGATAATCAATTTTTGCTCAACATAACAGGCAGACAGGTTGTATAGTGTGTATCTATGTATTAGTGCCTCTGTGAAAAGAGCACTGAGGTCATTGCCTCTTGAGTGTTCAGTAGTAAAAAAGTATTCTTTTGCAAGCTGTTGTGTAATGCCCGCTTGCTTGTGTTATGTTGCAGGCATCATGTGACAGTAGGTAATCTACAGACCATGTTTTTTAACAGCAACTCCCGATACTGTATGTTTTCCTCATCCCTCTGTAAAATGTGTGCAGAAGTGTGCCTGCTCTATTTGTTAACACACCTTTTTATAAGTCATAAGTCAGTTTGATAACCTGCCTCTCAAACTAATCACAAAGTATTTGTCTTCCATCCTGAAATACAAGAATGCCTTATCTCTCTCTCTCTTTCTCTTGTGTGTTTTTGTATAGATTAAAGAGAAGTTGGCACAGTCACTCAAGGCCCTGCAGAAGCGATATGTGACAACAGATGCAGTGGTAACCAGTGAAGATGGTGATGCCAACTTGCTCTGTTGCGCCCTGGAGGCCATCTTCATCCACGGCATCAAGAGCAAATACATCCGCTCAGTGGCAGCGGGTCGGGTTAGGAAGGGAGATCGGGGACCCCTCCCTCAGCCTTTCTTCTGGAGCCTTCTTAAGTCTGTCACCCACCGGTAGGTTCAGGACAGTTTTTTAAATTTTAATCTTTAGCGTGATCATTTTAAATGTCAGTATCAATGATGGGTTCATAAAATAATTGAGTGTCATTATGCTGTCTCTTAAATGCCCAGTGATGTTATCAAGGAGCTAGAGAAGATCAGCTTTTTGGGAACAGACGTGGGTCGTTGCCGAGCATGGCTGCGTCTGGCCCTCAACCACGGCCTGCTGGAGTGCTACCTCGCATCGCTGTTCCGTGAGGACTCCAAGCTGCGTGCCTACTATCAGCCCAGTGCCTTGCTCTTAAACCCTGAGGAGCGGGAAGTTCTGCTCAGCTACCTCCAAGGTCTGGCCTCACTTACATTCAGCCTGTCTTACAAGTCAGCCGTTCTCAATGAATGGACCACTACACCCTTGGCTCTCGCTGGACTCTGCCCCTTGTCTCAGGCGGATGCACTCGACCTGTCCATTAATGGCAAGGACCTTCCCAACTCCAACTCCCAATGTAAAGAATCATGGGATACAGTGTCCCAGTCATCAGGCTCATCAGATGCCCTGGATATGCAGAGAGGGTGCCCGGTGTTGATGGCAAAGGGGCCAAATGATTTGCAAGGGAGTAGGACTGCGTTAAACTCTTCTAATTTAAGTCTGGATACCACAGGCTCCTCTCAGCTCTCCTCCAGCTTGAGCTCAGATAGCCTTCTGCAGGGGCAGGAACCCCGCAGCCTGACAGGAGAGCAGTGGTTGTCATGTGACCTGGACCTGCCCAATGTAAATATCAGCAAGAGGCCACAGAAAGAGTAAGTATAGCTAGTAGGATATTTTCTACAAGGCTAGTGTAAGTAATTGAGCTAACAAGCATGTAGTAGGAACTAAATCTCGACTTACAGTATGTTATTTCTCTGTGCTGTGCTGAGTTCCTTTACCATGAACACACACACACTGTAGTTTATTTTGAGGATACCCTGATACATTGTCATGGTTCTTTAAATACTCACTTGATCAACTGTGTATATATATACATACATATATATATATATATATATATATACATACATATATGTATGTGTGTATATATATATATGTATGTGTATATATGTATATACATATATATATATATGTATATATATATATATATGTATATGTGTGTGTGTGTGTACACTTTAAAAATCAAAGTCCAAAAAAAACAAAAACCTGAAACACAAACAGGAAGTGGGTGTCTACTTCCTGCTCTGCAGAAACATCTTTGCTTCATTCTGCAGTCTGTGGACTATATATACATATATATATATATATATATATACATATATATATATATACACATATATACACATATACACGTATATACATATATACATAAAGCATTATGACTTGTCTTTGTCGCTGCAGTTCACTGACTGGGGAGAGTGGGCAGTGCAGTCAAGACTCCATGCGTGAAGACTCCTTTGTCTCAAGCACAGGACCAGATCAGTTTTCAGAAACGGCTGTTTTCAGTGGTTCTGACAGTGAGACCCAGGATCCCCCTACACCATCCCAAGACCTTAAAGACCAGCCCTTGAACCACATTCACTCTGATTCACTGCCACTGACAACTTCTGTTGATTTGCTGTCGTCTGTTGAGGACCACGTCAGCCACACTCCGTCTAATGTGTGCAAAGAAACCTCTATGGCATCACACTTGGACTCTGACATGCTCTCCCCAGTCGATGAGCCTTTGGAGTCTGTGGAGGCAGTAAATGCAGCTGATGTTAAGGAGAGTAATGAGCCTGTCCACAGTTTTCAGGGAGAGAAAGATGAAGAATGCTTAAAGAAGAGCAAATCTGAGCCATCGCTACACCCAGTTGCTCGCCGCTCTTCCAGCATCCTGAGTAAGAAACTGTCCTCAGATTCTCTGTCAGTAAGTATAATAGCAGACAAATAAATTACATTTAATATTTGCAATACAATGGTGAATATCTGGTAACTATGCTGTCAGTTTCTTAAAGAAACGTAAGAATGGGTTCACAGATGTTACCGCTGTGTTCCTCTTTGGGTTTTTCCCACTGAGGAACTAAGTTTGACTCGTCCTGGAAGCCAGTGTGTCAGGGTGGAAAATCTGCATATTTATAGAAATCTGTAGCTGTTATTTTTTCTCCCCACTGTTCAAACAACTTAACAAGATGATGATTAGTCCTTCTGTTGTTCGCTCATTTTAGAATATTCAAAAGCTCCCCAAGGCATGAGGTTGTGTTCAGTATAAAAGACGATTTCAAAGGATATGTCACAATATTTTCCTATAACAATACTTGCCGGTTGCCACATGATGCTCCTTCAGTTACAGTAAGTTAAGAGAGTGATATATTTAGCTTACACAACTTTTAATACTGAAAGACACCATTTATTTGTTTTGCATTGTCCTCAAACTACTGACACCCAAAAACAAGTCTGTTCTCTGAATAGACACAGCTCTATTCAGAGACATCTACCATCCAACGTGGAAAGTAATGATAGCAGTTACTTACCTTTTTTCTCTAAATAACATGTCTTCTGTTATTTACATTGCAGTGTTCCCGCTCTTGGATCTCTGAGGAAGATATCTACAAGCCTCACATGGAAGTGGAGTCGGAGCATGAGGAGGTGCCTCAACCTGCTCTGACACCAGAAGTCGAGGTTTCTCAGTCGCCTCCCAGTGTTGTTCATCGCAGACAAATAGGTAATGACAGTATCTCTGTGTTTTGAGTGCAAATCTGAGACGTTAAACATTTCTCCACTCATCCAAGAGGCTTCTTTCAGATCTGACAGAGAACTGAAGAAGCCTTATAGAGGAAAAGTCTTACTATATATACTATATATAAACTATAGCACGTCCAGTTGGATGAAGGTAAACCTTCGCAGATATGTTTTTTATATCTTCCTCAGTACACCATGAGCAAGACAAGTCGTTGAAAGAAGGGTTGATGGACATTTTATTTTGACATATAATGGACAAATTCATAAACATAGTGTGCATAGTTTGAATGGATTCCCATTTACATAAAAACACAATTCTTGGTGTGTAACTGCCACCTGTAATCGGGGGAATGGTGTGAAAACAACAGTAGGGAAAAGTAGAGCTCCATAGCACTACTAGTGGTCAGAATCTGTAGAACTTTTATGTAAACACACAGCAAAGGTAATCACCAAGGAATTAAGCTAAAGGTAAAGAAACACGCTCACGTGTTTAGTTGCCACACGGAGCAGAAATGTCCTGCAGCACTGAAAAGTGAAATAATAACTTAAGAGTCTATTGTAGTTGCTGCCACTCCCTCATTACTGCCGTGACGGTCTGTAGTTTCCCTGAAAGGGCGAATGGGAAAACACTTGCTGTTACGTTACATGTGAGGGTGTGTTCAGGTTGCACTGGAATGTAGTTTCCTTCAAGATAGCCACCGTAACAAGTCCGAAAGTTTATTGTGATGTAGAAGTAATTTAAAAGCAAAAGTGTCACTGCTGCATTTTCCGGTGAAAATCCACCCGGGGAGAGAGAAGGGAAATAGTGATAGATGTAATGAAATGGAAATCTGCTATCCTCTATTCAAGGAACAGCTGTTTAATTCACAAAACACTGTAAAGGGTTTATGCTGAGTCGGAAGAACGTCTTAAAAATAAGGGCCTTGTCACTGACTGTTTCTCATGCCTGTATTTATTTATGAATATTACATTACACACTTACTCAGCCTATTCCTGTAGACAAAACAAGTTGGTTAAATCATGAAATGGTGACACAACATAATCCATGCTGTCAGGATCTTTGTGACATGGTTATAATTATTTTATTGACCCATTTGAGATTAGCCTCACATTTATTATTTACTGAGGCAAATTAGCAAATTTTGACTCATGAAAACCACATCTGCCACTCAAAGTATTGCCCTTCTATGGAGTAATAAGTGTTGAATTCAATTATTTGTCAAATACAGTATATTCCCCTCTACCCAAAAGATACCTTTCACTTATAGAGCGCTGCTTAGCCTGTTCATAGCTTTCACTTGTGTTTTTGAAACGTATGTAATAAATATGTCGACTTTACAGAATTATAACAGGCTTATCTATTCACCTTATCTATTCAAGTGTTCTTCATATTGATTTGTATGTTGGTCTTGTGACTGCAAGGTCAAATATAGTCGTAAAAGCAGATAATAAAAAGTGTGATGTTATTGATCAGCCTCTTGATGTGATAATAGTCCAGTTACAGGGTCGCTGCTCTTCTGTCTGTCTGTCAGGACTGTCCAACCCATTTCGTGGCTTGCTGAAGCTCGGTCATCTAGAGAGGCGGGGTGCAATGGGCTTGTGGCGCGACCACTACTGCGAGCTGTCACCCTTTGAATTCCGCCTGTATGTCAACGCAGAGGAGAGGACGTGTTGCGACAACTGCTACCTTGTGCGCTGCGAGGATGTTCGCATCACCTCATCCGAGGGCCGCTTTGAGGTGGCCTTTCCGGGCAAACGGCTGCACCTCCGCGCAGCCAATCATGATGAAGCTGAGGACTGGGTGGACAGGATAGTTGAAGCTGTCAACAAATGCCGGCCAGCATCTAATGTTGATGAGCAGTGGGAAGTCTTGCAACCAACCAGTGAAAATGGTGTCGAAGAACGCACCTCATCCCGATCCTCTGCTCCATCCAGCCCAGAAAAAAGGCTCATAACCTCTGACACAAAGACCGGTGGAGGGATTGAAGTACCTCCTCCTCCTCTACAGGAGTTCGACTGGACTCGGGCTGCTGATTTGGAAACGGACGCCATCAAAGAAGCCGTTTTGTACTTCTCCACAGATGCTGATGCTCGGACGTGGGCGCCTCTGATCTTCTCCCTCTCTTTGGAGGCTTTAAAAGGCTTCCGGACAGAAGGCGGGAGAAAGGTTCTTCAGCTTACTTGTTCGATTGAGGAAATCCGGGATGTGGTGCCTGATGTGTCCCTGGGAGGACCAGCCTTTTTCAAACTCTTGACTTTAAAGAGTACCCTCAGATTCAGGGCAGAGAACGCAGATGAGGCTCGCATGTGGAGGGTTTTGATCCGTGGAGCTCTGGACTCTTACCTGGAGAGTGGAGAGGACGAGTGCTTTACAGAGCCATGTATGGGGGTGACTGGAAATCTCCACAGACTGGTGCAGCACAGATTAAAAGAAGACGGAGCTCTTTTAGTTCATCTGTACACCGTGCACGCAGAGAAGGGACTGGACACTCAGAATTTCAAGTGTGCAGGTAATATTGTGTGTGTGTATATATAGTATTACTTCTTTAGTGTATTTTTCATGTGTATATGTTTTATTGGATTTGAATCAGCCGCTGAGTTTAGTTTTTTTGTGTATCATACACAGGATGTCCTCAGCAGATTGGTCCGTCGCTGGGCAGAGCCAGGCTATGCGAGTTCTCAGGCCAGCACTACTGTGACTCCTGTCACCACGGTGACACCACCATCATTCCCTCTCGTATGGTGCACAACTGGGACATCACACAGAGGGAGGTGGGTGCCACACATTCTGTTTAATCCTTGTCTTTTTGCAATTGTTGGTTTTGCAATGCATGTAGGTTTTTATTGACTGTGTTACTAAGATGCACTTTTATCTTCTGGTTAGCAATTAGTCATCTATGATGGTCATCATAGCCATTAGTCATGAATGTGTGTTGCGAACCTTACATATTACAACTTGGGACAACACTATTTTTATTTCGTCTTACTTAATTTTATTAGCAACTTAAAGTTGTTGATCACCTTTTTTAGGAGGTTGATTTGTATAATAATCATTTTTATTCGATTGTTATGTGAAAGAGGCTCTACAGATCATGTTACCTATGTTTTTTTTTTTTATCAGATATTGAATTGTTGGTGATGAAATGCAAGATAGCACTCTTGTTTAGTCTGATTGAGTGTGACTTACATGTCTTTTATACTGTATGTGCGTCTCTCTGTCCAGGTGTCTAGGAAGGCCCTTTGGCTGCTGGCTCAGGTAGAACAGGAGCCTCTGTTGAACGTGGAGCAGTTAAACCCTGGGTTAGTGAGTCATTCCGAGTATATGGGTCAAGTACACAACTTGCGGCAGAGGCTGCGCCTCCTAGGCGACTACCTGCTCACCTGCCGCAGCGGAGCCTACAAGAAACTTCAAGCCAGGTATTTGTTTGCACGTGTGCACTGTGTAGTACTCTTGTTTATCTTTACTTAAAATAGAGTTTTAAATGGTGTTTGTGAGGAGATGCTGTGTAACTGCATTGAGTGTCAGGAGGCTGTTGTGGAATTGACCACAATGATCAGTCACTACTGAAGCAGGAAGAAATCTTATTTAAATGTATTTTCACCGCAGTGACTCAGTCTCTACTGGTTTTTCATCACACACAGTTTGATCTATATCAAAGTATAAAACTTTTATATAATGTTATTTGCATTTAATTATTCATTGTTTATTTTTTGTCAATATTCTCTCCAGAATTGGGCAGCGGACGTACTTGTTGGAGTCGAGCCATCTGTACAGTGTCTTGGACCTGAGACAGGTATTCTGCTGGCTCAGTGATGTTTTCTGTCTCCTTTTTAAAGCATCTAAATATGTATGTATGTGTTTTGTTTTTCTAGATAGCAGACGGCGAATATGCAACTCACCTAATGACACTGTTACAGTTCGCCACCACCCACGTGTTTCAGTGCGACCTGTGCACTCAACGTGGCTTCATTTGCCAGATATGCCACTCTCATGACACCATCTTCCCCTTCCAGTTCGACAGTACCACCAGGTATGTTATCCTGGCCACCTTTTTCCACCTATACCCCCCCCCCCCCCCCCCCCCCATGTACTAGACCAATTTCTGTGAAATGTTATAGAGGGGTGGGGCTTGACACAAGAAAGAATTAATACATTTTTGAGTGGATTGGATTACGGGGTGAGGTAGAATGACTTTTCCACTTCCTCTAACATAGCCAGGTAGGGCCTCTTAAGTGTTGGAGTTCTTTGCTGTCAGATTTTTTAATTCATCTTTAAATGTATGATGTTTTTGTCTCTGACCCAGGTGTAAAGAGTGCAAAGCTGTGTTTCACCTGGCTTGTAAGACTCATGGGATCTCGTGCCCTCGCTGTCAGCGAATGAGAAAATACAGGGAGAGGGATCTTCAGGACTGAGAGCAGCATGGGCGATGAGCAGCCCGCCACGGACGACTGTCTTTTTTTCCAGTAAACCAGAAGGCCGATAGTGAGGAGAAAAATGACATAAAAGTCAAATAAAGTCTAGCTTTTACATGAAGTAACCTCAAGTGCAATTATGAGTGCAGAGCAACCTGCCCTAAATGACCCTAACACCAAAGACAGAGGTGTAAGAGGCTCAGTGCTACAGTAGTCGTCATCTCTTGCAGTAGATTAGAGGGACATTGAACCTCATGATGCCGACATAATGCAGCCAAATATTACTGAATTGAATACCTCTCTGAATTCCGATTCAGCCACGAAATCGTAAGGACGACACGGCAATTAAGGTTACTGCCACGAATCGTATCTGCTGCATTTTTGTGTGTCTCATTGTGTCAAATACAGTCTGAATGCATCATGTTTACCGGAGAACGCCCCAATTTGTTGTGGATACACAAAGGCAGTTGCATATGAGGTTGTATGGTGTACTATGAAAATGGTGAAAACAGCACTTGACTTGTTCTAATTAACACATTTTGATTGTGCCTTCTTTTTTTATTTAAGCATTACACTACTCTTCTCTGGTCTAATGTGGGACCAAAACGTGAAAAAAAAGTGAAAGGTGAAGAGACACTATCACCAACGTTTTGTGGCCTTTTTTTTTTGTTTGTTTTAGCATATTTAACCTTAGTCTGGTTTTAACTAAAGGTGATATGATTTGAGGTACAGCTCTGCGTTTGAAAGGATTTCGATTTTGGGTGAGCCGCACTGAGAGAAGTTATACATTTGCTAATGGGGAAAAAAAAATGCAAACATATTGGACCAAATCAAATATTATTGGGGGGAAGGAAATTCCTGGATTCTGAAGTCAAAACACATTTTGCATCTTTGCACTCCGCTACGACTGTTAAATGGAAATTCCAACCACACTGTTTTTGGATTATCCTCCAGCACATGAAACGATGCAGTGAGATTTTTTTGAAATTCTTTTATTTTTCACCTCTTGAACATTTGACTCTAATGTAGAACATGAAGGATTATATTAAATCGGAAAAATCATTGAAGGTATACTTATTAAATCAATTTTGCAAGTGATAATTACAGAATACTGCAGCTGTTTTTTTTTGTTTCATTTAGTTTGTATGATATATACAGTAAATGAGCATTCTTGAATAAATGTCAGTGTGACTTTTGTTTGATGCACTTTTAAAGCAAGTACAGGTGTGATTCTGACCGGTGTTATGTATATATGTGACATTTCTCTGTTGCATCAGCATATTTCATTCTCATGTTGTTTGGTCCAGCTGGATGCCCAGTAAGTATGTGCTTGATTATACGATGCGATAAGATAATGCTTTATTGTCAGAACATGCCCGAAATTTATCTTGCATCATACATCGCAGCTTGTTTGCAAAAACATACGGGGCAGAAGAAAATAGACAGACATCAAACATTGCAATGACGTTCAAGACTCCATGGTCCATATTTAGTTTCAAGATTGACTGGTGTGAAAAGGCATTTTTTTAGTCTAACCTTATTGAATTGTGGAACCCTGTGTCTCCGGCCGCATGGTAATAGTTTGTACTCATGGTTCAGGACATGGTTAGGGTCAGAGACACTGTTCTTAGCCAGTGTCAACATGTTCTTGTGGTAGCATGATCCACAAAATGTTTCAGTTGGTTGACCTACAATCCCTGAGCAGATTCATGAGCGCACTTTTGTGATATTACTGTACTGCAGAACACGCATTACCACAGAGGTATGAGTGAGTAGAATCTCTGTAGATTGTTCAGTTAAAACCATACAGAATATCTGTATTTCTGTTGAAGAACAGCATTCCCAAACAGATCCTGTGTATCATGTGAATTATGACATTTCCCTTAAATAAGTAAATCAAAGGAGTGTATGGCATGTAGGTATGAAGGAGATGCTTTATTTCACTTATATAAACTACCAGAAAACCTGTAAATCAGCTTATGTTTTAATTTTGCTTGTTTCCAGTCAACTAAACCAACACATTTTAGATGGTGTGACGTCTGTTCAGAATCAGAGGCATGGCATGGAACAACAGAGCCAGTGTGACGACTACCACAGGTGTTAAGCAAGCAATATCAGAGCTAAATTACCTCAAAGGGAAGCTAAATTACCCAGTCGAACTTGTCGCCCGGAGGGGGCATAAAGAAGCTTATTCAGCTCTGTTTTGAGACTAATGCATGTATAGAAAACAATGGTGCTGTTGTTCTGAAACAGAGTTCCTATGCATTTACTAATGCAAAACTATTTAGTGTTCGGCATAGGCTGTATAAAAAGTGGAGGTAGTCTGCTAGTTGCATTTCTAATATGTGATTTGACCAGCACCACGTCAAATCATGTTCTGTTGAAGAAGACCCAAAACTACCATAAACTCCTCAGGAAAAATGTTTAATAATGTTTTAAATCAAGTGAGAAGCATGGCTTACTTTTCCACGACTTCCAGTCAACAGAGTTCTTTATCGCCCTCTGCTGGTTATTCAGTAAATTGTTACTTCCTGCTTGGACGGCTTGCAAACAAACACTACCCACATTTTATAATATAATACAGTCTATGGTGCTGTCCCTTTACCTGCATGATGTGTATTTACCTGGGTATCACAGAAAACCTAAACATTGGTGTTTCATCTGTTTTTAAAAGCTTTAAAAGTCTATTGTGTGTTTCAGCAATCTGAGCTGGAAGTGATATCTGTGCAACCAGGGCCAGCCCTATGCCCAAGGCATTTTCTTTCCTTTCTTACTATTATTTTAATTATGAGGTTTGTTCATTTGTTGAGTGAAGTATGGCACCCATGGGCAGATTTTGTATTCATATGCAGAGGTGCAAAGTACGTAATTACATTTACTCGTGTTACTGTAATGGAGTAGGTTTTTTGTGTACTTACATTTTAAATCACAATTTACTGAGTAAAAACTTTCAAAAAAGAAATATAATATAATATATAATATAATATAAAAATAATCACACACTGGGAACTTTGGCAGTGAATGGTGAGGCTCCAATGTGAGTAAAAGCATATGTGACCTTTGACCCATTTTGACTGATACAGTATATGTTTCCATATTTCATTTTGTCAGCACTTTAATGTGTAAAGGTTTGCCTTTAATTCAAAGGATTTCTATCCCCTTGTACATTCCGCACGACACAAGAAAGAACCCCGACCTTGTTAAAAAAAGTAACTAAGCAACTGTTACTCTGAGAACATTTTAAACAAGCTACTTTTTTACTTTAACTTGAGTAGATTTTTAGACCAGTACTTTTTGACGTGTACTTAAGTAAAATGTTATCAAAATAGTTGTAGTTTTACTTTAGTAGAACATTTCTGTACACTTTCCACCTCCATATATATATTTTTTCTTTGAGTTTGTGTGACACCCCTCCCGTAGATGGCGCCCCAGGTGATTGCCAATATGGCAGTATAGATTTTGTGATTACCTTGCATTTGGAAGTATGTTGCAACACCTCCCTAGGAGAGGTGGGTGGGTAGACAGGGGCCTTTTACACTTCTGCGCCCAGGGCCCTGTTTGTCTTCTAACCCGGCCCTGCTTTTAATCAGGGGACAGCAGCACAGGTGCAGCCAATCATGTCCGCTGTGTAAAGTGAAATGAGTGACACCTGTGTCTCCTCTCCTCGCTTTAATGTTACAAGCTTTAAATTCACAAACAATAAGGGACAGTGAACAGTGAATCCCTTAAATAAATAAATAAATACTCGCGTTCAGTAAAGATGTCATATGAGTTCACAGTGCTTTGTTGTTTTTTGTGTCGTCGTCGTTACCTCCCCCCCCCGGTAGAAGAAGACGACACACATAACTTAAAGGATCGTGATAATGGGAGGAGTAAACAGGCAAGCCTGAAAAACACGTTTCTCCAGGCGCAGGATAAACCTCCTCCTCCCTCCTCCTTCTGTTCTCCAAAGCTCAAGAACATTTTTTATACTTTGTTGTTATTCGAGAGGTGAGTCAGAGGAGGATGGATGCTGCCGGGAGAGACGCGCCAATGAGTCCGCAGGAGAGGAGCAGCCACACGGCGTTCATAGACAACAACACCCTGTATGTGTGGGGAGGTTATCGGGTAAGAAACTGCAGGTGTCATTGTACCTGAGCAGGAGGAGCCACGTTGCAATGTATAACTCTATTGTCCTATTCATTGTTGTGTATTTTTAAATGTTTATCAACCAGACTTGAAATTAAAGTAATTCTGCCTCAGGTTTTTAAATGTTATTTATTCATTTTGAACCTACAAGCGAGTAAACCACACACAAACTACACGTCTTAAATGGTGTATTTTGTCTGCAAGTTGGTAAATTAGACTTTTGAAATATAACATAAACCTGCAACCAACATTCCTCTAAATCAGTTGAATTCACAATAATTGAACTTACCAGTACAATACAAGCTTTGTTCGGTTATTTGTGTCCAATAATGTACAAACTGACGGTGTAATCCTGTGAGGAAAAAGCTTTTTTCTCAGGAATCCAAGTTTTTCCACAGGAGGAACGTGTTTGAACAGGACAACATATGAGACTCCACAGTGTGACAAATTAAGGGGGAAAACACCTTGGGAAAAATGAGAGGGGAGAAATAATAGATGCAGATGCTTCCACACACAGGTGCTCTGCATTGTACACTTATTAGCCTGGACTGGATGTGCACTTTTCTGGTAGTTAATTCTGCTCTTTTTACTTTTTTAAAAATGTTCATATCTTCATATGTAGCTCCATCCTGATTATTGCCAGGGCCACAAAATCACACAGGAATAGAACATTGAAGATAACTGAACACAAGACGTCAGGTTCTGACGTTTGCTCTGCATTATTTCTCAGCTGGCTTCATTCAGCTGATAGTGGCTGCGAGTACACTGTGTTTTCATACACGCCTCTTATCTCCTGTTTCCTCACAGGTAGTTGACGGCGCAGATGTCATGTTGCCCAGTGATGAGATATGGCTCTGTGATTTGAACAGTGGGATGTGGTAAGATACAAGGAAGACCCCCGTTGTCGTATCAGCACGAAAAGGAACACTTGTCATCTTGACATTTGAGCGTCGCTGATAAACGTCACCCTTTTTTTAAAGTTGCTACAAACACTGACTCCGCACGCTTTAATAGCGGCCTCTTTTCTTTGTGTGACAGGGAGCGGAGGGAGATCGCCGGCAGTGACGTCCCCCGGGACTTGTCAGGCTTCTGTGGCGCTCATGTCAACAGCACACTCTACATTTTTGCAGGTTGTGACACCGTTGGATACACCAACGACGTGAGCGACTCGCACTGTTACTGTTTGCTAAAGCAGCTGTACTCTCATGCAAAGTACAACTGCATGCAAATTAGAGTCTGTTTTGTCGGGCATGGTGTTAAAAAAAACTTGATGCTGTCTTGAAGCTGGAAATCCTGCATCTTTGCTTAACTTGGGCTATTATTTACAGACAAGTTAATGCACATGTTGAAATACATTTATGATATATTAGAGAAATTGAAAAAGGACAGGGTTTTGTTATGGTGCAGTTTTTTTGCTGCATTTTCAGTTTGTTACCCAAATATCTTATTGTTGGTTTGGCCCCTTTTGGTCCAAGCAGGAATATCCCAGCATGGGAATTTTCCCAGTTGAATTGAAATTCAGTTATGACCTTTGAACTCATTTGCCTTACTCAAACATTGTTTCCACTCTCACACGAATGTCGAGCTGTTTGCCTAGAAAACGTAAAGGCTTTTCTCACTCCCTGTATTTTTTTTTTTTTTTTTTTTTTCTGAGCACAACCCAGCTTTTGTAATTTGCCTTCCATATTTAAGAGAGAATTAATCCCCCACGCCAACACCATCCTGGAAATTCCTCTCAAATCGACACGTTTGCAGCAGAAACTGGGTCTGGGGCACATTTTCTAAGAGGAGAGAAATATTTGACAGGCTTGCTGTAACATGAATTTGATGAGATAGAGCAAAAAATTAAAGTAAAATGACGTCAGACCGAGTTATGGAGGGGGAAAAAAAAGCAAGTCTTGTTCACACTGGAGCAGCTCGGGTACAATGTTGTATTTTTCACAAGACAGTAAAAGCAAAAAACTAAAATTAATTTAATCCTCAACCTGTATGATGGTGGGATTTTGTACAGAAAGTCTCATATCAAACTATGTGGACACTGGAGATTCTCCAGCTCGATCATCTGATCTGATCATCTCCGTTTCAAGAGGCAGACGAGAAATCAAATGATTTTGAAACTGAACTTTGAAGTTCCTATTTGGTGTTTTTTTTGCTTTAACTCTTGTTTTGTAGATGTTCAGTGTCGATCTCACCGAGCCGCATTACTCATGGAACAAAGTGACTGACGCCAAGGGAAAGACGCCGTCGCCCCGACAGAAACACTCCTGCTGGGTACACAGAGACAGGTCAGTTCAGCCTCTGAAGAAAAGGTGGACTGGTGCATACAAACGGCTGAACGAGCCTTACAGTAGTGCTTGCTTTTTGAAAACTCTTATTCATACACCAAAATTGGCTATTTGAAATGTACATAAAATGCTGTCATGGTACTTAATGGAATCCTTTCTATAGCACTTTGTGTTTCACTCAGTAGTTTCACATTCTGTCCATTTTGTTGTTGTGTCTATACAGATTAATTTACTTTGGCGGATATGGCTGTAAGACCTTAGGGCAAGTGCGGAACTCATCTTCGTCTAGCTTCGTCATGGACGAGATGTCCTTGGTAATTATTAATCGCAAGAAATTTACAGAAATGTTATTTTGTGCAAATGCAACCATTGGTAGAACATTGAGCTGATCGTGTAAAATCTGTGAAATAATTTACTTATTATTAATCGAAACGCATAATTCTAAAGTGCCCCACACAACGCTTTTCTTTCTTAGACGACAATCGGCGACACAACGTTCAGGTTTTGGGGCTGGAACAATGAAGTGAATGTTTTTGATACACGCACTGCAACATGGACTGTGCCTGAGACTCAGGTGAGTAAAAGAATGTATTAATGTGGTTACTTTTTTTTGTTCTTTCTGCAGCTGCAAGCATAGATTTTGTTAATGTTATTTCAGACAATAAATAGGAGATTTATCTGTAAGATGCTGCTGCTGTACACACACTAACTCCCTCAGTCATGTCTGATAAGGATGCAGCCTCGTAATGTTTTATTGTATCTGTTACTGCCGACTTAACAGAAGCAAAAACAATCATGAACCATATTTGTGATTTTTGAACGTGCAGGGATCGGCTCCTACTCCCAGAGATTGCCATTCCACCGCCCTTCTGGGGAACAAGGGTTACGTTTCAGGTGGTGTGGTGAGTTCTAATCTAAAAAAAAATCTAATCCCCATTTTAACCGTAAATGCTATACTGCCATAAGGAGAGTCAAAAAATGTTTTTTCATGATTTTTATTTTAGTTTTCTCTGTTCTGAAAAAGAGAAATATTTTCTTTTTTAGACAATAGTCTGCTTCTAACTTTGTGGTCACAGTTTAGAGGAGGCACTTTCCTGTTTCAACATCCCTTTCCTGTTATGTGACGGTGCCCTTGTGCACAGTCGGATCCTTTTTTAAATAAGTTGATTTCTCCGGGTTTTGTGATTAGCCTGTTGACCTCAGTCCCACCCGACGCCTGTGAGATGAACTGGGGAATGGACTGACTTTGAAACAACCCTCAACATCCGATGTCTCTACTGCAATTGTGGCTGAATTATAGTATATCCCTGCAGCCATTTTTCAAAATGGAGAGGCTGTACTTGCTGATTACTCTCCAAATATGAAAACCTTTAGCTATATACTGTATCTGACCCTGTTATTAGTTTATACATCCTTATATTACTGTTAGAGGAACAGTTTAGTCGATTTAAAAGCAACATGTTTTTTGTTTGTTGATTATTTACAGGAGACGCCAGAGATGGACATGTTCTGCTTAGACTTAGAAAGCTGGACTTGGACTAAATTGTAAGACCCTTCATTCTTCTCAAAACATTTAACTTTTTGTTTTAATTGTTTTACAACTGACTCTATGTGTGATATAACTCTTCATCAGTGACATCCCCCTGTTCTCTTCACCCATGGGGCGCTCCATGCACGCCATGGCGGCCATATCCGATCATGCAGTCCTTGTATACGGAGGTCTCGGCACAGACGGAAACACACTCAGTAAGTCTCAGTTATGGCGCATTGATCTCTTGTATCTCTACAATCGAGTGTGCCGTGTCCACACTGAATTTGAGCCTTCAAATATGGACAAGGTTTTGATGCCAGTCTAAGAACCAGATTTCATCTTCAGTTAAAACTCCCTGCTGTGTAATCTCATTTGTCACAAATCTTCTCCTAGATGACGCTTGGCTGTTTAACACGCTTAAAAGAGAGTGGACCAACATGAACCATGCACACAAGGGCAAGCCCAGGTAGTTTGTTCATACACTATGGAAAAATGATGTTAAAATGTTTATGTATCAAGCATGGATAAAAGATGAAAATAAAACTACAGCACTTGAATATGATCTTAGATTTATTTAATGGTTTATTATCATAGTTCTATAATTGCCCACATTATTTTCCCCTCAGAGTTTGCCACACAGCGAATCTCGGAAATGACGGCGACGTCGTCGTGTTCGGCGGAAGCAGTAACCTTTGTATTGTCGCAGACACGGTATGTGACGACGGGAAAGCTCTTTATTTGCAAGTTCTTTCTTTTATGGCCACTTCACTTTTTTTTTTTTTTTTTTTTTTTTTTTTTTGTGCAGTACTTGGTAGTTATTTTCTAACCGTACTTGTTCATTTAGACATCAGTAAATATTGCAGCACTAATCTGCACTAAATTATTGAGGGGAACTAATTATGGACTCAGTTTAACTGTTACATAAATACATCTTAAGTGGTTTAGTGGAGGGTCAAAGTGCACTTGTGTGTTACTACAGTGATTTCACATGTGGAGCCAGAGAATGTAAAGAAGTTTGTCTTCATTTTCTGTGTCGGCTCAGAACAGAAGTTAGCATTGCTGAAAAAATATTTGCCAACTTGTGAAATGATCTACTAGGGGAATATCAAAGCCTCCTCAGTGTCATGACAGTGTTACCATGTGGAAGAATAGAAGGTAGAATATTGGGTATGTCTCTGTTCCAAAGTCCATGGCATCCACAGATCCAAGGTATTTCAAATAATCGCTGAAGGAACAGGAAGTTTCTATCATTTCAGTATGTAGCAATGTAATCATTTACACTCGCATCCCTCCTAATGTGACATGTGTCATATTTGTCAATCCTCCTGTTTTCAGATGGTTGTTCTCAGAGCGCCATCACAACATCACTGCAGCAACATGATCGTCTTTCAGATGCAGCCATACTCCCTCTCCAGGTACAATTTGGTGGCTGACTGAACTGCAACTATGCATTTCTTGTTACTGCATATTATGTACAGTACACAGATGGTTACATGTGAGAAGTTGTTTGCATCTCCTTTCCAGTCGCGCATGGTTAAGCCAGTTTAAACAAAGTCTCACACACACACACACACACACACACTATTAAACGTGAGTTATTTATATTCTCACACTAAGCTGCTCCCTGTTGGGGCCCCGTGCACATTCACGCACTACAGCGGACAAGGTGCTGTGCTAATGAGCTTTACCTTGTTCTGTAGGGGGTTTTTCTTTTCCATTTGTTTTAACCAATGCAGGGTTATTTGATGGTTAAAGTGAACTTTTGTCATTTGGAAATCCGCGTCAGTTGCTTAGAAAATTGTCTTATTAGTGTAGATGTAGTCTGCCATTTATACGAGGGGAAAATACTGTCTGCCTCTGTTGGTCTCACTAGCAGCTCTGAAGCTGTGCACAGCAGTGTTTCAAGCCAAAGTTTCACCATATTTATAAAAATACCTCCTGTAGTTACAAAAAAATATTTAAGTTATATGGTCGGAGCTGCGATCACCTTTTGGCAAGTGTATTCCAAAAAGTAAAAATGACTGGGTGAAGTATAATCTGCCAAATATTACTACCCTCATGAATGAAACTAATTGATTTTGAGAAAAAAAAAACTTTACATCACGAGGTAGGAGCTGCAAAGAGTGCAAATGTGCATTTTATGGGTTGTACTGTCAATTTAAAGTTATTCAAACAAGTAAAAAGGAATGGGTGAGGTATAATCTGCTAAATATTAGCCTCAGGAATGAAATGGTAGGAACTGAAATCACGTTCAATCTTCCTTGATTTGCTTTAAAACAAGAACTCAAACTACCACACATGAAGTAACTTCTGTAATGCACAGACACAACATTGTCCAAGTATCTGACTATATTTTCATTAATCCATAAATTACTTTTGGACAAAGACAAAAAAAACCCCCAAATGTCTGAAGATCAAGGAGAAAGAAAATACTTTATTTTTGCCCATAAAAATCCTGTTTTATTAACCTTTTCTTTTTCACCCATCTCTACAGATTGTGTGAAGACTTTGTTGGGAAAAACCCACAGCTGTTTGTGAGGCAACTTAACTGGCTGCCGCCAAAACTGAGGACCAAAGTGGACAAGAGAGTGGCATTTTTCTCCAACCTGACACCCTGTCTTGCAGATTAATAACTGTTTTTACAAAGATACTAAGTAATGATTTATGTGCTGTATTTAAGAAAACAAAACATGGTGCTGGTTTATTTGTTTTAACTTAGGGAAATCTAATTTGTAAATAAAGTCTTTGCCTTATTTTTTAAAGTTTAATTGGATAACATTTTACTTCATGTTATGATTTATGTGCAAAGTGTTTCTGAATAAAGAGATTGCTATATATGTATTTTATTCTGGTGTTTATTTACACAATGAAAGGTAAAGTAGAATCCAGTAAGGGTGCATTTTTGTCAGACAAAAGCAGGAATGACCCAAAACCATTTTTAGTCTTCAATCACAAATGCACATGTTTTTATTGAACCTAACTGTTATAAAAAAGTTTTAAATCATATACCAAGTTTCTCTTTTTTAAATAAGCATTTAATAAAGTGAACTATGGCAGATGATACAAATGGGTTATTACAGATTACTGCACTGTGTGTCTGAGGGGCATTAAAAAGTAAATATTTCCTGAGATGGAAGGAAATTGTCTTTTTTTTTTTTTTTTTTTACATATATATTGTTCTTCTGTTTCTACTTCCTCTTTTGTGGGTCTCATTTACATATTTAAAATCCTTGCGACTCCACTTTGTTCCTCTCTACAGTATAAGCTCAACTTGAAGAACCTATAACTATTACTGCTGATAAAAACCAAGAATGGGCAGAAAGTAGCATTTCAATACCCTTTTTTTTTTTTTTAAGATTGGTCAAAGTTGATTTAGAGAAGAGGCCTGATTGTGAGTGGTGAAAGCAGATATGGGCCACTGGAGGTGTGTTGTCTGCTTTACACGGGCCGTACATAGTTGGCAGGGAGCATGCCTCGCTGCCCCGTGCGCTGATTACAACCAAACATCCATCCCTCGTCTATTGGCTCCACGTCTAGGATCAGATCTCCCTCCAGCAAAGAGACTTCATCCGCTTCTGCTGCTGCGTAGCTGTACAGAGCCTGGTATCGCTTCTGCGTGTGTGTGTGTGGAACCACAGGAGAAATTAGTAACAAACACAGATGCACTGACATGCTACACGTGATGACTTTCACTCCGCTACATTTCCTCTAACTATCTAACTATCTAAGTTACTCGTTACTATCAGAAGAAGAAGAAGAGTTGGTATTGGTCACTTTTCTAGTCTTGATGAGCTCGATCTTTCATACACATTCACACGCCGCAACATGGCGTTAAGTGTCTTGCTCAATACAGACTAGCAGAGTCAGAAATTGAACCCACAACCCTCATGTTTAAAGACAACTCGCCTTACAACTGAGCTACCAATGCTTTTTTTAAACTTTTACTTCTAAAACTTAAGTATTTTTATATCAAAACATTACTTTTGATACTTGATACTTAAGTACAGTAAATGTCAAATACTTTAAAAAGTGAACTCAACTTCTACCAAAGTCATTTTCTGGCAAGATACTTGTACTTTTACTCATGTGTCCCCTTTAGATACTTTATACAAGACTGAATGTAATTATTTAATATAAATATAATATGCCCCATATTATACATTTGTATTGATTGATTGGTTCATAAATGTCTTGTAGCAGCATACCAATGCAATGACATTGAACGATCACATGAACATGTAATGGCGGTGTCTATATTCCACACACCATGTTGTGTGTGTTTATGCAATAGCCTTACCCCTCCACAAGATGGGGCTACAGCAGCAGGGCGCAATTGTTCAGCTGGCTGCCTGAGAGTTTCAGGTGCGGATGGTTCATCTTCAACACACACACACACACACACATTTGTAAACATGTGCAACAGTGATTATGGTGATAAGAATATAACCTTTAAATGTTTAAAGGTTGTGTCTCACCTTGTCTGTTCTCAGGAGGAGGTGCGTCACCTCGAATTTTGCTCTTCTCAAAATCTTCATGGTACTTTATCTACACACACACACACACACACACACACACACAGGGCAGCAACATACACATTACACCACATGAGGGCGCAGCACTCAGAATTTAACAGCTGACCGTGAAGTTTTCTCACTGAGAGACAAGTAGTTCACCATTTTAGGAGGTGCTGCTGAGGGTGCACACTGCCTCATTTACTCTGGCAGTACTTTCTCTTTATACTCTGTGTTCTTCAGAATACGTATCCAGGTTGTTTTTACAAGAATCTTGGTGCTTGATTGATAAACATCAACTCACACAGGCTGATTTTTGAGCTGTGATATTCATACCACATGAAATAAGTCCATCAGGGGCCACTGAGTTGCAGAGGTTGAATGTGAAGTGAAGTGAATGTGCTTTGAGCTTTTACAGGCTGGAAGAGGAAGCTGAATGTCGATTAAGATAAACAAGGACCAGCCCCCCCTGTGTCCTCGGCAGACCTCGAGAGGAACAGATAGAAAACAAGCTGGTGGGAAAAAGACTGGAAGAGCGAGAGGGAATTCAAAAAACAACAACAGCAACAAAAAAAAAAACTCAAAGAAGGAGGGAGGGGAGGGGGTGGAAAAAAAGAAGAAAAAAAAGATAAAGCTAATGAAAACATTTGTCACTGGAGTTTGGCCGTTTGACATTGCATAGCTTATCAACAAGCATTCCTTTCTACGACTGCGGAGAAAATGTGTGTTTCAGAATGGTATGCATGCATCTACCAAGTCTCCCTGTGTGTGTGTGTGTGTGCGTGTGCGTGTGTGTGCAGTGGAGAGCGTGGCATTGATTTGTGTCCACAGCTGAGAGACTTTGACCATATAGGGCAGCTGCTGCTCAGTGGACACAGAGAAATGTCTGAAATGTGCCTCTGTGTGTGCGTGTGTGTGTGTGTGTGTGTGTGTGTGTGTGTGTGTGTGCAGGATCACACTGTGACATGATGCTTCACTGCTGTCTGGAGCAGTTTGTGCTCTGCGCTCACTGTGATACCAGCCTGCAAATCCTCAAACCTGAAACTCTAGTGGACCCTGGTGATGACTTAGTGTTGTATCTGTTCATTTCATTTCATATAAGTGACAAAACTTAAAAAAAAGTTGTTTTTCAAAGTAGATTGAGTGAGAGTTTCCTCTCAGGGCAAACGTCAAGAATTGTTCTCATTTTAAACTTGAGAAATAAATGTTACCACTTTGACTTGGAACAGAATGATTGCTTCTGGTGCTTTTCAAAGACAATGTACCCTAGAGATAATCTGTAGAAAACGCTGCCACATCAAAAATTCTGTATCCTCCGATTGTTAAACTTACCTTTAACTTCTAACCTCTGAATTGCTGTCCATTCACAATTAAACTTCTGCAGCCTAAACAGAAATGTCCCTGAAAATCATATCCGTGTCTCTCAAATGTTCATTTATGCACAATTAGATGTCGTCGTTTGTGTTTTACTCATCGTGACTGCACCTACGTTACTGATCTGGTCTTGCGTCTTCTTCAACCGCTGCATCTCCGGAGTGTCGACCACCACGCTGAACCCTCTGCCCTTGTTCTTCTCAAAGTCCTCCTTGTAAAGGGCCTTCAGATTTATGAGGGAAAAACAAGACATTATTTTTGGGGAAGGGGAGGAGATACTCAGCTTAGCATAGCAATGCTAAATAAATGCAACTGTTTCTTCTTGAAATTAAATAATGCTCACTACTTTTAATGTTACATCTAGTTCCTAGTTTCAGTTCTTCAGTTTAATACTAAATACTAAAGTACCTGGCAGCTGACTTTAGCTCTTTACTTAGAATCAAATCTAATAATATCTTAGTTTCATCTGTAAAAGAACAAGTTATTCACGGCATTCGTGGTCTCGGCCCGTCACGGGATGTTCTTTGTTACAGGATGTAGGCCTTTTTGGTGGTTTTCAAACTGTTACCCTTCACTGTAAAAGTATTTCTTGGTTGTAACAATGCTTCTAGGCAATAACTCTTATATTGTTGGAAAGACTGTGTATTCCCTTTTTAAATGGTGGCCACATTTATAAGGAAGATGCCTTTGTGGGTTGAGCAGCAGAGAGTATGTGGGCTGTGCCCATGAAAAACTTGTCAAATCTTCTCTGCCAATGCCAGACAAGGCTTGTCCTCACTGAGGTCATCTCAGTGCACAGAGATATCGAGATGAGATTCTGCAACCAGTGGCAATCCCTCGACAACGGGGGTTTATCAGAGACTGCCTCCAGAAATTGGGAGTGGAGAGGATGGAATGACCCGCCTGCAGTCCTGACCTCAACCCCATTGAACACTTGCGGGATCAGCTTCATGTCCGAGTGACCAACACAACACCAATTGGCTGACTTTTGGCCATCCCATAGCAGTGTGTGTGAAATCAAGCTGGTGACCAGCATGAGGAGAAGGAGGAGGAGGTACCAGGCTTTTGTGGCCGTGTTATGGTTCTTCCACATGCTACTGAGGCTCCTGTTTGTTAAATGAATGTCTTGTTAAACTGCAAATATGTCTTCAGACTTCAATCGACCAATCCAATAAATGACACCAAACAAGAGTTAATAGCAGAACAAGTTGTTTGGCATCGACAGAGAAGATTTGTCAAGTTTTTCATTGGTGCTTAACCCATATACTCAACTCTGCTGCCCAACCCACAAAGGCATGAAATTAACCGACTTTCCTTACTTTTTCTGCTAAGTTTATATACATGTACTGTATAATAGTGTATGTTATTTAGGGCACAATAGCAGAAGGCAAGTGTGCAGCAACAATAAATCTGACATCACCTGACTGCAGCATCACGTCGAGACCACTTAGGAAGGATTTAGCAAACAGGTTGGTGTGTAAGAAGAGTTTTGAATGCAGACGTGCATGTGACGAGAATGGAAATGGGCCATGAAGGTTGTACTAAAACATTCCTTATTGTAGCAGTGTTACAAAGAAGTGAAGTTTGATTATTGTTATGTTTTTGTTTCCTCCGCAGTTATTTAGTAGAACCGGGTGTTTTGTTACTGATCTGTTCTCGTGACTTCTTCCCTCTCTGCATCTCTCCAGAGTGTTGGCCAACACACTGAAACCTTTTCCAAGTCCTCCTTACAGAGCGCATGCAAATTGGTAATTCGTCAGGTTTTAGGGAAACTCAGTGTTGCGTTTAAAATCAGAGAGACTTAAGAGGTTTCGGTTGTGAGCTTGAAAATGGCTGTATCCTTCAAAATGACCGTAAATACTATATCATACATCATACAATATACCATTTTAATGAGCTTTTAACGGCGGTTTGTCCAGTTTCCTTGTAGACCATGGAATGAACAGAAACACTTATGACATTAAACCAAGCTAAAATGTTTATTTGAAGGCAAATCCGAGATACCCCCAACACACACACACACACACACGAGTCATGATCTTGCTATGAGGAATATGCTGTCTCAGAGAGAGAGAGAGAGGGAGAAAGAGCTCGACTACAAGACTTTTATGGTTATAAACAAAGAGAACTGGGTTGGTTGGATGAGACGAGAAAGGACACACACACACGCACACACACACACACACACACAGGCAGAGAGGAAGGGGGAGAGGAAACAGATTTGGTGTAAATCTGATCACAGTGTTATTATAACAATAGTGTGGCATAACAGTTGTGTTTCACAAAATGGGTTTTAACCAAAAATGGATGTGAGTTTGTGAGGTTAGGACCTTTTTGTATTAACAGAACAGATTTTTTTTTTGTAAATCTTTTGATTCACTTAAGTGGAGAGCTTGTTTTTGCAGTCACAGCATGAGGGACTGATATTGCTCACATGTGTGGTTCATTTTCTTGCTTTTGCATTCAACATTTTGGGATGGAAATGGAAGACAAAGCAGGTAGCCAGGCCTGACTCTGATATATACACACAGGCATGAAAAAATCCCAATCTCATTTAGACTTATATATAGAATACCGACAGTGCACATGGAATGGAAATATTTTCTTTTTCCTCTTGCACAGGAGGAAAAGAATAAAAAACAAACCCTGAAGTAAAACTTTAAGTGTAAAGGAATCTCATTAAGACTTATCCCTTCGATCAGGTGAGGTTGCTGGCTTGAACAGTGCGAGTAGATTAGAGTTTAAGAACAGTAGTGAAGGCTGCCAACTAGGCTGAGTTGAGATGGTGCCACATGAGAGACCAAAGGGAGGAGAGATTTCTTTCTTTTTTTCAATGTGCTGTCAAATTTATAATCACTTATAGCATCTCTCGTTTTTTAAGTATTCACACAAAAGGCTTTATCATAGGAATCCAACTGTCTTTGAGAGCAGAGCTGAGAATTGCGTCCTCATCTCCTGCCGTGAGACAGACGCGGATAAACAGAGAGTCATGGCGATGCAGTGAGATTAGGGAGAGTATCTATGGCAGTGAGATAAAGCAGAGACAGAATGCCAGCACTGGTCAGCGAAGATTTCTCACCTGACTATTGAGCATGGTCTGTTGCTTCAGACGCAGATTCTCGGGGGTGTCGGTCACAATAGTGAAGGAGGTTTTGGGGTAATGCCTAAGGATTACAGCAAAAAATTTATTCTAAATGTACTGATCAGCCACAACATTACAACGTGGTAAAATGAGAAATAGTACTGTACTTATGCTTACATCATCATTTCAAAACTTAAGGTTTCATTTTGTATTTTTGCCATTTTAAGTCGGCATTTTAAGTCGTCATTTTAACTCACTTTTTCCATCACTTCCACTGCACCAAAATGACTGTCTTTTGGTGCAGTCTATTCTTTTTAATTATCAGGTGTCCATTGGGGTGTAAACACTCACATACTGCAGTAAGGTTTCTTCTCAAATCCCTTGTAGTTGTTCATGCTCAGGGCCATCTTGCACACCTCGCAGCTGAAACAACCTTTGTGCCAATACTAGGAGCAAAAAGAGCAAATGTTTACACATATACATAAACATCCCAGATGTCGAGCTGTTAATCAACCATGACAGAATTCCTATTTGGTCCTACTAATGGTTTAAATCAATGGGCTTTGTATCAGCTGAAAAAAACCGAAAACTTGCAGTGAGACTTGCAGGGAAACTGGAAAAAACCCTGTAAGCACAGCTGTACTGTTGACCTTGTACAGCCATTCAGTTCCAATTAAACATAGCTACAGAGCAATCATGTAAATGTGGATCCATTTCACAAGATGAATACTGGAAAATGACTTGGTGAGTCAGTTTGTAGTAGATCAACTACCCCAATACACTATTTACTTGATTTTCTTGCTTAGTGTTACTGTTCATACACATGTTTATTCACCTGGAGAAGACATCTTAGTGTCACAAATCTATAAAAAAAAAGTCAAACTGAGCCACTGCCTGGAGGTTTTTAACTGTGTTTGCTGTTTATTCATTATAACATGTCATGTCTCAACAATTAACAGCTACATGTGCGCCAATCTGTGTAAAGAAAAAAACACCTTTGAGTGTAACCCACGTATTGCATTAATATCTGAAGCGATGATAGAGATTTAAAACAGTTCAGCTCAATCGAATGAAGTTATTCTCCTTTGACTGTGTCCCAAGCCTGACTTAATTAACCCAGAGTTTTCGTCTCTGTTGAGTACAACTAAACTAAACTAAAGTTTGTCTCTTTTTAAGACTCTGCACTGACTTTCATTCAATTGGTCAACCTAAACCTTAACTAGAACCAGTTAATGCCAAACCCTAACCTGAACCTAACAACAGTTCAAATACTGAGCTTGAACTCTAGTTCCACAGAAATCAGGGTCTGCCTCGTTAGGACCAGGTTTTGTTGTCCATGAAGACTGGTGTTTTTAACAGAAAAGGTCCTAAAAGGGTGAGAAAATAAAAGTACATACACACACACGTTTGCGCAGACGTTAGTATTCAGGACACTCTTGGACATAATGCATTCCCAAACCCCTTATCCTAACCTTAACCATCTTACCCTAACCCTAAAGCAAAGTCTTAATGCTTTAAAAACTCCCTTTAAGGGGTGACAGCCCTAACCCGGCCAAAAGATCCTCACTTTTTTTTGTGTCACACACAGTTTTTAACATTGGTCAGTGTTTATCTACCGGATGTGGCTCTCATTCTCATCACTCCCTTAATATGTGTGTGTGTGTGTGTGTGGGTGTGGGTGATTGTGCAGCATGGGTGTCCTGTGTGTGTGTTATTATACACTGCATGGGTGATTGTGTATCATACATATGCTCAATATTATAATAGGCAGCCACAAATGCCAGACAATTAACAAAGAAAAGCAGAGGGAGCACTGTTTCATTACAAGTGGTGTAAAAAATGGTTAACAAGAATAAATGATAAATAACCAACAACAACAAAGGTAAAAGGTTTTCTTTTCAAAAACGAGAATACTTCAAAGTGTGTTGGGAACTTGAAGCAAAATTCCTACTCATTATTGTCATCTTTTGATGTGAAAATGCAGCCATAAAGCGCATAACACATTTTAATTTAACAAAATCTATGTAAAATATTATATAATAACAATATTAAAGGTCACATATATGTTGCACCTTACCTTATCAAGGCAGTTGATTTTTTCTGTTGGGTAAACTGGCTTTTTGCATCTTCCACAGGGCGGATTCATTGTGATGCAAACCGAGATTTTTTTTTTTTTTTAACACTACACAAAGAAAAATAATAACTGAATAATGACAGAAAATAAGTAAAAAGCTTTTAAAAGTCAGGGCACAGATTGTGATGAGCGGCCGGGACACTTCTCTTGCAGGCAATTCAATTAATACACGGACGCAACTTCAGGCTGAGGAGGAGTCAAGTCAGGAGCGCGACGCCTTCATGTTCCCACAGAAATGGTCGGATTTAAGAACTTTATTTGAATTGCGTGTATAACACACGGCACGGTGGTAAATGATAGAATGAAGACCAAGATGCACAGTAGACGAGGTATTGTAGTTTTTTTCACCACACCTCGTCTAAACCTGCCGCTGCCACGTTTATCATTTATATCCTCTTGAGAAACACAGAGACTAAACTTAATCCAAAGCATTTTTTGACACTTTGTGTATTGCTCAACGTAATTCGTGAAAACATTTTTTAAAATAAGCAAAATAAACACAAAGAATTTCTCATTAAATATTTACACGTTGACATGTTAACAAGTGTGAATTACGTCTTTCTGCTGGGCACCTGAAGGCAGCGGAATCATTTTAATAACCTTAAAAGGGAAAAAAAAACAAATGATACCACAATATTATCCACTTTATTGTGGGTTCTTTAGAGTCAAACATTAGTGTAAAACAAAATGATGAAAAGTTAGTACCAAGCAATTGTGACAAAGTAATTGCCATAGAAACTGTACAACATTTAACGGAGACAGTTTAAATATTTGTAAATGGTGCTCTCTATCGCACACTGTAACACAGTGCAACAGAATCATGTTCACTGTATACACATATATATATTGCACACTGTCGTCACGTAGCAGCACGGGGGTATAGCTCAGTGGTAGAGCATTTGACTGCAGATCAAGAGGTCCCCGGTTCAAATCCGGGTGCCCCCTCTTTTCATGTTTATTTCTTCTTCCTTCTTGTTCTTGTTCCCTTTACTATGTGTCAAAAATAGTCACTACGTTCATCATTATCGTGATTTTCGGGCGCTGGTTTATAATACACACATAATACACAAGCCCACGGACAGTCCACAGATGAATTCACTAGCGTCGCCCCCTTGTGTCGAGAGGGGGTATAGCTCAGTGGTAGAGCATTTGACTGCAGATCAAGAGGTCCCCGGTTCAAATCCGGATGCCCCCTGTCTCTCATTATGTTTTGATTTTTGGGGTTTTCGTTTGACTCAAAAAACAACGTTTACCATTTTTTTTTTTGCAGTACTTTGTCAGTTTTCTGCGTTCCAAAAACAAAGAGCACTTGGTGTCATATCCATATGTTTTCTCCACTTTAGTATTTCCACGACTGTTAACTTACTTTGCCCCGTCTCCACAATGGTTTGTTCCACAGTACATTACAGAGGACATGCGCAAAATGTTTGTAGGTGATTTGAAAAAAAGAAGAAAAAGTGTCTTTCTGTTATTTGTTGACGAATCTACGCCAAACAGTAAGTCACATGTTAACATAATAACTTATTTAGTGTGTATTTGCTACATTACTCATACTGTTTATTGGTGTTTACTGGCGCTAGTTAGGTTAGTGACGACCAATTTAGAGCCGGAAGCAGTTTGAAGGAAACCTGTTGTTTGTCTGTTGTGCAAAGTTAATCAATATATAATAATATGTATTTTTTTGTGTACATGTAGTGCCGATGGTTGTGAGATGTGTGATAATACACGTATGACGTTAGTCTGCTGTCTGAGAAAATTGTGCATTGTTGTTCTTGTAGTCTGATAGCTCCACCACGTGGCAGTGATTAGTATAACTTGTTTATGCCTGGTTTTCTTGTGTCATGCTTTACTCTCCGTGTTTGCTTCATGCACACACTTTAAGATGATTTGCCTAACTGAATATTGAATTACTGCAAAAACTGATTTGATAAATGCCCACTAGTCCAAATATACAGTCATAGAAGACTTGATTGGAAATGTTGATTGGTCCTAATGCTTTTTATGTACCGTATTTTTGCAGAAAACTTGACTCAAGTGATCAGTTATCAATGGGGTTGCAGTTAATTAACTAATCTTGTGTGTAAGTTACATTAGCACATTTTATTCTGCTTTATCCTCCCCATGATGATCACAATTTCAATACATCTGGACTTATATACCAAGACGATCTGTGTTTTTCTCTGATGCCTGTTAGTTTAATGTCAACACTCACCAGCAGTCTTTATTATAAGACATTAAAACAGAGAGATTCAAAGAAAGGTCTCACAACTTTATGATGTCTCTAAAATTCATCCAAACAGTATTTCTTCACACAAGTTAAAAATGATCATTACACACACTATCAGTTATACCGCTAGATATCCGTTGTATGACACTTTATCAACCAGTCATTGCTCACATAGAAGGTTTTATGAAACCAAAATAACACCATAGAAGGGATACAAACGAAAACACATAGATAGGTTGAGCTGTACATTGGTTTGCAGTATGAAGGCTAGTCCGATTCGTTCCCTGACGTTCCCTTGGATTGATGGAGTTTTGTACAGTTACACATTTGGATCTCATCATTGCTGCACAGCTGGCTTCCTCTCAGACACTTGGAAAACTTGGCTACTCTCCTGTGTGTGATGGCAAAGAGCAAAGAAACACACAGAAAGCTGGCAAGAGCTTTGAGAGCAGTTACAGTGAACACTGTCCAGCCTCCACGCTTGGAGTCGGGGCATCTAGTGTTGAAGGTCTGCCTGATTGTCCATGATCATCCTCTTTGTTGAACCCTTATAGTCTTCAAGTTGGTGCCCTTTCATCTTCTGACCAAGTCCTGCGGGTCCATGGTCTTTAGCAGCACTGCTCAGCTTCAATGAATCCTTCCTTTTCATGACCCCCAAGCTCGACCTCAGCGTAACTGGAGTGGCAGCCCTGGTTGCGGAACTTCATAGAGGGCCAGTAGTTATTGGGGCGCCGCTGCAAACAACAAGCAGTCGTGGATGAAAGCCATGTGAGGTGTCATTAAACGGAAAAATAAACAGCGGACTCTACAGAGCGAGTCAAATCATGAGTGCGAGAGTGGCGCCTGCTTGTTTCACCTGCATGAGGTAGAACGGTGGAGCAGTTGTAGGGTGTGTGTTGATGTAGTAGACAGCCAGTAAGGTCAGAGCGACGAGCAGGACGAGGGCGGCCACAACCCCAGCTATGATGGCAGTGTTCTCCGTCATCCCCTTGCTCTTTGGTGGGGTGGTTTCTAAATCTGAATCTATAACAAACGGTACACAGAGTGTCTGAACATGGCAAACCTTGAAGGAGATGGGCAGTAGATACAGCAGCAGAGGACCACGCCGTGTACGGGTCACTTTATTAGGTACTCAGGACACCTGATAAAGTAGCCTGTGAGTGTATATTACTATCATAATGGCGAGGAAAAGGTAAATATCAAAGGAATTCATTTGTCTTTGTGTAGGGATCATCTTACAGCAAGATAAAGAAAAAATATTCCTTGATTTGTAGGTTCCTGCAGTTTTCACGAAAGTAAATTGCATTTTTAATACGTGTTAAATTATCATACTTGTCAAATGGTGAAAAGCCAGTTTTGAATGGCAAGGCTATAGATATCAATGATCAAATTTGACTCAAGTTGTTGACTTTTATCTCACATTTTTGTCAGTATCACTGTGGTTCCTGGTAATATAATTAAATAAGTACTTGAGTCAAGGACCTGATAAGTTACTGAAAAAAAAATTGAATTCAGTCTGAATTCAAGACTGAAGAAACCGAAAATATCTTTCTGAGCAAGACCTGGTTGTACATAACAGCTAGATTAATCGTCGTAAGCGGGCTCTTTACATGGACAGAAACTTTTATTTATTTATAGAGCCTGTTGTACACAGCATATTCCATGAAGACACACTGAGACAAACAGGTCAGAAAAAAATGGGCACAACAAAGGTTAACCATGACATGCTTCAGGTTGTTTGCTGTCGTAGAGAAACTCACCTCTGGTGACGGGCTGATCTACAAGAGCTGCTGAAGAGGTTGTTGGATCTGGCGAGGAGTGGTTGAAGGGGCTCATCGACCCTTCAGGTGGGTTGTAGTCCTCACATGTGCCTTTAGCCTGAGTAAATGCCCACAGTCGTCACTCAGAAACAGTGAAATGCCTCCATCATTTCATTGTGATGTGCACAAGATAAGTGTGTCTCACCTCTTCAGGGCAGTTATAATCTAACCACTCTTGTCTATGCCGGTCGATCCCATCGGAGCATCTAAAAGAAAGTGACAACGTAAGTGTGAGGAGCGCTCGTCAGCTTCATCGCAAGGGTGTCTCTTTAGAGCGTCTGTCTACCTTTGAATGGTGTTGCACCAGCCACAGTCAGTTGTCAAGTTGGATGTTTGGCAGATATCGCAGGACGTGTGCTGGTGACAAGCTGGAGGAACAGGGTATGCACAGTACGCTGGAGTTAGAGGGGTGTATAAGGAGGCCAGGCTGTCATACGTAGGCCAGATTGTGAGAATACTTGCTTGGTAGAGGAGTGAACTCGAACGCAGATCTGTTTACAATCTTTCCCGGGTCAATCTCCACGCGATGATACTCGTAGATCGTACGCAGATTTGCGTCCTCTTCAAGAGAAATGGAAAAACAGTACATTTTACTACATTTTATCATGCTTTGCCTCAAATCTGGTGGTTAGTTACAATTATTATTAATATCGTAACCTTTATTAACTAGGAAAACCTCATTGAGATTAAAATGTTTGTTTTTTTATACTAATATGGCACAAAAGAGTGGGCTTATTTTCTGGAGAACTGACCCGAGTTTTTCTCCATGAAAGCCTCAGACAGTCCCACTTTCACTGGGTGCTCGGTGGAATTTATACTGTCCACTGATACAGGGATCTGAAAGAGAACAGGTTGATCAATTTTAATACAGCAAAAATCAGACATGCAAGCGAGAGGCCGTCTTGGTCGTCTTTCCCTTTTAAAAATAGAAAAAGGCAGTGATTCACCCTGAAGTCCATAACTTACATCTTTATAGTTGAAAACAATGGTGCCATTCCTGTTTAGAGCTGCCTGGAAGGTAAAAGCTCCTTCATCCTCTCGACCCTTTAGTCGAACCTTATCCCACTGCACCACAAACAGATTACCTGTGCGGGGGGAGCAAGACGGAGGGGCCAGTCAAAAAAACCGATGACGCACAGTTACCCAGATACTTCAGGCGGCGCCATAGAGGAGTTCCAATTTACCGTTGTCCGAGTACCTCACTGTTGAGTTTTGAGAGAAGCCGGGGTTAAAGTTGGCCATGAGGGGGGCAACGTACTGTGTGGCAGTCAGCATGCGATGAGTCACCTCCCCCATGAAGATGAATCCTGGCGGCACAGGGGCAGAAACACACAGGTACATACACTATGTTAACAATAATGAAGTCAAATCAGTTGGTAACTGTGTGTACATTGCATGAATATATACATTTTATACATCTTTTTGATGCATGTTGTAACATTTTTCTTCATCGGAAAATTCTCTCCTTTATGAAATTCATACTTGCATATGGTTGTCAATCTCCTGACAGCTGCTGTTTTGCGTTCACGTCTGTTCCAAGAATTGGTCTTGATGAGCACATTACTTGATATGAAAATGAATTACCAGACTATAATCCCTCATAATGGCCAATGTTGTGCACAGTGTTTGTGGCTATCGAGGCTTAAAGGTGATCTATGTGAGAAAAGGATTATATTAAGACATACAATGACCATGAGGTGTCATCAGAGATGAAGTAAACAGGTTAAATTGAAATCCCGGCCTCCCTGGCCTGGATTATATTCAACTCTGTTTATGTTTGGGATTTCATGCAAGAGTTTATTTTCCCCTCGTTGAACTGAAACAACAATTTCTTACTATTAATTATCGGATGTGGTGCCTGAATGTTTCTCCAGGGAAGGACAAAGTCTTGTTCGATTATCTGGCCGATGTTTAGTCGTTTGATATTATTGGAAGAGCAACGGTGTCGAGCGCCGTAAAGTGAAACTCACCGCCAGTTGCTACGATGATTTGCCTCACGTGGTGTCCATAAAAGGGGAAGTCGAAAGAAAGCGCCACCCTCTGTGGAAAAGACAAAGCGTCGCACGTGCCTGGGTGTTAAATGTGCCAGATACAGTATGTGAGCATGTCTGCTGCTTCCCTTACCGCTGCTTTTTGGTGTGCGTTGGACAGTATGCCGTGGATTTGGACTTGGCTCATGTGCAGGGTGTCCAGGTCCACCCACAAGTTTGCAGTCTGTCTGTCTGTCGGGCCAAAACTCTGCCATCTGTAGTACCGCTTGGAATCCTGTCAGAAATGTGGAAAGTCATTGGGAAATTACGCATATATATATGTTTTGTGGATTATTTTCGTCTTTGCATAGTAACTGAGGAACTGAGTTGGAAATTACGCGGTGACGTCTGACGATTTTTGGGGCCTCCAATTGTGTCCCCACAGTTCCACTTGGGGGAGCTGTTTACACATGTCCTGCATCTTTTAACAGCTATCGCGTCTTGATGGCTTTATTAATATATGCTACAGTTCAGGGTGACAGAGAGCAATGGTTCTGGGGTTTAGTTTGGGCTGAGAAAGTGGAGCAGCACTCTCTCTCTGCCTCTCTGGCTGCTCCATATACAGAAAGTGACCCACTTTTCCTCTCCCATCGCCACTGCCTAACACGAGCCTGTGTGTTTTCTGTGTGAGGGGTGTGTGTGGGAGCAATTTTACTTTCCCCTCACAGCTGACTGATTTATTGAAGAGATTGCCATCGGACAAGAGATGGAGCATCTCGGAAAGCTGGGATTAGACCTTGCTTAAAAAGAATAGCTATAGTCCAGCGGGAATACTTGTAATCTCCTCCAAGTGAGTCATTCACAAGCGCACACACACACACACACACACACACACACACATGTGCACGCACTCACGCACAGCCGTGCTTAAACAAACACTGTAAGTTGGCAGGACGACTTTGTCGTCTGTTTTCAATTTGAATCGTTGCATCGGACTCGTCTTTACTGAAGTGAAAGACGAGTCCGGGACAAGACAAATAAAACCACATCGTCACACATCCTCAAACACACACACACACGGGACTCGGAGATGTAATGAAGGGAAAATAGTCCCTGAACAAGCGTCTAATAACAATGACCTCCACTCGACCTTTTCAAAGTTCTTAGGTTGACCTTCCAGTACGGTATTATCACTATGTCGTACATTCAGGTTTATTTACAGTATTATATACAGTATTTGTTGTTTTGGGTGATTGCTATATTTTCCTATGATATTTCCAAAATAGCTTAATGAGAAACATAGCCATCGTGCATTGCAAATGTTTATTTTTCTACCTTTTTCACGGCAGACATGTTGACATGGTTTTTGCAGGAAAAGTAAACGTTACTGATGTCAATAGTGATAGCTTTGTTTGTTGATTTCTGTTATTCAGGCAGTGTGAAAGTGGATTTTTTGATGACTGGTGCGATTGCTGCAAACGATCTTTCTCTATGTTGTTCTGTGGTCGGCCACGTTTTCTACTTCTTATGTTGCTGCTTTTTTGTCCTTTCACTAGTTATACCTCAAGATAGAAGCGTCATTTCATAGAAGTTCGGTCACACGAGACACATTCTGGACGCACTTTGATGCCAGGTGTGAACAGTCGTACTTAGCACGATACCAGGTTTGTGGACGATACCACTTTATCACAAATGAGTATCTACCGATATTAGTCCGTCATTTTACATTCCATTTATGAACGTATGAAGCTGTTAACAACACATTTGTGCCGAGTCATTTCAAAGACCTAATTCTCAGCCCAAACATGACTCAGCTAAAAATGATTTTGACCAGTATCGGACCGATACTGACCGATACCGATTCCCCTCCCTAGTCTGAAAGGGTTTTGTACTATGTGAGATTTGTTAGTATATTGGCTAAATATTTGCGTTTAAAAATAATTAAAGAAACATTTCTTTAATCATAATAGATCATAATAGTCTGGCTAGAAATGAGAGGCCTGCTTCACACTAACATCAAGGTTACTCATACTTTTAACGTGACAGTAACTAAAGCAGTTAGGACAAACTACATCCAATTGTTTGACTCTCACCAGTATACGGGTCACGTCTTCAGGCAGGACGCTGGTATCGACTCCTCCCGCCTTTCCTGCGCCCACAGTCTGTATGTTGCGGGCTTCTCTGTTTTTGTGTGGGGGGTTCTGGTCCCTCCTGGTTCTATGAAAACCGGATGGATCCACATCTGTCCACAGAGGAGTCCGACTCATCGCGTCTAGAACAAGGCAGGCATTGTTGTGACCGAGCAGTGTCAACAAAGACATGCAGAGACAGAGAGGCAGACTGAACGGACAAACACCTGCACAACAGAACTCTGCAGGCTCAATAGACTTTGTTCTTTGTTTTCCTCAAAAGTGTGGTCATCGCTCACCTTTCAATGACCACCTATTTGAGGGCACACATCAGTTCGGCAATAAATAAATTGTACATTTTTCGATTTTTAGACTTCTGGAAACCTGTAACATCAACAGTCAGAATTTTCCACAGTAAATTAAGCCAATCTTAAGACTTTGGATCAAAAAGTCACGAGCCAGAAAATCCAACATGCGGCACACGTCATCTGTCTTGCAGACGCAACGCTATTCCTTTTTGTTTTTGCGTCATTTTCGAGTCATCGGCTTGTTATTAAGCATCTGTGAGACATGACACAACCTGCACGTGTGGGTGTTCACATGTGTGATTTCCACATGCTTTAATTTCATCTGCATAACAGATCATAGACGGTTGTGCGCCTTCACATTTCCTTCCTGCTCAGGATGTTATTCTTTTTACTTTTTGGACGGTAAAAACCCCATGAATCACCGTCCAGTGCACACTTAGAGTGGACGGAATAACACGCTAAACTTTCTGATCCCATTGTTTTTGTTTTTTTTATACCCGAGAACAAGTTGAGGGATTAAAATGACTGTCTGGAGTTTGCTGAGCTGAGCTGTTAAGTAACAGCAAGGACATCTTGAAAGAGGCAAATACAAGAGCCATTTTGAGGTTTTGGACCTCCCTCATAGCCTTGTATGTTTAAAAATGTGTTTACAACATGTGGCCAAAATATGCACAAACCCTTGATCCTTTGCTTTTTGTATTTTGGTTTTAAGTTGTTTTTTGGGGTTTTCTCAGCCTTTTTGTTTAATCCCTTCTCACAGCATTCTTAATTATTTTAGGCAATAGTTCCCCTTAGAAGCAGTTTCTCGATTGCATTGTGGCCTGACAGATGAAACATGTTTGGGATGAAGTAGAATGAGCCAGATCCTGTCACCAAACATCACTCTTATAGCTGAATGTAGCCAGGTTCTGTAATCTTGTGGGATTCCTGAAACTGATGTGGGTGTACCGTAAATATGAGGCTCCAGCCAGCAGCAATAAGACATTAAGGAGAGTTATTTGTCTTACGGTCACAAAATCTGAATTCCAGCTTTTGTAATGCTCAAAAATATTATGTCACGTTTGAGATTGTTGAGGATTATGCAAGAAATACAGTGACTTCTCTCCCCCCCCATATGGGGGGGAGAGAAGTCACTGTATTTCTTGCTGTATAATTTGTCCTGAAATCTAGAACAAATTGAGGTGCTCTCATGAATAAAGACTGAATAAATACATTAAAGGAGAAAGGAGACAAAATGGGACAAGGGAAAGACATGGAGGTTATCACACACGCAGGGGAGATGGCTTTAATGAGGACTGTCGTTTGATTACGCTGCAGTGGAAGCTATTTCCACAGTTTCCGAACAAGAGGCCCCTAATTGGGTCAGATTGGCAGGACTCAAAACCATCATCACAGAACAGCTGAGGAGGCACCAAACAGCAGGGAGAGGAGGAGGAGGAGGAGGACGAGGAAGAGCTATGAAGAGACGGATCAGGCAGACGATGCATCAGTGTGCATCGAGTCCTCCAGGACTATTTCCACCTTCTCCACACTTTCAGATGTCGGTTTCCAAACCTCCCACGTTTTGAACTTGTTTTCTCTCCTGGAACATCATCAGCTTTGTCTAAACTCTCCACATCAGGGCCTGCGTGAACTTTTAACAAAAGGGGGCTAAAGAGAGTTCAAGAGTGGTTTGGGCTTGAGTCAATATGACCTCAGTAGCATCACGTCTGGAATACGTGTGTGTGTGTGTGTGTGTGTGGAGCTGCCGCCGGCACTGTAACAAACATCAAACTGTTGCAGGAATACATGAGAATGATTTTGAAATAGGAGATGAGACACATTTCTGGTTTAACTGTAAATACAACCTAAATGCATGCAAATTCATTTGACAACCCTCTTGTTAGTTAGTTGCTACAGTGGTGCTGATCATTGGCAGAATGTTAAATCCATCATATCTTGGCGTACCAGGTGTGTTGACCTGCGTGCGAGTGAAACCTTATCTGCTGTGTGGAGCGTGCGAATGTATCGCCGGCATGGCAGTGGTGTTCCTCGTCGCCGTATCTGCCCCTTCACAGATGTGTCTGCATTGCAGCAACCGTGTGGCAAACCTAGTGGGTGTCGAGAGTCGAGCTGAACTAGGACACAGCATCCTGAGCCATATACAGTGGAACGTGGATATACAGATATTTCATCACCAGCTCCCACGCACCTATTTCCAAATTTCCTCTCTTTTTTTAGCCGTTGCACACAGAAAACGCACTCTGTTTCCTTTCATTACATGTGTACAGAACCGAAGCTGTTCTATCCTTCCCTTAATCTTTTGTGATTGATGAAAGACATCTCTGGATCCCTCTGGATCGCAGTATTCCCTTTCTTTCAAAGCAGCCTCTGAAGCCTCCACAGCCATGTTGATCAACTTAGACATGAGCTACATATCAGTCTGTTCATCTGGATGAAGTCCAGTTATCAAATATTCACTTTTCTCCTTCTCTGGATAGATTTACCACACTTTGAAGACCAAGTGGAGGAGGAGATGCAAAGAGGGCACCAAGGCATAAACTTAATCATGGAAAAAAGGGAAAGAGAGTTATCAGTAGGTCTCGCATAAGGGAGCGAAAGGCCAACATCTGTGCTTCGGAGGCAGAGGCAATTTGCTGAAGAGGGGTGACCCATTATGTACCATCTAAACACAGCTGGGAAGAGGTGATTAAATCATAAGACACAAACAGTCTTGACCCTGGAGCAGCCCTGTTTTATGTACTCCTCCTAGATGAGCCACAGTTTTAGCACAGGGCTCGGCGACGCACCTGCTGGCCAAAGAACCACTGGTGGAACAGTCATCACGGCCCGAAGCCGTTGATATGTTTGTCATTTGTAGTCAGGCTTTTCAAAAGGGTGATTAAAACCGTGCGTGTAGCTTGTGACATGGGTGGAACTCATTTGGCACCTCGCACCCAGGGGAAGAGCAGTAACCATAACACACGATCCCTAACATTGGCAGCTGGACTGATAGCGTTTAGGTCAACATGGACATGTGTCGCATTCCAAGTTCATTAAATGTTTGATTTTAGTGATGAGCTGTCGTGGCGTTTGGTTTTTGATTTACATCTGGAACCAATAGTCCATTTCTAGTGCAGATGACATGTAGTTCCAGATTCCACATGTACAGGGCTTGCACATGCACCACATGTTTTTTTCAGTGCTGCAGTATAGTTTTCACAATGGAGATTAGTGTCGTAAAATACTGTATGTAATCCTCTTGACTATTCTAATCAGAAACTCGAGAGATAGATTATTTTAGATAAGAGAATTTTCTTTTATTTTCTTGATTAATCTAAATATTCCTCAAGCTCAAAGAGATGTGCGTCGAAAAAAGCACAACAAAGCTATTTCATTTTCCATTCCATTTCAAATTAGACTAGGATTGCTCAATAAAACAAGACAATTAACTAATGTTTCATGATGATGAGCAGTGGTTTTTCTTGTCTTGACTAATTAACATGTTTTTGCAGCTCTATACAGAAACACAACCCAGTTCTCTTCAACTCTAGTTGTCAAAGCGGCAACATCTGTTATTTGTTGGCAACATTTACATTGTTAGTTGTTTATCGAGTTACTGTGGCCTGTCATCTAGATCTTCTGTTGGTGGTAACCTAGAAAAAAAACACAGGGATTTTTTTTTTATTTAGCTTATCTAGGTCACTTCTGCAAAAAACTGCAGTCTTCCCTTGCCTATTGATCCCTGCAGTTTTGTCACATTTGGATCAATATTGCCTTGTGTCCTCTTTTTTAAGGTCTGAATCAAACTGAAACCTGAATCCAATTCCAATGTTACATTATGTGATCTTTCTTCTCGGGGCGAAACCTGTGACAGTATCCTCTTTTTAAATGTGTGTGGACAGCACATTAAAATTATAGCGGAAGTAATATGATGTTATGTGTCATTTAAAGGGAGAAGGGCCTCAGTGTTACCAAACGCCAAATGACTCATGTATTTTATGATGGCAGAAGACTCACACAACAACTGGAAAGCCAAGCCTTTCCTTAACTGTTGTTGTTCTCCTCGTGGCAGAATGGATAATTAAACATTACATAAAGATTGAGACACATCTGGCCTTAAATGTTGCAATGCTGACTAAGCTCCGTGCTGCGAGGCAGGGTCTCGGAGGCCTGGTGGTGAACATAAGTGAAATTATGTCACTCATAACAGTGTGAGAACCACAACTGGAGGATGGACCCGGAGGTCAAATTCAAATTCCAGATTTGACAGGCATCATCGCACCAGCCACAAGACATTTCAGACACAGAACTGGTGAAGTAAATGTGCACGGAGCTTTTCTTAGAGATAGTTTCAGCGTTTTTAGCCAATTTCATGTCATTTTTGTTGAATATGAACTGAATATGAACCCCAACCAAAATATTTTGCATGGTCTACAGTAGATTGTGAGACGGGGGGGGGGGGCTGATGCTACAGTGAACACGAGTGGACCGTGTTCATCTCCAGCATCTCCTGTTTAGTGAATGGCTGTTCCATTTTCTGGTTATCAAAGCCCAAAATAGCATCTCTGTGACGGCTCTGAGGTCTGGGCGACACATTTTAGCGTAAGTTAGTGGCAGCTGTGAACGTGGACGTTTCGCTGGACTTATTATGGTGGGAGATCTGTCTCTCTGGTCTGCGCACAGTGGGTCAGGTTGTCCTCTGCAGAGCGAGGCCCCTGATCAGAGGAACTGGCACCTCAGGAGAGGCCAGAGAAACTGGAGCACCACTGATTGTTGGAGGAGGAGGAGGAGGAGGAGTGGCAGCGGAAGAACGGGGGCTGGCTAAAAATAATGCATCTCCAAGGAGAATAAAAATACATACATGCGCATTCCTACACACACACACACACATACATGCAGAAGTGTTCACACACAGGTGGGATGAGTTAATACATGTACCTGAGCTGCAGAGAACATGTATTTTGCAGCGATAAGATACAGCCTGGGGGGAAAACATGAGTAAACATAAAGCAACACATTTAAGGGGACCGAGCTGCTGCTCTCATTGACTCTTTCTACTGAAGTCATCATCAAAATGACTGGTTCACCTCTAACATTTATTTACGAAAAACGCAGGATTTCTACTTTCATGAAACACATTTTTCAGGCAAATAAAGACCAGACACCTAAATATAGAGAGAAACAGAAGGATTTTAGAATTGCATGCCAAGGAAATACAGAGCTACACTCAACCTTTCATGTCCTTCCCCTCACTCGCACGTGCATGCATTCACAGAAAAAAGCTCCACAAAAGAGTTTGTTTTTAACACGTCTGTGTTGAGGCGATTTAGATTTTCTTCAAACTTCACATGGTTCAGTACACTTGACAGCTGCTCTGCGCAGCACTTGACAGTTTCCTCTGAAGACGTGAAGTCAAAATACAGCCGATGTGCGAGTACATGTGTGTACATGTGTGTACGTGTGTGTATTTGCTGCTTACCTTCATATTCCTGAGCCCACACTCTCCCCAGCTCAGCCTGGGAAAGACAGATGAGGAGAACAGCACAAAGCCCCATGTCCAGGTGTCTCTTCTCCCTCCTGTCCCAAGTCTTTATCAGTCCTCTCTTCTTCTTCTTCTTCTCCTTCTTCTTCTTCTTCTTTTCCCCTCTCACTCTGCTTGGATTTGTCACTCCTCCACTCCTCAGACTTGCGTCGCTCTCTCTTCGCCCCTGCGTTCCCACACAACTGTTTTTTTTTTTCTTCACCTCAGCCAAGGTTTACTGCTTTTATCCCTCCTCTCTCCTCAGCCTAGTCTTTTTTTGCTCGTGTGTGGAGTAACTCTTACGATGACAGGTCCCTGGTTGCAACAGTTTTCTCCAATCTTATTATTTCCCTCTCCTTTGAAAAAAAACAACTAAACTTCTCACTCTCACTTCTGTTTACCTTGCTTCCACTTCCTCTCTTTTTCTAAGACTATTTATATATCCCTTGCAATTTTTTTTTTGTCTTTCAAACCCAAAAAGAGGGGGGGAGGGGGGAGGTGGAGTTGGGAGGAGCATGTTTCCTCCATGTGGAAGCATGCTGAACCAAAACAAATGTGATCGTTAAATGGTTCTCGGTTTGTTTGTGGAGTGGATCAGTGCGGCGCAGTTTAAGTTTGTTTGCTGTAGAAACGGTTTCTCGCTGTGATGGAGGGTTTGTATAAAAAAACGTTTAGTGGTGTGTTTGTGGGGAAAATGTGAATCACCTTTTACCCGCCCTTGGATCTATGCTTAATTATCATATATCTGCGATGACTGACCTTGACTTTTTGTGTGTGTTAGTTTTAACTGTCAATATTGAGAAGCTTTGTTTTGGGAAAAGTATCTGAACTGAGCTGGTACCCCGACCTGGTACCAGTTAACCCAGTAATTGTGGAACATTCAGTAACAGTATTACTCAACGTTTTCAGTCTTGCCAACTGTCCCAACTTTGTTATGAGTGATACTGCAAGTGTGTGTATATATATATATGTGTGTGTATATACATATACATATACATATATATACACTTGGGGGTACACCAGTCCAATCACAGGACCACATATAGAGACATTTAACCATTCACTCTCACACCTATTTAGAGTGTCCAGTTTACCTTATCCCCATATTGCATGTTTTTGGACTGTGGGAGGAAACCGCAGAACCCCGAGAAAACCCACACACACTTCTGCCCAACATAGACTCCTGTCCTGCAAACTTACGTTAGCTCATGTTTGTTGTCCTACAAACATATGATGACATCAGAGCTGTGTGTGTGTGTGTGTGTGTGTGGGGGGGGGGGGGGGTGGTGTTGGGGCTCAACTGTTTTTTGTGGATCCAGTAAGAGGAGAAATCTGTTCCAAGCCACTTCTTCCCAGACCATTTAGTTTGTCGATGTCATTAAAAGTACATTCACTGATTTTATTACAACTTCCCCAAAGCTTTGCCAGTTCTCTGAATTTCCTGACTCACTGTCGGTGTCCTGCAAAAACATCATCACTTGTGACGTGACGTGGTGTTTTTGGGCGCACATTTATCCTTCATGCAAACGATTTAAATGATTATATTTTAATTATAATACGTCGGGGGGGGGGGGGGGGAGTGGACGGGACTTGTTGAGGTTGTGCCAGCACGTGATTAGCCATTCAGGGTGTCTGAAAGCAGATGTGTTTCCATGTAAACAGAGTGATTACACAGCACATTTCCTGTGTATGGTGGACCATGAATGTCCATGTGATGTCCACAGGATGTCTGTGTCAGCGTTGGAGCCCCGACGGGCTGTTTTGAGACCATGTTTCTAAATCTAAACCTGCGAGAATGTATAGAAGACATGAATAAATGAGTAGATTAAGATACAGTAGCAGACCTTGAAGGAGCCACTGAATGAAATAGATCTTAACGTCAGTATTTCTTGAATGAAGGTTGGGGGTGGGCGGGGACACTAATTCTTTTGGACAGTTGGAAAAATAAAACCTCCAAGTCCAAAAGTCAATGGCAGAAAAGCCGACTAAACATAAGTTTTCTGCTCTGTACCGCGGTTTACTTTACTTTGCAGGATATTTGTTGCACTTTTAAAGTGAGGGCAATTTGAAATGGTCCTGTTTTTGATTATTGGCCATCAGTAACCCTTGTTCCACATTCTCATCTTGCCTTTTTTCTTGTTCCTTTTTTTTTTTTTGACCTGGCAAAAACACGGGGCTGTTTCCCATTACTGAGGAAGTCGCACTCGTCTCTCTCGTTCCAATTGGTAATAGAACATTGTGTAAAACTGTCTCTGGCCAAAACTGAGGTTATTTTTAATGATTAGATAAGCAGAATGATGTTGTCTGTGGATCACATTTACACTTCAGCACATAGGTTCTTTAAAGGAATATGTCTTTTACGGCATCACTGCCACTCTGTTTGGATAATATTTAAAGACAGATGTGGAGTCGGTTTGAGTCAGTAGACCTATTAGCCGTTATTGGAAACTGACGAGTCATTAAACAGAGAGGGTTTTTCTTGTGCCTGCAAACAAAAGCCGAAACAAAATCAAGCTGTTCTGTTGCGAGTCTTGACTTTACAGTTCTCATTGTGTTCTGCCTTTTAATAGCTTACAATCAAAGTTTTATGAGTTTGTTTTAAAGAGGACAACCTACAAAGAGCTTGGCCGTCAAATAAAATGTGAGTGAGAAGCGTCTCTAGGATATTATAGCAACTTGTTTAAAAAAAACAATGTTGGAACACCGTGTGCTTCCACGGATTTACAGCCAGGCCCAAGACATAATGTCAATAACAGCACATTTAGGAGCATTTTCTGTCTTTCATTCCTTTTTGGTCCAAAAATGTACATATGGTGTGTTTGAAAGAATCTCAACAAGTTTATCTCATTTGTGCTTTCAATATTGAGCTCCCTCTTTGTTAATAAAACATTCTTGCACACATCAGAGTAATAAATAGCCCAATTTTGTCCGATTAATCCCGTTTCCCCTCGACTCATCTTGCTTCTTCTGTGTCTTTAGGAAAGGAATGCTGAAACTACGTTGAATTGTTGTTTAATTAATTGCCTCATTTGGTCTCCAATGCCCTGAATACACATCACACATTCAGTCTGTCGTCGTTCTTCTGGCCTTTCCTGCATTAGACATGTTTTGGTGGTGGTGGGATGGCAGACTCCTCGTTGCCTCCACCATTCATCGGCCCCCTGTGAACCCCCCCCCCCCCCCCCACACACACACACACACACACACAGGTCCACCACAATGACCAGTCGTCACCCTGCCCATTATTTTTTTGTTAGTCCCTAATTGTAAGACTCACACAAATGTTGATTGTGACAGTGAGCGCATTCATCACGGCCGTCATTAGCAGAGTCATTAACACTGGGAGAGCACGTTGAGGACTGTTTGGAGACAGTTATCTGCTGTTGGCTTTGGGTAAACAGACGGGGAGATTTGTTGCCGTAAATACGGATGTTGAACAAGAATATGTGTTTGGAGGAACGTGATAAGGGAAGGGATTGGGAGTTAAAGTGGCATTATATGCTGCTAAGGCTCAGGAAGAAATTCAATTGTCTCGTTATCAGAAGAGAAGATACTTTATATGTGACTGATTTGCATAGATTGTTTTTATTTTTATTTTCATTATATTAGTAATAAGGTTACTAATCCTACACAATAGGATCAATCTGAGGATAAGATTGTTTATGCAAAATAAAAAAGTAAAACGATGACTGATCTGAAAGGTAACCATAGAGTTTACAATAAATCAGAATTCTCCAAAAGATGGAGAAACAACCACAAATGTACAAGTAGTATTCTGATATTTGGGACTCTATTAGTCGAAGGTCTATTAGGTTTTGGAGCAATTATTATTATTTACACATTTTTGGTCTCAAAAACTTAATGAATAATGCTAAACACTCAAACTTTTCATCCCAATGTTTAAGGTTACTTCTTTATTACCTTCTCCATGTATTTAATATTTCAATTATATGTGTTTTATTTTAAAATGTGTAAGTGCACTGCATTACAGAAAAAAATGCAGATTGGAGAGCCAGGAGAGAATTGTTGTGCAAGGCAATTGTGTGTTATGTATGTTAGAATTGTTGTGTTTTATCAGATGGAGGGCAAAAGAAAAATCCGTAGTTCATATCCAAATAAATAAATACACCCTATAATGTCCATCAGCTGTCCCAATTGCTAAAGATTGACATCGGCCCCATATCAGTTTCTAATTCAGTGCTTATTTACATGTTGCTAATTGAACCAGTTGCAGCTATTGTGCTTCTAATTGACCACCACTTACATCATTAGTCTGTGTTAGCCTGTTTTGATAAGGACTTAACTACCTGGACCTGGAATTGGTGCAGTCCTGCTGCAATATCTGTGTTAACAATCAGTGCTGTGTCTGCCATTGAGAACATGTAAATGACTGACAATTATCCAGGCATCTCAGTCTCAGCCACTGTGACCAGACTGAATGTAAATGAAACGGAGTGAGTGCTAACATTCTGACACACACAAGTTGTGATTACACAAAGTACAGCGAGCTTTGTCTTCTCACCCCAAGCTGTATTCTAGTATACACAGGAAGATGGCACTTTTACGATTGGGATTAAGCTACCTGGAGTGATGTCCAGAAGGGTCTGGATAAGAGTAACTAAAGCGGAAAGTTGTGTTATAATTTACTGACTTTTAGTTTAGTTTTATTCACATACAAATGCTTTTTCTTCAACTTTGACATGTGGTGCCAAGCAAAGCATTTCAACGTTAAAGAGCATATTTTTTTGGGGAGATTTGTTTGCAAAAAACGAAAACAAAAAGCATAGATAGTCTGCACAAGACTAAAATCCTATAAAAAACTTTATATCGTATATCTCCATGCAGCATTTGGGTGTCTGATAACCTGTCAGATTTATGGATTTCGTATTCATACCAGCTTTTCTGAGTTGAATGACATAACTTTATTTCTAAATCACATTTAAAAGCAACCAGGGTTCACCAAAGTGCATTACAAAGTAAGGTACAACAACAACAACAACAACAACAACAACGTACAAGACATAAAACATGCTGAAAGTAAAACTTTTAAAATCATAAAATGGTAAAACAATCTTGTTAGATATGTCTGGGTAACATTCTCATCCTGAAGTGGAGGCCCAGGAGAAAAGGTTGGCCTTTAAAAGGGATTTAAAATGTGCGATAGTTATAAATCACTGCATAGATGTGTATAGACGTTATAAAGTGAAATGTGTTCTTGCTCTTTCGTCTTGTGAGTTGATGTTGAACTTTTGTTGTTCTCTCACAGGATATTTTCGAATCCTTTTCACTTAGCGATTGCGATATTGTCAAGATTTATGGAGTTATGAAATTCTGGTTCTCCGCGTGGATCATTGTTGATTCCTTAGTGGCAAGTGAAAAAGAAGAAAAACAGTTTGTTTCCCTCGAGCAACTTGTCTCCCCCGCTCGCCCCCCCCCCCCCCTCTTGAGAACTAATGGCTGATGGTAATCACATTTAATGAGATCATGGGGTCGTCTGTGGGGTGCACTTCTGCAAATTGCTCTCAGCGTGGGGTCTGGAGTGGGATAGGGTAGGGGCTAGCGGAGCGCTGGAGGTTGGGGGCGTGAGTGTGTGGGGGCCAGTGCCCACGGTAGCTTTACTTGTCACTCAGTGGGCAGTGAAACATGTCGTGCATTTGTCTGCTTTTGTTTCTCGTCGTTTGTCTGGCATAGATAACCTCACAGAGAGAGAGGTGACTCTCGTCTCGGCTCTATTGTGTGAAACTGTTGTCCGCCCATCGTGTTTCGTCCCGCCCCTCCCTGCCCCATCTCCCCTCTCTCCCTTTCTCTCTGCTCCACGACTGGTCATTTCGCCACTATCTTCTGGCTGCGGGGGGTAACCTGGGCAATTTAGTTAATCCATTAACAACTAATTGTCTCCTCCTACACTGTGTCTTGGACAAACAAACCTGATGGGTTGGTGAAGGGGAGGGTGTGTGTGTGTGTGTGTGTGTGGGGGGGGGGGGGGGGGGGGTCAAACCCTGCTGACCTATAAAACTCAGGCTGGAGTAGGAGGCCGGCCACTCTCACTGCAAGGATCCCTTCACTTCACTCTGCTGCACAGTTCCTGGAAGTTTTTATGTCAGGGATTTTCTTGTGCTGAGTCATCCACATTGTTTTGTTTTGTTTTTTTCTCTTAAAGGCACCCTGTCTTGAGTTAATTGTTCTCAGCTCCTTTTATTTATTTATTTATTTATTTATTTATTTATTTATTTTCGCTGTTGGTTGGAAATGTCTGGGAATCTGTGGATGCTCTGTCTCTGTCTCTGCTTTTCCTGGACCGAAGCGCGTATCTGGGCGTGGATGCTCAACATGCCCCACAGTCCCCCCAAAGAAGGAGCCAAGATAGTCCGAGAGAGCACTCAAGTGTCCAAAGTAGCCACGGTAAGCTCCTGTGAGACCTGTTTGTAATCATCACACACATTTACTTGTCCCTTGTCGAGTCTTACCATGCCTCTGTCGCTTCTCCAGGCTGCGTGCGACCACGACAGGGTGTGTGGACGTGGTTTCTCCTGCGACCGTCACTTTGGTCTGTGTGTCCCTCTGCGTGGAGAGGGACACTACTGTCGGAGGGACGCCCAGTGTGTCCGTGGCCTTAGCTGCATGTTCGGGAAGTGCCACCGCAGCATCCCCAATGGACAAGAGGGTCAGTGAGCACCAATGATCAGACAACACTGTTAATCTAAAGCCTGTGAAGTCTCACTTTAACCTTTTGAAATCTAAAAAAAAAACAAAAAACGGTTTGTTTAAATGGGATGTGTTCTCTTCACGCAGGTGCCAGATGTAAAGTGGACCGCGACTGTGGGGCATCCATGTGTTGCGCCCGACACCACGGCGAGCAGGTGTGCAAGAGACGCCTGATCCGTGGCGAGAGCTGCTTCGTGCCTGACGGCGGCCTGGCGTTCAGTATCAACCAGATTTGTCCATGTGATGATGGGCTGCTGTGTCGTGACAACAGTTCGCCGCCCAGGAGAGAGTGAGTACTCCACTGACTCACTCACATTTTCACTCTTAATGAGTCTTCATGATCCTAACCTCAGCCTGTTTGTCTTCCAGGAGAGAATTTATTTATCAGCCAGAGCAAAAGAGTTGGACCTGTCAAGTGCCCCAGCCCTGATTCCAGCCTCAGTCCAAAAGTTATTTATGATGTAAATATGTTTGATATGACTGTATATAAAGAAATGTGTATATTTCCTAATGCGTTCTTGTAGTAAGGACAAGTTGTTGTTTTTTTCGTATGATTTTGTTCTGTAAATGTTGACGTAAGCACTACTGTAGTTTGTTTGTTTGTTTTTGTAATAATAAACCAGAAATGTAAACAAAATCACTTTACGTCGGCTATTATTTCGGGTGAATTATGACATAAAAACCAATAATCCTCAATGCTACCTCCCTCTGGTGATTTAATACGTAACGTATAGCAAAAATAAGCTGTGAATTATGATAACTGGATGAATGTCATGAGAAAAAAAATCAGGATTTTAACTTTTTTTTACAGTAATGTCATGTTTAACAAGTTGGATCCCACATAAGCATATTTGCAAAAAAAAACAACACATAAGAAAAAGAAAAAAATCTGGATCTGGGACAGTTTTATGGTCAGTATCTTTGAAATTTGTGACAACCAGACTATTTAAACCACACTGAAACTAAAGTGACTAACGTTTAACACTCAGAGTCTTGGGTCCACCCCATAAATCTCCAAGTACTTTACCGACACATGAACTCGTTCACCCCCTGAGCGAGTCTCTCAGATCGCGGGTTCGCCCATTACATAACAGGCGGAATCTTGTGGCTCCCGATTGTTGGGCTCACCAGATGCTGTAACGTTACCTGTCTCCTGAACCCCTTCTTAGATCGGTATCTTCCCAGACTAACCCCTTATCAATTCTCCAGTCGCTCCATTTGGATGCTAATTGTCTCGAGTTTGTCCCCTCGTTCGCTGGATGACTTGAATTGTCCCCGTGAAAGACACTAGTGTCCAACCTCCTTGCTATCATTTTACAGCTCTTATCTCCCGTGTCTTTTCAAGGAGCTTATTTGACGCCGTGAAGTTCACGTTCAAAGCGAGAAACGTCGGAAACTGTAGTGGCCACATATGACTCGTGTTTATCAGAGCAGAGCGTCACGTTTTGAAGGTTATTTACTATTCACTATTTACGAACATGAAACGGTTTCATGTTCCTGAACATTCTGTCCTGTTTGGCCAATAATAAAGAGAAGTCCGACTGTCTGTGTCTCTCTACCTTAGGTCCTGTTCTCAACGTTTACCTGTGACACTAAAAATGTAGAATGTAATGCGTTTGTTGTGTCAGATTCATAATATGCATATATAGCACGCACCCATAAAGGGTGATTTAAGCAGCTTGAGTGCTAATCCCGTGTGGTGTTGGTCATTTGAAAGTGAATGTCCGAGCAGCACAGAGAGCTTTTGTGAGCCGCTCCACAATAGAGCTCTTAAACCAGTCCAGACAGGGGGAAGAGTGTTGATGAAAACTGGAGGGGATGGGGGGGGAGTTGATGACCCTTACCTGGGATAGTATAAAATGACTCCTAAAGCTGTCAAAACACGAGTGGAAGAGTCACTGTTGCTTGTGACTTGTTGGAGAGCCATGAGTGAGAACCCTCTGATATCAGACGAGACACAAGTTTAACCAAGGTGAGTCTTATTTGTGACATATTTATGTCATTTTAGAATGTGTGGCCTATATTCTTCAAATGCTAATTGTTTGATCTCTCCCTGCAGCGTCACATTATGGCCTTTCTTGGGGTTTTATTAATGCTATTAATGCCTCTTGCATGGAGCTGCCCTCCCCAAAAAGCAGGTAATGACTCCATGGTTCAAGCAGTGAGGAGGTATAATGGATGGATTGTCTGTGGTGTATTCCTGCAAAGATTTATTAGATTTAAGTTTTACTGAAAATGTGGCTAGTATCAGTCATGCTCTCTGTGAATAATCCAGGACAAAGAAACCTGCAGTAGATTTCAGGAAAGAGAGTTTCAGGAAAGTGTAGAAAACAGTGTTGCAGTGTTATAAATAAGGGCCGGGTGTTTGTTTCTGCTTCATGTTTCAGACTATGTCATGGTGTCATGTTTCCCCAACACCATCATCGCCAACGTCCCAGAGTGTCCGTACGGCTGGGAGATCGACCAGTTGTCCCTGGGAGGCGTCTGTTATAGTGGGATACACAGCTCGGGCTACTACCGCTTCATTATCCCAGACCTAACGCCGAAGAACCACTCGTACTGTGGCACACAGTCGGAGGTGAGACAGCATTCTGCCTCCTTTACAAAACCATGGATGTGAGTAGAGTTCACATTAAAAAGCTGCCTTCTCTTTTATAATAAACTTTATTTGTATAGCACCGTTCATACAAGTGCTTCACAATAAAAGGGAAAAAAAAATTAAAAAGAAAATACACGATAAAACACAACACAGGGTGGAATAAAAAGGAGCTAGATGAAGGCTAGAGTAAAAAGACAGTATTTCCATTTTAAAAAATGCATTTCAGAAAATCTGACACATCTCAAATGTTGAAATCTGGATAACTGAGTTGCACTTAATCAGCATTTATGACCTCTATATTCAGACAACTGTGGCTATGACTAATATTTTTCTCTGGTGAATCCGAAGAACGTTTCTGAAAAGCCTGTGATATTCGTCTTCCTTCTGATGTTGACATACAACGTCCTCCGCAGTACATGTCCGGCAAGGACCCCAAATATGTCTTCTATAACTCCATCGTGTCCAATGACACCTCGCTCACCGTCAGGAACCAGCCAGTCAACTACACCTTCAGCTGCATGTACCGAGCAGCCCACCTGGTAAACAACGCCGTGTTCAGCCAAAGGTAAGCATCGGTGGACGGGAAACGAGGCGGCCGCAGTCACTGTATGGATGTTGTGTGCATTCTAACCCAATGACTTGCAGTGTTTTTACTAAACCCTCTGCTTTTTCCAGAGTGGCTACAGTTTATGTCAACAATGGGAGTTTAGGCACTTTTAGATCACAGTTGTCTATGAACGTGTTCACGGTGAGTGGCTGCTCACGGACTCATTTTCACCAGTGGAAACCTTGTGTGACATGTTTTATACAGTGAGACTGTCTGGAAACGTTAACTTGCTTGGTGTTTGGTGTACGAGTGAGAGTGTTGGGTCAGGGAGAGGCACAGAGTGGAAGCTGAGGAAAAACAAACGTGAACGTATTTTCCAGAATTCAAAGTTCCTGTACACCAAGGATTCTCCCTATGTCATCGATACGTCTGAGATTGGCTCGGAGGTTTTTATCGGGATTGAAGCAAAAGGACTAAGTAGCAGGTATATGAAAATTCTGCATGTATACATATATATATATATATATATATGTATATATGTATATATATAGATATATATACTTGCTTACTCCACCTTTCTGATCCATGTTTGTCATTTAACACTCAGATTCAAAGTCGTAATAAACAACTGCTGGGCGACACCTACACCATACTCGACGGACAGGAAGAGGTGGAGTCTAATTATTAACAGGTACAGAATAAATTCAGTTTATTGACAATTTTATTGACTATGTAAAACATGCAAAATTGAAATAATGTCTGTTGTTTTTTCTGACAGCTGCTCCTCTGACAACACTGTGACTATTTATGAGAACGGCAAAGACAGCCGCTCCATGTTTAAGTTCAACTCTTTCCGCTTCCAGCGGCTGGAGAAGGTGTCCACCGTGTGGCTCCACTGCGAGGTCCACGTTTGTGATGGAGAGCGGTTTGCCTGTCAGCCGGTGAGCACCAAACCGCTGCAGAATGTTTTCCTCTTTTTTTTTTTTTTTACCATTATCAAAGTAGACATTTTGACCTGTTATAGTAGAAAAACCATTGACAGTGGTATATATTGCTGTTTATTAAGTGTAATATCAGGATCCTGAATCCTAAACAGCTGCCAGGGAACCATTATTCTCATAAACATCTGTCCTCCAGTCCATGTTCTGTCCATTGCAGACATTTCACTGCTGTTTCGCACATTTCTGTTGTCTGTTTTTCATTTGTTGTCACCTGTTGTTTATTTCCTGAAGAGCCCTTGCTTTGTGAGAAGAAGTGTGTCATCTGAGGCAGAGTTAAGTGGGGGGATCCTCACTACTGAGTTTTACTTTAAAGGTACAGTTGAAGATGTTGTCAATGTGTGGAATGTACAAATGTATATGATTGTGAAGCAACTCCCTGTCTATTTTAATCCTTTTGATTGCCAATGTGTGAAAAGACTTAATGTAAAATAACACATTCCTTCAATGGTGTACTACCTCAAATACAGTTTATTTGTCAAATGCAGTTATTGTAGTTGAGATATGATGACAGAGCTACTTTAGTTTACTCATCAACATAATAACAGTAAATCTTCAGGCCAATGTCTTTATTATCAAGGGGTTTTAACGCATGGTGCCTTTAATTAATAGTCCAAATAAGCAAAGTAAATAGTATGATATGAATGATATGTCTTTATGTCTCAGCAGGTAAAGGACCTGCCAATAACGGATACATACAAGGTAAGTCGCAGTGATGCAGTATTATACCTTTTTTTTTTCTTCACCTTTCACTGTTCGATTAACTGTATTTATTTTCCTCTTTTTCACACAGACGCCTCACTGTTCATCCTGCTGGCTCTCCTGGTAAATCCATGTTGTGATTTACTAAATGGATTAATAATGTAACAACTCTCTCTCTCTCTCTCTCTCTCTCAGTCTTATATATTAATTTACATACAAATACTCCGCAAGGGTGTGATCACATTCTCCCCCCCACTTTCAAATGAATGATTGAACTGATTATCACACAGGTATTATTGTAACTAGCACATTTATTGATGCTTGAGATAAAATGTTACATACTGCTGTCTAATAAAGGTGAATTCAAAATTAAAACACATTAAGACGTTTGTGCAATTCCCTTTTTTTGGTTTTCAATTGTTTTTGTTGTTGTTGTTTTTTAAATCTCTCCAGGAATCCGTGCTTATGAATGAATGAATAAACACAATCTCAACAACAGTATAGTAACAACAGTTCCCACGTCTCATACTTTGGTCTATTCTATTGCACTGACGGTAAAATAATATGATGCATGTGAATATACTCACTCCTCCAGATGTCCTTGGAATTAAAAGGATTAAAAGTAGTGATCAGCCAAAGTTAAGACATTTTCTACAAGTTATATTTGTGATAAAAATCTAAAGTTTTCAAATAAGGCTGACTGCACACTGACCCAAACATGACATGAATACAAAGACAAAGTGAAATAAAAGTCCTTTTTTCAAGGACTAATCCTGCGCCCCATGCATAATATTCATTTATCTCTTTAATCTTCCTGTAAACAAAATAACATTAATCCAAAGTGATGGAAGGGTAGAAGCCACTATCACAGGACAGAGGACAGAAACAGTCTGATGTATATTTGTTAATGTTGATAATCTCTCCCTAATACAAATATAGATTTAGATTTTTCATACAGTGTTGTGTGAATAATATAACTGCTACCACCCGTGTGGTTCTGACTCAGCTTATTTATTAATTTGTGACTAAATCACAATAAAAAAATAAAACCATCATTCCTCACAAATAAATAAGCATCCTTATATCAGTGTTTTGCATCATTACCAAAGGCCTTTGTCCACATTTCGTCTCCATGCAGTCCCACTCAAAAGCTTGTGCATTATGTGAGACCTGTGGAATGGACATTTCCAGACCTTCCTGCTAATTTATCCAAAATATATGGTCACACCATCCCTGGTCTCTTCAAATGTGCACTTTAGGCATCATGGTCTCAGTAATGAGACCTTTGGTCACGATTTTTGGGACCTTTTTCTCAGAAGCTCTGGTCATGGCGGGTTTCTTGGGAAGAGATTAAAAAAATGCAGGTCAAATCACTGTTTGTGGTCAATCACTTGGTAACTAAACAATGACTGATTCTCTGTTTTTTACCTCTGGCTGCAGTTTTAGACGGTCAGCTGGTGGAGAGCTGTGAGCTATAGGAGGAGGATTGAACGCTTCTTTACTCAGCAGCCAGTAGGTCTTATGAGCCCCTTTACCCTGTCACGGACACGAGCACACACGGGTCAAAAATACATGTCAACACAAACACACAGAGGCGGTAAACCCTCTGAAAAGCTGGAGCACACTTACTTTCATTTCGATTTCACCCCTTTCCTCCAGCTCGTATGATCCAGCCTTGATAAGAATGTCTGCAGTGCACTGAGATATGTGAATCTTCATGGCTGAGTAAAACATACAGACGTGACTTTTATTTTTTATTTTTATTTATTTATTTATTTATTTATTTATTTATTTATTCATAACTTGAAGCATTGTCACATATTATAGCTCTGGCCGTTGAGCATTTGGTAGGCTGGTGGTGGAGCTGAATAAGATGTTAAAGGATGACCAAAGTCATTAAGATTTATCATCTAGAGCACAGGTGTCAAACTCAAGGCTCGCGGGCCACATCCGGCCCACCATGCAATTGTGAGATAACTTTTTTTTCCCCACCGACTTACTGATTAGTACCACACTTTACCTCACCAGTAAAATAAATAAACAAATGAAATGTGGACTCTGAAAAACACAGAGCCGGAAACATGGGGGAGCGGTTTAAGGGGGCTCAGCTCCTTATTTGTATTTGGCTTTTAAAATACAAATGAGGATCGAGTAAAAATGATGGAGTACAGATAAATATTGGCTAATATATGTGACTACAGGACTGTTTGTGTTGTTCTACTGAAATACAGTGGACACAGTTTTTAATTTTGGCCCCCTCTGTTGAGTTTGACACCGCTGATCTAGAGCAAAAGTGTCAAACTGGAGGCCCACGGACCACATGTGGCCCCTCCAATTGATTACTTGTGGCCCACCACATAATGAAAACATGACCTATGACCTTCCCTTCCTCGTAAACACTGAGACACTGTGTGTGACTGAGACACAGCTGCCAGCGAGGTGATATGCAATATAATAATATTATAATACTAAATATATATCCTAGCAATATTTCATAATGTAACACATTATACAACATTGAGTTTTATCTATTGTATTATTAAATGCACTCAGCATTTAATTACATATATGTAAGCTTGTTTGATGTTTTAATTACTTTACTTTAAGTACTTTTTAAAGATTTTCAATTTATTTATCTGTTTTTGATATTAATAGCTTTATTTTGCATCATTTATTTGTTTATTATTGTGAAGTTTGCATCATTCCTTACTAAAACAAGCTCTTTTACTTTGAAAGTCTGTGAAATAATATCATGAATATCTTAACTGCAATATCATAATGAGACATGTGCACCAACATTCATGCAAACCAATCAAAGAGTTGTCAAAATACAGTTATTCAGTCCAACCTTTACAATCATGGTGGACCAAAAGTCCATTATAGAATTAAATGAAAAACAAAACAAAACAGGTACCGCAGTTCACTCACGTAGGCTGTTACTTTCCATCCGAGAAGCCATGTTCACCGTGTCTCCGAACAGACAGTAGCGAGGCATCGTGGTGCCTACGACACCTGCAACCACTGGACCTACAAAAATATATGCATTCATTGCCTACACTTAAGTTTATCTTTAACTACAATTGTTCCATCACTATTACAGTCAACATGATAAAAGTCATACTGACTGCTATGATGTAATTACACAGATTTACTGCAAACTGCTGACAGTGTGCAATATTTCAACTCAAATATTAACATGGATAAAAACAATGGACTAAAAGGCCTGTTTCACATCAGCTATTTTGACACAAGTTGTTGTTAGCCAACTTGACCAACTTGAAGGCAAAAGCAAACAAATTCAGATTTTTCCTTTGATAAATATTAAATTGATTTAGTCTATTATTAAGAGCATTGTCTTTACCAGAGTGTATGCCAATGCGAATTGCAAGACTCTCAGTTGGCATATGGTGGATTTGGAAGTTTTTAATGGCGTTCAGGAAGTGTAGAGCCATTGTGGATATCTCCAGAGCGTGCTTGTAGCCATTGCTGATAGGTAGACCACTGGCTACCATGTATGCATCACCAATTGTTTCCACCTTTAAGATGAAAAGGCAACAAAGATTTAGCCTTTTAAAGGAATACTTTCTGGACAAGATGTTTAAAACTCTTGCGTCCGACCGCTTTGACATACTTTGTAGACGTCGTACATCTTGATAATGTCGTCAAAGAGGCTGTAGAGGTCGTTGAGGAACGTGACCACCTCCATCGCAGAGCTCACAGAGCACATGGAGGTGAAACCCACTATGTCGGAGAAGAAAATGGTCACCAGGTCGTAGCTTTGGGGCTCCACTGACTTCCCTGCCATCAGCTGATCTGCAATGTACCTGCAACCAGTGAAAGGACAGCACTAAAAAGGTCAAGCGTTGAGGAGTTGTAGTCCATCCATCTTCTACCTCTATCCTCCACATGAGGGTCGCAGGGGGTCCTGTGCCATTTTGTAATCAACAGCATAAAGACAAAGAGCAGCTACATGTGGATTTACCTTGGCAACATGCTGGAGAGAAGCCTGTCTGCACGGGCCTTTTCTGCTGTGAGCTGATTGGTCCTGTCTTCCACCACGTCCTCCAAGTGATTAGCATATTTCTCCAACTTATCCACCATATTGTCCAGTATATTTGCATGGCTACAGTACAGCAAAGATTTCAGTTACTATCTATTGCCAACAAAATAAATGACCGGTTTAAGGAAAGTGTCTGAAGCCTGACCTGTCAGGGCTGATGTCCCTCAGCTCCCTCCGTAATGACCCAAACGGTGGTCGGTGGTCTGGGTTTTCATTCCAGCAGGCCCTCAGCAGTGTGTTGATGTTCTCGTCACACAGCTGCTCAGAAAGCACTGGTCGTAGGGGCTGCCCTTGGTAAGGTGTCCGCAACTGCATGATAATCTCTGTAGGAAACAAAGAGCAAGAAGCAGAAATTATAGCAGTTAAAGAACGAGTGGAAATAATGGTTTATGAAGTTATTTAGAAATTGGATTTTTTTTTTTATCTTGTTTTCCCTCTACTTTAGTATGTTATGCTAAATCAAGCCTGTGAACATTGCAGACAAATTCACTAGATACATTGACCATACGTGCACTGTTTATCAGGGGATTTTTTTCCCACTGTGAATATTGTTAGGCGGTATATTATCAAATATGTAAATATTTTATCAAATGTTCAAATATTTGGGTTCTCCAAATCAAACCTAAGCCTTTTCTGGCACTATCATAACAGTTTAAAAGCTATAATGGAGAATTAATATCGATTTTTAGTCCTAGAAAGCCAATAGTTACAAAGTTGTGTTGCATGTCAAACCAATATTAGTCTTACAAAATATTTTATTTCTTAAAGTATGTATTAAATGATGAGTTTCCTTTTAAATTTTAAATTTTATCGTCAACTTAAGACTCTTAAAGCAACACTATGTATATTTGCTGAGCAGCTGCACAAGTGGGAAGTATATTTGTGAGTGGATGAGTCGTCTCATGTACAGAAAACAAAGCCTGTTTGTCACTTTCTATTCAACATTATGAGTCACATAGTGTTGCTTTAACTGTCCTGAGCGGTGCGTGGCGGTGCGTATTCCTTCAGCTGTACCTTTGGGCTCTAGGTTGACTTCATGGTACGGTCCAGCCCTAGAGTTGTACATGAGCTCCCACATTATGATGGCAAAGCTGTAGATGTCTCCTTTAGGTGTCCCATTAGGCAGGGTACCAGATACTCTCAGGAGCTCAGGAGCTGTCCAGTACATCTCTGCGACGATGAGCAGTTACAGTTTAAATCATGTCAAATGTTTGATCAGATGAAGAAAGAAATATTTGGAACTTGAGTGCAACCACTGACCATCATAGTGGGGGTTTTCCTGTGTGGTCATCTTGTTTCTAAACTCCGTCAGTCCGAATCCTGAGAGTTTGATCTGTAGCCGACTGTCCACCAGACACGTGTCGGGTTTAAGATTCCCATGGAATTTCAGGCTACTCTTGTGAATGAACTCCATTCCCTGGATCACAAAGAAATTCATTTTAACAACAAGTATTTTTGACGCCCCTGTGTTATTATATCAATGAATAAAACCCTGTTTACATTATAACAACCACTGGTAACTTGACTCACATTTACAATGTCATAAGCAAAAGAGAGCTTAAACATCCAATCCAGTTCAATATCAGACGCCTTGAAAACATCCTGCGGGGGAAAACACAGCAATATGAAACAGGATGTAACATTCCTACTGTGGCCTTAAAAGAACACGAACAAGAATGTGAAGAAGTACACGCTGTGGTTCTGACCTTCAGACTGCCTTTCTTGCAGTACTGCGTGACCAAGCAAACATTTGGAGGCTCGACACATGCACCGAAGAACTGCACCAAATTCTCATGTTTCATCTCTTTCATCTGTCTTGAAGAGGTGAAGATGGTTAGGCACACACACACACACACATATGCACATTTCACTTAATGACAAAATAAAGAACTAAGTTAAGCTAAAGGTGTGTTTCCTCTCCAATTTCACAGCAGTATGTTTAATTGTATATAAACCATAGCTGGATTTGAGAAAAATGTTGTCCAAACCAAAATGAGGAACTTTACCACACTGAACTCTTTGATAATTGAAGGCTTCTGGAAATTACAACCACCGTGGTTCTTCATGTACTTGACAGCCACTTGATTCCCCTGTATGGAAATTGAAAACTTTAAAAAAAAAAGTAATTTCATTCATTTTTCAACACAAAAAAACACTTTCTCTTATACTCTTATAAATCAGTGCACACAAAATGTGCATGTAACGTACAAAAGTCCCTAACGACGCACAATGGAACGTGATAATATCGGTTATTCATTGTGCATGATGGACAAACAATAAATGTATGTTGAATATGTCACTCAATCTTACTCTTACAAATAAAACAGAATTTCAAACGAGATTATCCGTCCCTCGATTCCATCTGTGAGGACATCCTTACACACACGTCTTACACGACCCTGAGCTGTTACCCTCACGTAGACGTTACAGAGCGATGAAGTGCACTATATTCTGCTCTTACTGCACTTACTACACTTACTGATTAATGAGTTCAGGCCAGTTCAGCCATTTATTTTATTATTTTAAAATGTTTTTATGTGTCAGGGCAGGTGCAGTCCACTGCATATTGCATTTCTTGTTTCAGTGTGTTCTTGTTATTTTTTGCACTGTTTATGCTGCTGTTTTCTGCCGCCTTGTGTTCTGTGCAGCTGCTGTAACACTTTTGCCCAGGAAAACTGTCTCTGCGGGGACAATAATGAAGTATGTTTGATTTGATTTGATTTGATTTGAACGTCAGCAAAACATTTTCCTGAGGAGTTAATGTCTCAATTGCTAGTTTTTAGGTCTTCTTCAAAAGAACGTGAATTTAATTCAGTCAATTGTGTTCCAGTTCCAAAATAGACGATAAAGCACAGCACATGTGAGTGGACCCCAGTGAGACTGACAGCTAGTATTGTCTAGTAGTCAGTGTTGTAATGTAACAAAGTACAAATACTTTGTTACCATACCTAAGTACAAAATTCACATATCTGTACTTTGTTATTTATATTTCTAGCATTTCATTACTATTCTAGTCTTGATGAGCTGCTTTACATTATAATTTTCTTACCCATTCACACACTTCACCGTGGGATTAAGTGTCTTGCTCAAGGACACATAGAGACTAGCAGAGCCAGGAATTGAACCCACAACCTTCCAGCTGAAAGACAACTCCCCCCACCACTGAGCCACCATAGCTAAATCCTAACTCCTCCTAAAGTTCATTTTATATCAGAAAATGGCTTTTGATACTGAAGTACATATACTTTAAAACTTTTACTTAAGTAATATTACTTCAACTTCTACCAAAGTCATTTTCTGGGAAGATACCTTTGCATTTACTCAAGTATCCCTTTAAGATACTTTATACAAGACTGCTAGTGTAGGTGATGTTATTTATGCAACCAGGGAACTACATTCACCTTTTTTTTATACAGCAATAATACAAATATTCAAATACTCTGATGTTAATGATTGGCGCAAACTGTGTTGTTGCAAACCAGCTTTTGTATTTTTCTGATACTTGAATTTGAGTTTCCTTCAAAGTGAAGGAATGACAGAGGAAACAAAAGAATGACACCTTGCTAGTAGTAAAGTGTTACCTGGTAGAGTCCTATGGTGGCGTAGATGTGCTCTCTCCCTGATTTGTCCTTCAGGCCATAGCTGTTGCTGGAGAAGTTGGACTGAGAGCCCCCACTCCCACTCTGACTCTTTGTGGTGCTAAAAGATAAACCGTGGTTTCCCTGGAGGAGACACATCCACACCAAATGTGACCACCATCGCACACACACACACACATATGTGCTTATGCACTTTTTATTCTTCACACATACTGTGGGCTCCCTGACGATGGTGATGTCGCTGTAGTGTATGAGCCACCAGCAGGAGTCATCGAGTTTGGTCTGGAGGCGGGACTTCTGCAGAGTGAGGAGACCGATGCAGAGGACGGCGAGCACGCCAATCATCGGGAAGGTCACAACGAGGGTGAGCAGGACGACGTCTGCATCCCATCAATACAGATGAAGGCAGTTAGCTTGGACTCAGTGTGCAGTATCAGCTGATCATAAATCAGGTTTTATTTAAGAGTCTTTTAAATATTTATTTAGGTATTTACCATTACTCAGCCATTCACAGTATTCGTTGTTGAATCCACATTCTGGTTTATCAGCTGGAGCTCGTCCTTTGGGCCAAACCACAGAAGTATACATAGGTGTTGGCCTGAAATGACATGTTTTTTTTTTTCTTTCACTGACTTGTCGATGCACAAAGCCTTTAATACTTTGAAAAGTAACAAGGTTTGTTACCGGATATTTTTGGACTGACTGTCAAATTGGAGAATGGGCACAAACTTAATGACGTCTCCACTGTACTGCAGGTCTAAAATGGAATAGTCCACATTTCTCTCTCCGTCTTCATCAAAGTGGACTAATCCAGAGGCACCTGTGATAAAAAGTCTTAATTTTATTAAACAGTCTGGAACGTATGTCTGGTATAGTGTTTGGGCTGAGCAATAAAGTGAAATGAGTGTGTAAAACTACTTTACTTAAAAAAGAATTTATGCCATGAGAGATGGATTTAGCCCTGAAACCTAGAATGGAAACTCAAACTACTCTTTTTTTTAGAATGATCAAAACATGGAGCCTACATTACCAAATTTGAAGGTATATTATGCATAATAATAGGTATTTTCCAAGAAATTGAAAACATAGTATGTCCAAAAGAATAAACACTACTTTGTAAGTAAACTCTTTTCAGAAAAAGCTCCCATGTTAAATGTATGAATGGATTCCTTTAATTTCACAAACTTCTGAATAGCCTTATTTACCAAAACACCGATTAAAGCAGACACCAACCATAAAAGCGAATGCTGTTTTTCTTTTTCAGGGTTTGAAGCACCTGACGTCCATCATGAGGGTCTTTCCCGTCTTTGAGGACCTCCTTCAGTCCCATTGCATAGAGCAGCACGGCGTCATGCAGGTAGGCAGAATAGGGGCTCACCTAAAATTACAGATATATATATGTATCTGTGATTTTAGTTCTGTTAACAGAAGGAGTGTAAATGTTTTTTTAGTTTCCAAGACCTTAACTGTCTTTTTTTTTTTTTTTTTTTTTTTAATCACATGTGTGATTATCACAGGTGCTAACCTGTTTTGCAGATGTCAGGTTGCTCCTGAATGGGCGTCCTCGCAGTTTTTCAAACACTTGTTCAAAGAAGTCGTAGTACTCGTAGCCTTCATAAGATTTCTGGCCAATGATGAAGGTCATGTCAAATGCTCTCAGGGCAGCTTGGTTCATCGAGCTGTTCAGGGCGTATTTCCACAAGTTATCCTGCCCAAGGACAAAGCAAGACATATTAATAACAAAAATATAGATGAGATCAGTTCATTTTTCACAGATTTATTTTTGCTGCACAAACCTAACGTTAGCAAATGATAGTTTGATGACTGCAGCTGAGAAAATCTGTCAGCGACATTTGTCATTTCAACTGAAATGGTAACAGATTAGAAATGACAAGTGTGCTTTAGTCAGCCTCTAGAATACGTTGACCTATTAATCTAATTAAACAACTTGAATGAAAACATATGCAGATAAAATGTTGTAAAGTAGGGTCACATTTGATAATGCACACAAGTAAAGAAACGTTAATATTATTAATATTTTTGTAATGTGCAAAAAGAAAATCGTCCCGGATGTCAAATGAAGTTAATCTGAGGGTTTAGCAATCAGAATTAAGACAAATGCAGTATCTATTTTACTTCAGAGTTGTTTACCTGGATAATATAAAGATTTCACACTGAGCTGCAGTGAGTGAACAGCATGACTCTGACTGCTAAAGCCTCATATAAATACATTCATCATTTCTTACACTGTAATTACATTATAAAACAATCATTTCATAGGCCGTATATAATGGAGAATAGGATATTACTATTACTATACTATGCTATTCATGAGCGATTGAATAATAATTTAAGAAAATGCAATACATTCTTGAAAGATACACATTTCAGAAAAAGCACATAGCAGCTTGTGACATACTGTATGCGTTATTTTTAGTTATAATATTAATGTACCAGAGAGTTTAGCTACATTGAGTCAGAGTGGCAATCACAAAATAATGCAATGTGACTCCAAAATGATGTACAAAAAAATATAAAGAAACATAATATGACCACGAAATGATGTAAAACAACTCAAAAGAGATCAAATATGACCACAAAATGATGTACAACAAATTTAAAGAGACACAATATGACCACAAAATTATGTACAACAAATATAAAGAGACACAATATGACCACAGGATTATGTACAACAATTATAAAGAGACACAATACGACCACAGAACGATGTAAAACAACTCAAAAGAGACAAAATATGACCACAAAATGATGTACAACAAATATAAAGAGACAAAATATGACCACAGAATTATGTACAACAACTCAAAAGAGATCATATATGACCACACAATGAAGTACAACGAATTAAGAGACATAATGTGATCACAAAACTATGTAAAACAAATAAAAAGAGACACAATGTTACCACACAATTATGTATAACAAATTTAAAGAGACACAATATGACCAGAAAATGATGTACAACAAATATAAAGAGACAAAATATGACCAGAAAATGATGTACAACAAATATAAAGAGACAAAATATGACCACAGAATTATGTACAACAAATATAAAGAGACAAAATATGAGCTCAAAGTGATGTCAAACTTAAAAGACTGCATGGTTACAAATGACACTGCCACTCAACAATCTGTTTATCCCACCTGTGTTACTGTGTTATGAAAGTTTTACTCACCACGCCTCCACTGACCTCAAAATGCTGCACCAGGAAGAAAACATAGTCACCATTCATGAGTCCCTGTCGCTCAGCCTCCAGCAGCAGAGTCATCGAGTCCTCGCTGTTCGACAGCACCACAATCACTGAGGACACAGCACAGCGGGACACGTCAGACAAATACAGAGGTGGACACGTGGGATTACATGTGGTTTGTCTCACAGAGCCACAGAAAGATTCTCTCACCCCGGGCAACGGTTGCGATGTACTTCACGTTCCGATAAACCAGCTGAGGATCGCTGGTGTCAAACTGCACCGCGGCGGTTACTTTGAACTTCTCTCTCAGTGGATTCTCCACCGTTTTCCACAAAGCGTCCACTTTGTCCCAGGTGTTGGATTCCAACCCCCCTCCGATAATCCCCACGTGCTTCCACCCGAAGAACTCCAGCGTCTTCACCAAGACCTCGGAGCTTCTTTTGAGAGGGGGCACAATCTTGATGTAGGAGTCATAGATAACACTGTTGTCTGTTTTGGACGATTGTCCCACAAACCCAAACATGGGGATGTTCCATGCCGATGCAATGAGACCTGTAACCTGAAGAGGAGTAAGGATAATCTTTTGATTGACAAGAAGGAGAAGCAATACTTATACTGCCTTTAAAGGAGGAACATTATTAGTACAATTCAAAGATAACTACGATTCATACCTCAGCCTCTCCTGGACACGCTGGACCAAAGAGTGCAGACACATTTTGTTTCCAGACTTGATGAATGAATCCTCCCAGGGAGAGTTTGGGATTACAGTCTGTGTCCATGTACACAAAATCCAGACTGAAGTTGCCCAGGAAGGAGGGATTTGTGTTCACCTTCTCCACGGCGATCTGCATGGCTGAGCCCAGGCGCAGGGCGCTAAAAGGGAAGGACATGTTCCAGGGAGCCTGGAAGCCAATGATCAACTTGTACGGCTGTGACCCATTTGTGCTGTTGTTAAGAAGAGCAGCTGCACTTAACACAAAAGTGAAATGAAGTACCAGTATGTGGCTCATGCCTGGAGAATATGCTGCCCTCGACATCCCTCTCATCCTATCAGTTGCTTAGGTGTTACAGGGCTTAAATAACACCATCTTCCCTGGTGATGCTGGAAAGTTGTTTGGGGAGGTGACAATGTAAATATGTGTAGAGTGGGAGGTACACATATAGAGGTAATACATCATCTGTTTTTAGTCCTTCCTATGGTGTAAAACCATGCACAAATCTTCATGTTTTAGTCCAGTCATTCCCACAGACTGAGCCGGAACCAATGATGGTTTATGTTTTTCAGCATCTACCTTATAAAACAACACATGCATAATAGTATGTTCTGATTCATGCAGTACATCTCTTGGATATGGTTGGTGTACCTCAAAAATAATATTTGGTTAAATGATACAATGAATTGGATCATGGGTCATTTGGGAAACACCAGCCTATGAAATTAAACTTTTTACTGTTCGCAAGCACGGCGTAGATTTGGGGTCGTCCAACCAGCTTATGCTTGACATGGCTTTTGAAATCCTAATTTGAAACACATTTATTTAGAATGGCTTTTAATACCCAGTAGTGCGTTGACAGTTTTTATTCTTTTTTTCCTCTTTCAATCTCTTAATTCTTTTAGTTCACATTTTATTCATTTTCATGCTTTGATTTTTTTCTGTTTCACAAGTTTGTTTTTTTTACCGTCTATTTTCAATGCTGTGTGTCTATAATGTTTTTATTTTGTAAAGCACTTTGGTCACCTGTGGTTTTTTGTAAAGAGCTATAGAAATACAGTATACATAATATGACATCATCAAAATCAGCAGATATCTTCAGTCATTGGTTTCCTTCATATCATTACTCTTAATGATAATTAAAAAGCCTTAATGCATACAGGACAAGGTAGATCTCCTTCTGTATTCAGGCCGCACATATGAATTATTTCCCCCTCTGGTCCTTTACCCTAGAAAATGTTAGAAAAAAAATAAAAACACAAGAAATATGACGTGATATGATCTAAAAAAAAATCACATATTTATAATAATAATCTCTTATCTGATTTCCTCAGTGAAAATTGAGCCAAGTATTTGTGACCTCTATTGCAGGTTGAACCTTTAACCTTAACATTTTCTATCACTTATCTATAATTAAGATGCCGTATGACAAGATAAGACCCCCGATTAGCTCTTATCACATGTGGATCAGGAATTTCAAAGGTGCCACTGCCTCGTTATCGCTCATAAATCCCGTGTCGAAGTTCACCGCACTGCCTTTATCTTCGTCACAGCACATGGCGGAGGGGGAGAGAAAGACAACTTGGTTGATGATTGGTCTTAGAAAGGAGAGGGTTAATATAACTAATAATACATTTACATGTGCATGTTTTCTTTTTTAAATATTGATCCAACCGGGTTACAAAAGAATGCAAATTGACAGGAGAGTGGAGCTGTGAGTGAAAGCCACACACCCAGTTCCTGTCAGAGAACACATGCGGGTGCACATATGTGTCAGTGCGGAGGCCTTCAATCAAAGCGACTACACCCCAAAAAACCCTAAGTTAAAACGGTGTTGCAGCTCTCATGGGAGCGTAATCTGCTGGTGCAGGAGTTACATGAGGCAGACAGGCTGAGCCTTGCTCTGTGCAGAGAAGGCTGCTCACACCTGTGTGCAGTTTAAGGTGCTAATGATGACAGGTGGGCAGATTCTACTTCTGTTAGTGGTGTTGCTGGCTTCAGCTTCAGCTTCAGTTGTCCCCTGGGGATCCCTCGCTCAGCCTGGCCCCACACTAATCACACAAGGTAAACAAAAAAAAAAAAGAAGCTTTTTCTGATGAACTCTTGTTTTTCATCTCACTGTCCAGCAGAATCAGATCATTCACACGAGGAGACATGTTAGAGGTTAGCTGCCAAGCTTGAACTCTGGTAACCGTCTATATCAATGAGTTGACTTGAATGTGAGCTGATTAGATTGCTCTCAGTTCACCAGGCAGTTTTTTGCATACTTAAAATGACTTATTTTTAAGAGAAACATTAATTCACTAGCTGAATCTCATGCAACTGTTCTCAAAAATGCATATTTCTGTTTAAAAAAAAAGTGAATTCATGAGCAGGAAAATGCACCAGTATAAATAAACACGCTGTTTTGTTTCTCATCAAATGTGTTATTTGTATTAATTTGTGTCACGTAGGAACTGGTCTGTGTGGTGCAGTCAATTTTTGTTGAGTTAAATACAGTTGAATTTACGATTTAGTTATGGCTTCCTCAGTCATGGATTGGTTTATTTTATGAACTGGACATATTTAATGACCGCTTTGAGCAACAGATGAACTTGGATGCCAGTTTGAGCTCGACTTAAAGTTAAACTGAGACTGTACCGCTGTGAAACTGCGGTCAAACTTGTCAACGACAATTTGTTTTTCTATATTCTTAGGATTGAGAGAACAGTTACTTAGTTATTTAACCTGTGCATATTCAAAGTATCTTGATAATACTAAATTTTTGGACATTAGATATTGACCTTGCAGCTGCAGCATGTCGGCCTCCTCTGACAAAGCCTCATATATAAATGTATGAAATAAAAAGTTAAAATGAGTAAATTTTTGGCTGGGTAGAACTAATCACACAGTGTACAGCACATGTTTATATTAGAATTTACTGCTAGGATTGTTTCTGTGCTCATGGTCATTTTTATCAGTGGAAGTGATGATGGCCAAGGTTCAAGGGTTACTTTGACTCTATCTTAGACTGTTTTTTTTTTTATGGGCTTTCACTCTGTGTATCACACTTCAGAGCAGCAGAGGAGGATCTGCTGTGCACACACCAGCACACATCTGCCTGCTTACTGAGAGCTGAGAGGAACACCTGAGATCCAGCAGCAGGTAAGAACCAGAGTAATTGGACTGTTAGATTTCAGCTGGGTTGAGTCTAACACACTTTTTTTGAATGGATTTTTCAAAATAATAGTCACACATTATACACTGCCCCTAGCTTCATATTATATGACCTCTTCTGTACACTGTTGATATGCGTACATAATACAGTCAACAATTCAACACATGAAGCAACATGTTGTGGATAACTTGGTTAAAGAGTCTTAAGGAAAACGGTCACATTTGTAACTCGCTTGAATGTATTTATCTGATGCAAAATCATTTAACATTTGCACCACCTTTTGCAAGTGTATGTAAATCAAATATCAGCAAACCAATAAAGCTGATATCCCGGTGTACAGGGTTATTGTTCTACTCTGTTGGTCAGACTATCTTTGAGTGATTAGGAATGGCTTTAAATGTTGCACAAGTTGACTTTGACCTGGGGTTATTGTGGAGACGACTTAGCAGGAGTGTCAAAGAGCTCAGTATTGCATAATAGCACTTTATATGTTGTGGTATAAGTGAATCATTTGACTTAAATATTTGTTAAAAAAAAAAAGAAGAAAACACACCCATGTGTCTGTGCAGCAGACTTGGCACCATGGACGTCCTCTTCCTGTTCTCCCCTCTCCCGACCCCGGTCATCTTCTCCCTGTTCGCCCTGGCAGCTGCTGTCCTGTTTTACCTCAACACACGGCCCAGTCCTATCCACACCCCTGCTGACCTCAAGCACCAAACTATTGGGATCAAGGTAAAGAGTGTAAAGCTGTTGGATTTCTGCACTGTAGTACTTGGAGTGCACCCAGGTGCTTGCATCAATGTGCTGTTTGCTCGATCTTTGTGTTTTGCTAATGAAAATACAAGGTGAAGAGTGAGATGTTGCTTTCACAGCTTGATCCCTGGAAATATGGGTGCAGTTAATATTTTATAGATAGAATATTTTTTAGATAAAATATATAGCAAAATATTCTATTTAACTCAGATCTGTGCCACAGGTGCTCCCTTGGTAAGTTGCAGTGGGCATAATACACAATTCCTTATTTGGACATCCTGGGTGGGGTGTGTTTATAGGTCACATCTTCAGGCTTTATAAAATCTGGGTTGTTTTTTTTTTTTTTTGTCTTGTTTAGAGTAAAAGTTATGATTCATTTTATGTCAGTTTTTAAAAACAAACAAACCTGGGAGTAGTAATACCTGTGCTGAAGTCACAAAATAGACTTTTTCTTTTTTCTTTTTGTTCATAAAATGAGCCAAGCAAATTTGAATTGTGACGCGTTTCCAAATTTCACAAATTCAATCCGATTTTTGAGCTGAAAAAATGATAAGACACTCTCTATATTGCACATTATTCTTGTAGCCTCTGTATATACGTTTTAACATAGTAATGGAAAAAGGCAGCCTAAATGCTGTGTTCTGAGGGTTCATAAAGGAAGTGCTTGATGTCCTCAGGATGGAGCAAGAAAGACTGCTTTGCTTGAGGATAACAACAACCTGATCTCGTGCTTTTATGACGACGCCAGGACCCTCTATGAGGTTTTTCAGAGGGGGCTGAAAGTGTCAGGTGACTATATCTACATTTACACCCTCTAAAACCCTCCATCTTTGTTCCAACTGAATGATAATTTGAGTGAATAGACCAATTGGAAACACAATCTTTTTTTATGCCCCATTAATGCCTAATGGTTTTGAAAATAATGTCTTTAAATGATACATTTAATCTAATTTAGCCTCAGATTATCGTTATTATCGGTTGTATATGTAAACGCATTACAGCACTAGTAGATTTAGATACTCTTTATTATTAGCATTAGTTTTCTTGGAAACATTTTATTTGTCATACTATATTCTCTTTGGAAAAGTTTATTTGGCAATTTCCGCCAAACTGATTATCCCACAAACGGGCAATAAGATGAAAAGTGTCATTCACACCATAGGGCATGGTATGATCTATTTGAATACATACCCTTGTCTTATTTGCAGGTAATGGACCATGCTTGGGCTACAGGAAGACAGGAAAGCCGTACCAGTGGCTGCGGTACAAGCAGGTTAAAACTCCTCAAAACACTGGGAAAAACATGGTGAAAATTGACTTGTATGAATTAAGGCTGACTCTTTTTCTCTCGTCCACCTCAATAAAGGTCTCTGAAAGAGCAGAGAACCTGGGGTCAGGGCTCCTTCATCAAGGTCTGAAGCCGAACGCCGACACGTTTATTGGCATCTTTGCTCAGAACAGACCTGAAGTAAGTAATGTCTTGTTTTATTGTAAATAGTTTCTTTAAATGACGTGCTGTAATATTGCTGTGTCATGGGTGCCTTGCAGTGGATTATCGGTGAACTGGCCTGTTACACGTACTCCATGGTAGTGGTTCCCTTGTACGACACTTTGGGTCCTGAGGCTCTTGTGTTCATTATCGACCAAGGTAATTGGAGCTTCTCGCTGCACTTTTGATGCTGATAATTTCATCGGTGTCCAGTAATTTGCTGCTCCCCACAGGGTTTTTGTCTCCATTGTTTTCTAATCTCTTGTCACTTGTTGATCACACCCCCCCCCCCCCCCCCCCCGACACCCACCCACACCCACCACCCTCAGTCTGATTACATGAGCAATTCTGGACTTTACAGCGAGTCAGTTGTAATAAATGCTTAGCTGTCTTTTTTTGTTTTTGTTTCCTACTCTTTCACTACAGTGTTGACATTTGCACCATGTGGCCACTGTTTATCACTGCATATGCACACACTAATGTTCAATGTATTGTTTTAAAAAAAGAAAAAATGTTCTGCTTTCAGCCGAGATCTCCATAGTGCTCTGCGACAATCAGAAGAAAGCGGAAACGCTGCTGCAGAACCGGGAGAAAGGTCTGAGTCCCGTTCTGAAAACCATCATCATCATGGACACTTTTGACTTGGAGTTGGTCGAGAGAGGATCCACATGTGGGGTGGATGTTATGTCCATGCAGGAAGTGGAGGTAACGCATGCTGAACACAAAGTTGCCTGTAAGTCATTGCTCACTGGCTGAAGCACAAACATGTTTGTTTGTTTGTTTGTTTTTAATTTCCAGGCTGTGGGGAAAAGTAATCATCAAAAGCCAATTGTAAGTTTTATATATTTATTATGATTTTTTTTTTTTTTTAATGACACAAGCTGCATACTATTGTAATATGCTGATTTCATGTCCCTACAGCCACCAAAACCAGAGGACCTCAGTGTTGTTTGCTTCACCAGTGGCACAACAGGTGATCATGTTTGATTTTTAATGAGTCTATTATGTGTGTTTATTGTAATATGTATAATCTAGAATAAGGAAAACAATAGTAAACACTTCTGAAGTTTTGAAGGGACAGATATACAGATCCTTATTATTATTATTATTATTATTATTATTATCATTATTTAGCTATAGGCCAAAAATGATGGTTTGCATGTAATTAATCAAGTGTATTATAATTCCCATGCAATACCTTCCAAAACTAATTAAAAAAAAACTTTCTTGACAATACTTGAATTTCTGGGCTGCCTCTCATGGTCCCCAGAGGATGAATCAATTTAGGTGACGCTAAGTTTTTCAACATGTAATTATAATCACTTTGATTTCCCAAAGACACTTTCTGTGCAGTACATTAGTAATGTCCATATACTGTGTATATACAAAACGGTCAGCTAATGTGTTGATTATAGCTACTTATCTAGTAGCAAAGATTGCATGCTGACATCATGTTTTTTTTTTTTTTTCAGGAAACCCCAAAGGAGCAATGCTGACTCACCAGAATGTGGTCTCTGATGCTGCAGGTGTTGTCAGAAGCTTTGAGGTACCAAAACATAATAGTGGTACAGTTTACACTTGGTACCATTTTTTTTTTTTGAATGTATATACTTGTGGAGAGAAAACTGTTGTTGACCGATGCTCTGCGTTCCTTCCCCCCTCAGTCGTCAATTATTCCATCCACTCAGGATGTCAGCATTTCATTTCTGCCTTTGGCGCACATGTTTGAGAGAGTTGTACAGGTAAGAACATGATTGATTCATACAATATGTATCTATAAATGGGAGGTCAGAGCGTAACCTCCTCACACAGAGCATTCTACAAACAGTGGGTACACTACCAAAGCGGAAGGCTACCAAGGGTACAGACTCTTTGGCGAGTTCAATCTACACAAACCACTCCGGGGGGGGAAAAAAAGCACAAAGTATTCTAAATATGTATTCTCACACCACCCACCTCAGGTGTAAACGTTCAACAGAAAACAGCCTGCTTTTATAGGCAAGGCAGCTTTATTTATATAGCGCATTTCATACACAAAGGCAGCTCAATGTGCTTAAAACAAACATTTAACAGTAAGAATTGGAAACAAATAATATAAAAACAAACAATTTAAAAATAACAATTGAATTTTTTTTATAAAAATATATAAAAAATAGTGACTTCTTTCCAGCCACAGTCAGACTGATGGCAGATGACGTTAGGAAGCGCCTATCAAGTGCAATAAATGTAAAATGTACAGTATACAATACACACATCACCTCATTGTATTTTTATTATGCGTACATATTTTATAGCTTTTCCTTATTTATTCTGTCTCTTATTTGCTGATGAGAAACCTGCACATAAAGTCCTTGGCACTTGTAATATAACTGTCAGAAGAAATGGTAACAAAACTCTTGAATAGGAGTTTATTTTTTTTGTTCTCTGTTCTTTCAGACTGTGATGTATGGTCATGGGGCAAGGGTGGGATTCTTCCAGGGTGACATCAGACTGCTGCCAGATGACATGAAATCGCTGCAGCCCACCATTTTCCCAGTTGTTCCTCGCCTTCTCAACCGTGTCTATGACAAAGTTGGTAGACACAACAGTCCCCCTTCTCCCCCACTCATTCTGCTTAATCCATTGACTTGAAAATGTTACGTTTTTTCACTGTAAATGCAGCAGCTTCCCTTGTTTTGTTTTTTTTGTTAACTAGGTCCAGAGTGGAGCTTCAACACCATTCAAGAAATGGCTTCTGAACTTTGCTGTGGAGAGGAAATTTGCAGAAGTCAAGGAGGGAATCATTAGGAACAACAGCATATGGGACAAACTCATCTTCCACAAAGTCCAGGTATCTGTTCAAATGAATGCAGGGGTCTGTGTCTGGTGGAAAACGAAAACACCAATTTATTTTATGAGAAATGTGCATAAACATGGCATATGGAAGACATTCAATGTCTTAAGACATAAAATGACTGATAATTGATCTGTCATACACTTTCAGTGTAGATATTTGATCTGTATAATGTGTTTATATAATATATAATAGGTCTGTTTGTGTCCTGTCATGTGATTTATTTTTATTTTTTTTTCCTTTTCCACTTGGCTGTTCACACTGAAATGAACCAAATGGGTTCAATGACAGAATTGTGGTGTATGAACACAGTATAAAAGCATTTCTCTATTATGGATAACTAAGCAACTACATATATTGATCAACTGAATTATGTTGTAACTAGTAACCATTTAAAATGCTTAAAGTTGCTGTTGTACATATTTTACATATATCACCATTAACTTTGTCTGCAGGAGTCTCTGGGTGGACGTGTGCGGATCATGGTGACTGGAGCAGCTCCCATATCTCCCTCTGTTCTCAACTTCCTTAGGGCTGCTTTAGGCTGTCAGGTAAATAGATTTTGTTCTGTAGTGTCTCTCAGCTTTTCTTTTTTTATTTTTAATGTTGTCAGGTCATGTTTAATTAAACTTGAATCACACTTCAGGAAAAAACACTCTGAATTCACTTCAGTTATTTCGAAAATAATTTGAATCAATTGGATGGATTTAAAGGCTGATGTCGGCGTGTTTCTAATCAGCCTCATGTTTTGATGGATTAAACTGTGGTGAACTGGGAGATCTGCAGGAAATCCACACTGATACAGTAATGGCTTGTGCAGCAGCATCCATCTGGTGCTGTTTACATGAAGTTGTCATGGTGACCTGGTCACACTGCTCTGACTCTGCTTTCGTCCCCAACTGGTGCCAGATCTTTGAGGGATATGGGCAGACGGAGTGTACAGCTGGCTGCACCTTCACCATGCCGGGGGATGGCACTTCAGGTATGTAGTTCAGAGGCAACCTGATGTAGGACTTAGTTCTAATACCAGCTAGAAATTGACATTGAACATTGACTCACTTTTACATGACTTTAAATTGGTGTTTCCCCAATCGTAGTCTTGGGGAACCCCTGCACCTGCATGTCTCAGATGCTGCCCTGCGCCAACACACCTTAGCAAGGCACCATCTAAAACATGCAGAACATTATGGGTCGATATTTAATTCTTCTTTCAGGTTCTCTCTTTAGGGGTCGCCACAGCAGATCATCTGCCTTCATCTCAGTCCTCTTCATCTTCAGCTTTGCCACTTCCAGCTCCACCTCCTGTCACCAAACCATACATCATAGCTGGCCTCATTACTGTCCTGTAGACCTTCTGTCACACATCACCCCTGACGGAACATTCATTAATGTCTGCTAAATGACGGACTTGCTTCATTTTCCACAGGACATGTTGGTGTGCCGCTGCCTTGTAATATTGTGAAGTTGGTGGATGTGGAGGAAATGAACTACTTTGCTTCAAACGGTGAAGGAGAAGTAAGTTTGTGCAGAAGTAAAATGAAAATGGGAATAAACCCAAGTAGGTTTAGGGTGACATTTATTTGGTTTGTTAATGCAACTTTGTGAGTACAGACATTTTTGACAAATATGTGTCAACAGTGTGCACAATTACCATTTATTCCTGTTTGCACTGCACGTACAGCTCTCACAGGGAAACCCAATCTCTGGTTCCACTCTGGTTTTTAAGTATTTAACAAGAACCACGGGAAATACAAGTCACTCTGAATCCAGATGTTCACAATGGATCCTTAACAGCACAGAACTCTATATACAACACATAAAAGCAACAAATTTAATTACAGTTTGTCTCTTGATTTTCTTGTCAGGTCTGTGTCAAAGGTTTAAATGTGTTCAAGGGATATTTAAAAGACCCAGAGAAAACTGCAGAGGCCTTGGATGAAGACGGCTGGCTCCACACTGGAGACATTGGAAAATGGCTTCCGGTAAGAAAAGCTAATGTTTGGTGTGTGTGTTTGTGTGAATAAAGCCAAGCAATTCATTCTTGAATAATGCAAGACAAGCTCCTCTCTGGTGTTTATATTAAAGTTCAGTGCTTGGACACAATGATCCAATGGAACCAAAAAAAGTGTTTAAAAAGTTGACAAGATATTTTCCTTTTAATGATGAATAATTTCTGCAAACTCTCTGTTGACAGAGCGGTGTTTTGAGGATTATTGACCGTAAGAAGAACATCTTTAAGCTGGCTCAGGGCGAGTATATCGCACCGGAGAAGATTGAGAACGTGTATGTACGCAGTGGCCCAGTGGCCCAGGTATTCGTGCATGGAGACAGTCTACAGGTACGTTTAACCCAACATGCAGTATTTGTTTCCTGTGATTATATAGAACGTACTGTGATAATGAATCATCTCTCTGACTCTAGTCCTGCCTGGTTGCCGTTGTGGTCCCTGATCCTGACATCCTCCCGGATTTTGCCAAAAATCTTGGCTGCCAAGGCTCCATTGAAGACATCTGCAAACGCACAGTAATGTTTCAGTCTTGTCCTGTTATAGCCAACGTCTGTCAATTACAAGTCACTAAAATGGCACATGATTTTTTTTACAGCACCACAAGAATATGTGCAGAAAACAATCATTAACATTAACAGACTGTTGGAGGAGTCTTACACATACCCCAGATCTACAAATCTAACTTGAACCTGGACTCTGCTTTCAGCTGGGAAACTTTTTAACACAGACCTCTCTCTCTCCCCCAGGAAATTAAGAAAGCCATTCTCTTAGACATGACGAAACTCGGCAAAGATGCAGGCCTCAAGTCCTTTGAGCAGGTAACAGGTCTTCATGAATTCCCAATCACGCAAGATGCTGGTTCAAACCCAAACTGGATGACTTGAAGTAGTCAATTTTACTTACTTTTAAGTGACTTTACATGTATATGGGTGGTCCCTAGCCAAGAGGAGCTTGTAATTGGTTGAAAATTCCGCAATGGTTCAAGGCCTGGGGGGCTGGCTGTGGTACCCCTGAGCAAGGCACCTCCCCCCCCCCAATTGCTCCCCAGGCACAAATAAGTGCTACCACTGTGTTGTTTACTGCTGGTGTGTAATATGGATAGGATTAAAGGCAGTGGTCAAAAACAACTCACTCTAATTCTGAACAATGCTCAGTTCGCCCTCTAGTGGTAAAAGCATCTTAAAGAAATGTGCTGCACACGTTCTACTTTTAACCACCTTTTCTTCATTTTATGTCCATTTTCTTGTCTAATTTAATCTGTTTCTAGTAAAAGACTGGAGATAGTACGCTTTGGTACTAGACCTCCATCAGAGAGTGGACTTATTTGACTTTAGCCTGATGGAAGATCTAATACTGAGGCCTTGTAGTACATTTCAGTGCAAGACAGTGTGCAGAGATTTGTTTTGAAATTTCTCCAGTAAAGCAGTGGAAACAAAATTCCTGTCTAACCAATTAAATAACCAGGTGTTTATTTATTTGGCATCTTGAATACTGCGTGACTGTCTGAACCTCTCTTTTGTGTCTGATACAGGTGAAAGAAGTCTACCTCCATCCAGAGCAGTTCACCATTGAGAACGGTCTGTTAACTCCCACACTCAAGGCCAAGAGGGCTGAACTCAAAACTCTCTTCCAGCCACAGATCGACAAAATGTATGCCAACCTCCAATAAATGGAATGAACCAACACCACCAACTTAAAACCTGCTGTAGTTCAGTGTTTTGTTTGTTTTCGTGCCTGGTGTCTTGTGATTAAAACAAATAAGTTGACTTCTTGTGCCGTATCCTTCATAAATGTCCACAACAAGGGAGATCTGCCATGCTTTGGCTTTTGGAGTGACAAACATTGCTGAGGTATGAGTCATGTGAGACAATGAGGTTCTGTTAAACTCATCTTCCCGCTGAAATGCTGCAGTGCAGTTTGGGGGTGAGCTGGACAGACAGACTTCCTTGGCCACGACGACGAGAGTGAATCATCCCCTTTTAGCAGTTCCAGCTGAAGATTCTGAGCCGTGTATATCGCCTATTGTGCTGTAAATGTAACTTGCTTTAGTATTTTTCCTCACTGGCAGAAGAAATATGGCAATGTATTCAGTAAAATAATGTAATGGCATCAATGCAGGCAAATTAATTTTATAACTATTACAATTTTGATGCATGTAAAATCATTTAAAGGACTACTGTAGATTGCTGGGTAGCTCGTGAATGCTCACAGGGTCAGAAGTCTCCTTTTTAATATAAAGATAACAGGGAAATTGAATGTTTCAAATGCTATATTTGCTAAAATGGGGGGGGGGGGGGAAGGAGCAGTACTAAACATGCAACATTTTACTTTGTAATTGCATGTACGTCCACAAACTGTGTCACATAATAGAGCAATAATCATACACAATATTAAAGTAACACATCAGTAAAACTGTTTGCTTGAGATGGGATCACCCAAGATGTATAATGATTCCACAGGGCCTGCTTGTCTCCTGTCTGTCTGCATAAAATAAATTAATAACAATAACCACAAAGGAAGAGGCACATAATATCTCTTCTCCTTGATGTTCTGTCAAAACAATATCAAGTGCAGTCTCATCCAAACAGCTGCAGTCTAACTCAACTTGTGTGTACACTTTAAATACAACATCAATGTGTCATGTTGACTGATGAAGAAGGGGAATGACTGAATAAATCAATGAATGAATGCAGGAACAGTAGTAAGATTGAGTGGAGAATATTTAATAATCCACATGTTTATGAGATTTTGTAGACTGGCAGTGCAGAGTACAGTTAGAGTTGATCTTTGAGCTGAACACACAAAAAAAGTAGTATTTTCTTTTTGAGTCAACACTGCCCCCATGTGCTACAACAAGACAAATACATGATAGACGTTTCCAGCTTAAAAATAATACAGAAGTGTATTAGGGACACATGTTAAAAAAAAGGGATTAAAGTCAGAACTTACTTTTCCTCAGAATTCTGATTTCTTTCTCATATTTTTTACTTTTTTCCTCAGGATTCTGATTTTCTTCTCAGTATTCATACTGGGTTTTTTTCACTTTCGTAAAATACCTGGGGTCAAAAGTAATTATTCGGTTTTATTTCTAAGAAACAAACAAATAGACCTCACTGTGTGGGAGTGCAGGATGGATGGGACTATGCTGCCACCTAGTGTTGACCGGTGTTTCCTCAGTGAGTCGCTGCCGGGCTGCAGCAGCGGCTGCTGGACACTTCCATCGCTCCACCTGAACTTTCCACGGGGACAGACAAACGCTCTCTCCGCACTGTGTGAGTCCAGACTCCGGAGCCGGATTACAACAACTATACTACTGCTACTGTTCTTTCTCCTGCTGCTGCTGCTGCTGGAGCCTAAAGACACACACGTCCTTCAGACATTTACACAGATTAGTTGTCAAAACAAATGTCTCCACCTCTCACCACTTCCCAGCAGTGTGTGCGTGGATTATCAGCCTGTGTGCTCCTCAGCGCCGGTGATCAGATTTACCTGTGAAGAGGAGCAGCAGCTCCAACATGGCTTCCCCCGCCACAGGTGACCGCGCGGAGCAGGTAAGCGGACTTTTCCCACTTGTCCTGCGGCTGAAACCAACTGTTTCCTCCTTAATGCAAAGATGTGACAGTCCTGTTGTTGTTGTTGTTGTTGTTGTTGTTGCTCTGGTTTGTTGAAGTTCCACAAAGACTGAACCGCAGTGGAGCTCGTGTTGTTTCCTTCTTCCTGATTGTTTGAGAGGGAAATGAAGTGTAGAAATCACGATAAAAATCTGACAGAGTCCTTTTAATGTATGGCTCATTTACTCTGGTATGCAAACACTGGCTCTCTCTTGTCCGCTGCCATGGGGAAATAACCCGAGTATGTCGAGACATTTACGCCTCAATGATTCATTCACGCCATATGATGATAATAATTATAACAACCTGCACGCAGGTGAAACCGGTTGCTAATTAACGTGTGTTGTGACGCAGGTGTGTCTAAATAGCGTTTAATTTGAGCCATTCTAGTTTTGTATCTAGGGATAAGACATTCCACTTTTTTTGGTGCCCAATACCGATATCACAAACTCGAATATCCACCGATATTAGTGTATTTTCGACCATTTATGAACTATAAAGCTGTTAACAACACACATTTGTGCTGAGTTATTTCCAAGACGTACTTCTCCAGCTGTGTTACAAATATTGTTCTCCCCAAAAGAAGAAACAGCCTAAACATGACTCGGCTAAAATGCTTCTTACCTGATTTGTATGTTTTCTTCACAGTCTGTACTTAGTGAAGCATGTGATATGTAGGATTTTTGGATTGTATTGGAGTTTGCAGCTTTATGTCTGATATCTAATATAGTGATTTCGACCAATACCGATTCCCATTCCTATTTGTTTTCTATGATCGTCCCCTCATCTGTCCAGCCAGCTATATATTTCCATTTCTCTGTGGTATAATTATTGTTTCAAATGGGGTTGGATAATGTGACTACAGACAGTTTTAACAATAAAAACAATCGGTATTGATAATTATCACAATGAATGTCAGGCGATTTCCGCTCCTGATTGAAAATTTAAGTGGTTTGCTTCATGTTCACGAAGAAATTTGACACAACAAACATTCAGACTTTTCCGAATAAGAGTTAGGAAGAATCAGAATAAACATGTCACACATGTAAGTTCCAACACTCAGTATTTCAGATGTTTCTCGACACAAAATAGTAAGACAAACACAAGTTTTACCAATAACTTCCCCTCCAGTTTTAAGAGAGCCAGGTTGTTCACACTGAATACTTAATATTTCAACCTGTAGAGTTTTATAACTGCATACCTGTTTCCTATGTTTTCTGGAGGAGTTCCAATAAAGTCGTTGAGAAATAATTATACTGCTTTGTCATAATAGCACTGCCAAAACAACAAATCTCATGTGGCCTAGTGCTTTATTATAATATAATTTTCCAATAACTGCTGCTGCTTCTTCTTTTATTATTTTTCCTGTATCTCAAAATAGTTTCAGAGAAAGTTTGATAACATTTTTAAATCAACAATTCATAAAACTGGTGCTGCAACCTCCGAACATGAATCCACTCGGTCTTGACAAATGTTCCACCCCAGACGGGGAAGCCGGGAAGCCTCAGACTTCAACCTTGACCCGCAATCAGTTTTACAGTAGAAGAGGAATAAAGGAGCAAGTGTCAGCATGTTTATCAGTGATTTCCAATAAATAACAGGTCACAGCTCGTCTGCAAATGTCAAGATACCAGTCTGTCTGCTCAGGTGTGCTGTAATGATTACGAACGGAGATACAAGAATAAATAAAATCACAATAATATTGAAAGACGGATGTTTAGGCAGAAATAAGCCGTTAAAACTGCTAAAAAGACTTTTACTATTCTGACATTAATCATTAAAATTAACACAATATTTGTTACCCATCAAGGAAAATAATGTGCCAGTTTCTTCATACACTTATGATACACCTCTATATTAAGCATAAATAGTGTGCTAGTATGTGAGTATGACTATAATATGGAATTAGCTTTGTGTCAATATTTTTAAACAACACTTTTTATGAAGCCAAGAAGCCAAGATTGAGCAAACAAAAATGAATGCAAATGGAATGAATGGGAATTTTGTTTGCTAAGACTCTTTTGCATTAGTGCTCCCTCACTTGTTTTCACTCCTTTTTTTGCAGTTTCTCCAGTGTCAACGTTAAACAGCAGCTCAGTGATAAAGAACAACTCCATGTCTTCAATCTGACTGGAAGTGGTGAATTAAAAACAGGAAAGATGCTGTGTCAGCATTAGGGCTCTGTTATAAAGTCATAAAGTGATTTATCTTTGGTTATTGTACTCGTAGTGAGAGTGAACATTTTTTAAATGAATACAATGGTGATTTAATTGTTTTTTAAAAAGCTTGAGTTGGCACGGAAATAAATGTGCTTGTCTGACTTATGTAACGGATGGATTTCCAGTTTAACTCATTTGAACATGATTCAAAACTAATAACCAGGAACCGTGAAATGACTGATGTTTGTTTTTCTTCTTGCTGCACAGTGTCTTTGCCTGCTTATCTGTGTGTCTTTCAGCCTGTCAGTGCGCCTATCTGTCTGTGTGGTTCCTCCCCTCTGGGCATTAATGGTTGACCACAAATTGCGTTGGGAAATGATAGGCTGTTAAGGTCTGTCTCTCTGTCGCTGTAGTAGTAACTGCCTGTTGTTATGAGGCTATGTTTCGTTTTGGCAGAGCAAACACCGTGAGGCTGCAGAGCTGGGTGTGTGTCTGTGTGTGTGTGTGTGTGTGTATGCAGCACATGCAACTCGTCTGACGGGATTAAAACCAAGGGCAGCGCAGAGTTTGGCAGGAAGAACCCAATTATTGTGATGACAGTGTAAACACGTGTGTCTTACATGGGGTCATTTGTGACCGGTTATGTGATTCTTTCACATGCTTTAATCTGCATCTGGAAAATTGTTTAAAAACATTTATTGACCTTGTGACATTCTGAGCAAATATGTCACATATTTGTTTTTTTACTCCTCAAATAGGAGGATTTGATGCTACACATAATTAGTACATTTCCTAGTTTGCGGGGAAATCCAACAGAGAATTCCATTTTTCCAATTAATATAGTCGTCAATAACTGAATCAGCATGATTTCTCATGTCACGGTTCACATTTGAGTTTTAGCTGCCAATTGCTAAAGCTTGAAAGCCAGTGCTGATATTTGATGTTCAGTAAATAAGTTCATTTGACTATTGTGACCAACAGGTTTTTTTTCATGGTCGGACCAGACTCTAAACAACTAAAGTGGCTGAATAAGGATCATAACAAAATGTTTTCTGCTTCAATCTTCTCTGATATATTTGGGTTTCAGGCTGATGGGAAAATTCTGAATTATTATAATCTGTGGTTTTATGCATTGTTTACAGCCAAACCTCATAATGTAACAAGTGATGTGAGGATAATTGTGGACTGTGAGACCAACAAAGGTTTGCTTAGCGGTGCTGTAGATTTTGTATGGATTTATATGACACAAGCCTTTCTGTTGTGACAAGAAGAGTTCAGCTGACTCAGCGTGCTGCACAGGAGGGAGGGAGGTAACTGATGATTCCCTCATTCTGGCTCTCAGTGCTGCGTATTGTAGTGAAGTGAGTAAACATGACCTCAGTGATGATGAGGTAATGTCAAGTCACTGTGTTTGCTTGTTTGTGAGGAGAGGAGGACATGACATCGCACGGCTTATTTGCCATCAACAGTTATTTTTGTAAATGGTTACGGTAAATGGTTTGTATTTATATAGCGCTTTTCTAGTCGTGATGACCACTCCAAGCTGCTACAGTTTTGCCATTCACCCATTCACACCCATTCACTCACACTTTTTTGCAGCGCATCTACATGCAGCACATTTTCTATCACTCATCTTTTATACCCACTCAAACGCGGAGTGCAGTAGGTTTGCAGGATTTTCTTTCTTATAACAACAAATGCATAAATAAACATTTATGAAATAATAATTCCATCTCTCCAGTCTGCACGGCTTGTATAAACTAAATATTAAATACATGAAACGGCTTATCAAAATTAATAAACTGAATGAAAATGAATAAATTGAGTTTTAGTGAATTAGCAGTGTTTGAGAAAGTTTAATTACAGGGCATTTTGGCTGCATTTTTGTTAAATGTACAGTATATACAGAGGCTATAAGAATGTGCAACATAGAGTGTTTTATATCCCTTTTTCCCCTAGCACAGCCTCTGATTTAAAATACATTTACTAATTTAATAATAATTTACTACATAAACAAAATTGAAAAGTGACATTTGGAAATACGTCACAGTTCAAAGTTCACTTGGCTCATTTTTATGAACAAAAAGAAAAGAAAACCAATGGTCTATTTTGTGACCTCTGCACAATTATTGCTACCCCCCCTCACACACATATTTTTTAAATGCCTGAATATGTGACCTATAAACACCCACCCCCAGGAGTTGTGTATTATTCCCACAGCAGTTTACAATGGGTGCACCTGCGGCACAGATCCATGCCACGTGAGCATGAAGGGTTAAATAATAATCAGCTGATAGCAGCAGGAATTAGCTCAATTCATTAACCCAACTGGTTAATAACTGGTCTGCCTCTAATTGTTCTGTAGAGCGTGTTAGTTTGTGTCTCACTCAGCCTGACACACAGTAAACCATGGTTACATAAAAACTTACAGTCGGTGCATAAAGTGTTGTGGGAATATTTACACCTGCGATGAGGCATAATCCAAATAATCAATCTGATCTGAATTATTGGGCATGTTTGAGACCTTTTTCCTTTAACGGCTGTTAGCCTTGACACAGATATGAGCTCTCTTCTAATTATTAATGATTTACAGCCTATTTTGAGGCACTGAATAGTATGTTTGTCCATATAAATAAGATAAATTATCCTTCATACATACATACTGTACATACATATAGAAGTAGTGCTTTTCATTCAGTTTAGCAGCATTTTTTTAAATGTATTTATTAGTTTATTAGGCTGGGTTAAAATTAACACATCACAGGTGCATTGCATATACGGTTTATAGCCAAGGCTAACTTACAATATCGGGAGACTTTTCTACTCTAACAATTATCAAAAATACATCACCATAATAAATTAATTTGATATACTGTATATATTGTCTTATTTTGTCTTTTATGTTGACAGCATGACTTTTTATTTTCTGTTGCTACCCGTCTCGGCCAGCTCTCCCTTGAAAAAGACGTTGTTAATCTCAATGGGACTTTTCCCTGGTTAAATACAGTAATTGAAAAAAGGAATACATATGACATGTTGCAGGAAGTAATCATTTGTGTGGAAAACAAAAAAAAACACATTTGGTGCAGATGATCAGACATCTCCTGTATTTCTATTCTGGTTCTGTTCTGTTTCTCCTTGGTGGAGTACCATTCTAGTGCAGGGTCACCTGTAGTTCACAGTGTTTCTCTGACTAGGATATTTACACAGTCATAAAAGTTTTTCTTCCTTCCTGCAGATCAAAGAGTAAATTATCCGTCCATGTCGGAGGAAACCGCGTTAATGTGTGGTTCATCTTATCTGTGCAGGGCTCGGCTCATCTCCCAAGATTTAGTTTCCATGCAGTTCTTTAAAAACAGCCCGGCGGAAACTCGGTGCAGATGAGATTAAAAGTGGTTTTAGATGTTACAATTTATGGGACAGTCTCTGCAACATGTAACAAAAGGCTGAAACACGCCTAAAAATGATGACATGACACTTGTTTTGAAAACTGCTGATGAAGGATCAGACCGTAATGATTAACTGTCCTCGTTTGCACAAATGTCTAACTTTAGCCGTTAAACACTGACAGATTATTTCATTCTAAACAAGGCCATTTATCACTGGAACAAAAAGGATTATTTATTTCAGCCCTAAGCCAAACAAAAGTCTACATGGAATAAAACTGACCCTGTTGCTTAGCAGTGCAGTGACAAAACATCTGCAACTTACTGAACATCTGCCCACTGAAAGAACGGATGAATGAATGGATGAATGAAAGAGTACCAGTGTGTAACCAGTAATGACTTAGAATACACACCCACTCACTCAAACACTACATACAGGGTCATAGCACTGGCTGACACTATAGTCTGAGCTTGTTGTACTGTATCTGTCTGAATGGCTCAGCGTTCCCATGAATGGTTTCCTCAGTGTGGCTTATAACCGTGTATTATTATGTTATATTCCTTTCTATCAGGTACAGAAATTAATTTGATAATGTTGCAGACTTTTAGACCAGTAAGTGTGTGTCTGGGCAGTGGCAGTGCTGAAGGAAGCATTCAGTAATTTCAGTAATTTAATACCACGCTGAATAGAAATACTCCATTCCAGGTCCTGCATGGCTTCTATTGTTACTTCTTAGTTGTAGTGGGAGTCATTTACTCAATCTCAGGCTCACTTACTACCTGAGGGGAAATTTCCTTGTCTTCCTTACACACTCTGATCACACTCTGGGCTCCAATACTGCAGGGGTAGAATTACCCCTGCAGTATTGGAGCCCAGAGTGTGATCAGAGTGTGTCCTCACTGGAAGAGTCATGAGCGCGGCGTCCGACACAAGAATCAAACTGCACAATGCCGAACTGTAGATCAGTTAAAAAGACTTAAATCCCTGAAAACATCCATTAATCTCTTGCATTTAGCAAGGAAATGTCTAAAATCTTAATATTTTACAGAGGATTCTGGTGTATTTAGAGACAGCACTGCCGAAAACCGGCGATCGTCAGCTCGATCACAACTCGTTCAGCCGTATTTTAGTTCAGTGAGTGCGTCAGACGGAGTCAGCTGTGCTCCGGTCATGCAGGAAGTACTGAGCTAATCTTTTTTTAATTAACTGATTCTAATGATTCAGTACACAGAAAACAACTGCTTTGCTCACCGCTGTGTGTTTGTGTCGCATATAAAACAATACACTACTTTTTACACTATAAAAACGTGAAAACACTGCTACCCAATAGAGCTTTAACTGTTATTTAATAATTTTCCTCTGGAAAATCACAAGTTCCTTCCATTGTAAACCTCTTGAAAACCTGGATTTCCTTTTTTTTGTTGTTGCAAATTTTAATATACCATATAATTTAAAACTGATTTGTGTGCGGCCTTGGAGGACAGAGATGCACATTTTTATTACAAAAAAATAGCAAGCTTGGTCAACTACCATGGTCACCATCCACCATTAAAGCATTAATTGTTTCTGTACAGTATTTCTGTCAAACCAGAAACACTTAATAATGGAACTGCCACTGACAGAATTCTTAATTCCGTTTGGTAGGATGTGGATGACCGAAGCTAAAACATCTTTCTTCACCCACCAACACCCTGTTGACCTTTTAACAAATAATAGGCTTTTGAATTTGAATCCAATATTATGGATGAAGGACATTATGGAAACATTTTACAACGGTCCCCCTGTTTGATTGAAATGCACAGCTCTCTAACTTGAAATAAAAACACTGAAATCATTAAGGCACCAGTCGCTTCCAGAGCTGTTGAATAAAGCCGTTGTTGCCAGGTCACAAGGACAATGAAAAAATCATGCATTTCTCTAGTAGCTGCAGAGAAGAGTACCAAAGTAAAAAATGCTAGTATAGTTGACGACTTTGTAATGAAATTATGAATATGTGACTGGATATGAGTAGAAAAGTTGAAGGAGGGCCATGGAAATCAGCTTGGTGGTAGAAAGTGAGTCACAATCAGAGTTTCCAGGTCTGGTCATATCAGCATGCGGATGACTTGGGTTGGCGATGAGACCATTTTAGGCGTGGAACTGTGTCCTTTTCTCAGCCATTAGCATTGTGTTAGTGCGCCAGTCCCGAGACAAAGATGGATTGTAAATCAGAGAAGGATGGAAAGTCTGTCTCTTTGTGACTTGTGTTTGTGTGTCTGCTCTTTCTCACTGGTCATCTGTCTGTTTGTGTGTCTGTGTGTGTGTGTGTGTGTGTGTGAGGGGTTCCTTCTCCTCTGTGTAAATGAGCCCCTTTCTTTTTCTTTTTTTTTCAGTGTTCTTTAACCTTTTAATCCAACATTTGTATTTATTTGGGGTTGTGCAAGAAGTGTCCCATCTGACTGGTTTGTTATAAGGCACCAAACACATCGGAACTTCCTCAGGCACAAAGTTTAAATATCTTGAGTTATTATTTTTGTATAATTTATTCAAAACTTCAGGATGTGTTTAATTGGAGATCATTTTATTTTCCTTCTCCATTTTTGTGTTTTAAGTCTTAACGTCTATGATATAACTCTGCAAAGTCATATTTGTTCAAGGACATCTGGGTCGGCCTCAAAATTCACAACTCATTCAAAAAAGTGGGCTGAACTCTCTGTGAATGAGTATGTTGCGTGTGTGTGTGAGAAAAGAGATTTGTTAACTTTGTTTCCAGAGCTCTGATTGGTTCAGGTCTCACAGTCTGTGGGGTTGTCATGGAGAAATCACGCAACACTATAGTTGCTACCATCGGGATCCATCCATTGCCATGGCAATGCCCCTGGCAACCAAGTATGAACTGAGTGATTACTTTCCTCCCCGGCTGGTCATTATCAGGACTTTATCAAAAGATGTCATTAATCTGAAGAGTAAAGTGATCGATGGTTTGCATGAGCTACATTTGGAATATGTGCATTCTCATTTTAGAAAAAACAGGAAAACAAAAGTTCATTACATTACACACAGCACTGGATTTGTCTTTCTGAGTTAAAAGACTAATGGAAAAATATGTTAAAAAAGGCTATTGTGAAATGGGATTTACTGACTCGAATACTGATGTAGAAGAAAGGAAAGATCATAAGCATAAACGTATTTGCAGAGAAAAACCGGGAACAAGTCTTGTCCCGTCTTTTATTTCGTGATGCAGTCAGTAGATGCTTAACTCGCATCAGCATCTCTGTCACATGACTTCCTACAACTGTTTTCCACATTATCCCTCAAAGCATAAACCACTGACATCAGCAGAGAATGATCATGCACAAGTATCAGCCTGTATTTGAATGATGACAATGGCAGTGTTTCATTTAAAACAAAAAAGTTAGATCGTCCCATTTGTGTTGCAGTATCAAATGTGTGCTGTTGCTCGGTTAAACTCGACATGGTGATACATTCTTTGTGGTACAGCAGTATAATATATATATATATGAAGGTCTGTGAGAAGAACACCCATAAAACTTGTGACTCTGACTCAGTTTCTCCTCATCCGTATGAAGAGCCTTTATCTTTAATCAAGAGTTTGCCTCTGCAATAATGGAGTGTTTGGCGTTGATAACACCCACTCAGACAAGCAGACACAGGCCTACCGGTTGTTGTACACACTACGAGTTCTTTTGGTGACATCAGACCTTATACCATATTTTACACAATCGTGTATTGTGACCACAAGCACCTTTTTTTTCAAATTAATTTGCTGAAAGAGGAATTTGTCTTTCATGTTCAGGTATTAACTGTGGTTTGATCATGGTTTGCATCCATTATCCACCTACCAAGCCTGTACCCTTTAGCCTCCAGTGCACACTGACAATAATGTCTAAAATGTGAGAAATTAAAAAGAGGTTTTTGGATGTTTTTCAAAACACAGTCCCTGGCTTTTTTTTACTCCATCTCATGGTCTTTCCCATGGATAGTGTAGTTGTGATAGAGAAAGCTTTAGTTGTCACTACTCAACCACCTGTTGTCACTGTGCAAACATGGGTAGGTGTGAACATCTGAGCCATTTGCTGACAGCTCTGCTGTGTATTTAAAAAGTCTGGGAAAGACAGCTAGTAAACACTGAGTCAATTTCACACATGTAAGTTTGTAGAGTGTGTTTATAATTGTGGCCTAAAGTTATGGTCGAGTCATGGGAAAACTGGTGTGACATGTACACTAGAAAGCTAATGAAAGAGAATGATGAGTCAAGCTAAAATGCTTTTTGCTGATTTTGAGTTACATTTTTACAGTCTGTGCATAGTGAAGCATAGGATTGTATCCAAAAATCACATTTTTATCTGTCCGATATATCCGATCAAGTGATTTGGCCCACTATTCGTATCCCTATTTGTTTCTATCTATTTCTCTATGGTATAGTTAACGTTTCAAATGGGGTTTGGAAACATTTTTACAATAAAAGCAATCTATATCGATAATTCATTATCACGATGAATGTCATATAATATCAAGGACTTTTAGATTGTATTGGATTTTACATTTTTATCTGTCGATAGATTTTGACCAGTATCAGACCGATACCGATTTCCATCGCTGTTTATCACACATCTAAGGCCTGTACGTACTCCACAAGAACAGAGACATTTGTTCTCTCTCTCCCATGACATCATTATTTTCTTGCAGCTCGTTCACGACACATCATCTGGCCGGAACTTTTTTTCTTGTGTGGTGTCTGACAAGTATTGTGCAACTGGCCAGAAATTTGGCGTGTGTGTGTGGTTCATTCAGAAACTTCCCAGGAGTTGTGCACTCGTGTTTCTAGGGTGAAGTATGGGCAGAAGTCTCTTTGTTCTTGTTCCTGCCACACGGAGAAATAGAAGAAATGTCTCTGTTCTTGTGGAGTATGGCCCGAAGAGTGAAGTTGAGCAAGAAAACTGTAAAATAAGGGGAAAAAACAACCCAGAATATCAGGTGAACTGGATCCCACGACAGTACTGAACAGCTCCAGACACTTGGATTCAAATTTCACTGTCTCCTCACCACATGAGTTAAAGCCACTTACTGCTGCTTATTGTGCATCATTCACCAGCAGACACACACACACTTGCACACTAATAATCTGTCAAATACTGAAGACACACACACACACTCTGTGACACAAACCACCCAAACATTGGCGTTTTGTCTGCTTCAGACGTGCACATGACCGCTTTCGCTGTGATGAGGAATGTAACATACAAACCTCGCCGTGTAAGCATAAAGCTAAATATAGATGAGCGGCCTTCTTCTTTACTCTGTCCTCTCTCTGATCCTCCCCATCTGTCTCCCGTCTCTCTCTGTTTCACTCTCGCTCTCTGTGAAATAACACAGCTATACATTATAAAAACACTCCAATTTTCCATAGTCATGTAAACACCTGCCTACACGGACTGTATCTCAATACTGGGTTGATTTATCCAGCCTCATTAGCAACCCACTGGCACTTAGCAACCCCTGCCTCCTGTAACCGCCGGCTCTGTTTGCTTATTATAATTCACAGTTATGGATCACTTACTGTGGACTTCTGAAACAATCCCTCTTTCACTAGGCCTTTAATGGCAGGCTTAAAAAAATGAGTATTGCCTTGTTTGGTTGCTTCTGATGCTGCTCATTTAAACACACGCACCATTACATAAATGTACCTGTTCTTATGAGACCAAATTTACACAAATGTGAAGAATAATGGAACTGTGCTGCTTTATTGACATGGAAATCATACATTTATTATTCTATTTAAATTTAGAATAAACTGTTTGTTTCTTTCTTGATTTATGTTAGACAAGTATAGTATATAATTTAAAAAAATGTCCAGTATTTCAGCTTGAATACACTTTTGAGGTACATTCACTTCTTGACTATTTTCATTTTGCACTGTTTTTTTTATTTCAACTGCACTTAATTGTTTTATGTCCTGTTAACTCCACTGTTTGTCTTCCAGTTTTCAGATTAAGAAAAAAACTCACCCAGAAAACAATATAGAGCTTCTTTTGAAATGAATGAATCACTCATTTGGTTGTTGTAATTGCAAGAGTCGGCCACAAGATGTCAGAAAATGGTTCAGTTAAAACTTGAAATCTTGTCTCAATAAATGGTGAGACAAAAATGCAAAAAACAGCATTGATACAAAACAACAAGTGTCCAGACACCACTTGTTGCTCCCAGAGGAATCAGTTTACTTGTTTCTTACTTATCCAACTCTTCCTTTTGCTTGTTTTCCTTTGGTCAATCCTACTCGGCGCTTAGTGTTTATTTCAAATGGATTTGTGCGGCTTGGGACACGTTTGTTTTCACAAAGTAGTGATTAACCATGACTCCACCACACCCAGGTGAAACACGGTACATTCTTCTGCATTATTCTGCATGACAGGGGTGTAATTTTACATCACAGAGCATATTTCAGTTTGGTGTGTGAGAGCACACTCTTCTCTCCGATTACAAACCTTGAATTCCTCTGCTTCTTAAAGTATATAGTTACAATAGTATTGGGCAAACTGGTTCACATTGGCATGATCCATTTACACAAAAGTGCACGTATAGACGCACGGCAATAATCCACAGTGATCGGCCTCCATCTTTGTTCGTTATTGATCATGGAGATCATGGGTGGTGGAGGAGCAGGTGAAGCTTGGCAACTGCAAACCAGTCACTTCTTCACTTCTACTGATTCTCTGATCAATAAATACACAGAGACTTGTTTGTCAGTATCAGTCTTTCTTTCCCTCCCCAGAGAGAGAATAGTGAAGAAGAGGAAGGCTGATGTCTGACGGCTTCCTTTACACAGACAGAGAGGGAATCCGTGTCATTTAAGTCGACTACTTGTCGCTGTCTCACTGTAAAACCTTCACGTCAATTTGTTTAGAGGCTACATTCTTATGTTTTATTGATACATCTTCTATCTGTCTTTTTTTATATTGTAGTGGCAATTTTACACATATTAAAGGATAAAATGTGTTTATATATATATATATATATATATATATATATATATGAAATAGTATATTGCACTGTTGTGTCAGTAAATCAGTTGTCGTTGGTGCTCAATTTTACAGATTCAGCTCTATGACAATATGTGTCATTGAGATTGTTTTTTTCTACATTTAACAGTATATATTAATTTCTCCAAAACTATTAACAAATACACACACGCTGGTTTCCATGACTTCAGAGGACGTTGCATTGACTTGGATACTTACTCTAACCATAACCATAATTACTACTGGCCTAATCCTAACCCTTAACTTAACCTCAGCATGTCTTAAAATGTAGTAATTTACGTTATGGGGACTTGTTTTTTTAGGAAGACAAGTCCCCATAATGTGACTGTAAACAGATGTAGGTCCCCACAACATAAGGAATACCAGAGTTACACACACACCTATGTTTGCACTTTAATCATAGTGAGGACCCTCCTAGACATAATGCATTCCCTAGCCCTGTACCAAAACCTTAAAGGAATACTTTAACAATTTGCATTTAGCTTTGTATTACTAGAATAGGGGTAGTATTTTTGAAAAATTGTGCCTCCCAATTTTTCAAAAATACTAGCCCTATTCTAGTAATACAAAGCTAAATGCAAATTGGTGAAGTATTCCTTTAACCATCACAACAAAGTGCCTAACCCTAACACTAACCTCAATCCCAATTCTAACCATACCCCTAAAACCAGGCCTTAATCCACAAAAAACCTCTTTAAAGATGTAAGGACCAGCCAGAATGTCCTCACTCTGTATGGTGTATACATTTTTTGGTCCTCACAAATACAAGAACACACATACACACACTTTGACCGTAATGCAATGCTAACCCTAGCTCTAAATCCAGGTCTAGTTGTGTGGACCAGCCAAAATGTCCTCACAAAGATAGGTTTGCTTGACAGTTGGTCCACACAGCCCACTAAAGACATGTACAGCCACACACACGTTTAAGCTGGTATTGATTGCTATTAATATTCAAGCCCCCGTAGCTTGTTGCTACTCTGCTCTCACTTGTGGAGTGTGTGGGAGGAAGCAGTCATGGACAGGTAGAAGTGTGTGTGTGTGTGTGTGTGTGTGTGTGTTTGTCTGTGGATGATTAAATAAAAAAAAAGAGTCTCAAATTCAGAGAGACGGAGAGAAAGAACGAGAATGTGCGTCTCTCCATCGCTCCAGCTGGGCAGCCTTGTTGGCTTCTCTCCTCGCGGACACAGTGTGTGTGTGTGTGTGTGTGTGTGTGTGTGTGTGTGTGTGTGTCTGTGAGTGCGTGTGTGTGAAAGTGGGTGTGAGCAGCTGAGCGAGTTGGTCTCAGTGCACATTGAGAGTGGCTGCCACTCCACTCTTCTTTTTTCATCCATGCTGGATTAAAGAAAACCCCTCTTTTTGGACTCATACACACACAGCTGTTTGAGACACACACACACACACACACACACTGAGAGTCTCTCACAGCTGTTGAAATGAGCGAGGAGGTTAAAGAGAAGGCTACGGGGAAGTCGGCTCGTAAGAAGAAAGGCAAGAAGGTAAAATTAAGCCTGTCTTGGGTCTGTAAACAACACAGTGTGGCTGCTTCAGTTGGAACAATTCCATTGTTAGTCGGTCAGATGATGTGATTTTACTTGCTTTGTGTATTACTCAGGGGAAAGTTGGCGAATTTAAAACAAACGTATGCCTGATTTCACACGAGAGGTGTGCGAGAGGATGTTTGACACCTTCTGCCTTTTTGTGAGGAACATATTTGTGGGTTTTGTAGCCAAAGAGCAGCTCCTTCATGGCGCTGGATGCTGTCACATCCTGTGACAACTGATGTGATAACCGATCACCATCATTACACAGCAGGGATGCTAATGGTTAGTTAGGCTTTGTTCTTCAGGCATTTAATTCATTATGAGGAGACGGTCGTCTTTGCTCTTCTGTTTCCTGTGTGCAGGTTGTTAATTGTAGTAAAAGTAGGCATGGGATGTGATGATGATGATGCTGGGATATTTTGTGATTTGTAAAGTCCTTTTTTTTTTATTTCATTTGAAAGTGATTTTTGCACAGCAAGGTGTGGTTGTTGTGAAACCGGAGTGGCCATGAAGGAAAGAGAGACAAGAAAATGAAAGGATTGAGAGAAGTGGAAAAGAGGGATACTCAAGGGATGAGTAAAAGATGACCAAGCAAAAAGGGACAAGAAGGAGGGAAGTAATCAGGGAAGATGGAAAATAAAAGAAAGGGTTAAGTAGACGCAGAATGGGACATCATGTTTGAGAGAGGAAGGTGAAGAAAGAAGTCCAGATGTTTGAATCATACACAAACGGCTGTGTGGTCTTTCTTTAACTGACAGCTGTTGTGCATCCATGGAAGCATCGATCATCTTTTCATCATGAATGAGTCAAAATGGCATTAATGTACCATGATGTAATGCAGAAAAAAGCCTTCTCACTGCTCATTCAATGATTAAAAAGGGTTTATTGTGATTTAGCAGAGCATGGATACTTCTAGTGGGCTGTCAGGCTCTGTGTGTGTGTGTGTGTGTGTAATCCCAGATGGGAAGTAAAAGCAAAACAAAGAGAAGAGGGATATTGACACAATGCTTATAATGATAGGGGTATTGCATTGTGGGAATCTGATTTTAGATCCATGAGGGTTGTGGGGCTGCTTAGAGTGTCCAATTCACCTCTGCATGTTTTTGGACATGTGGGTTAAGGGGAGAACATGCAAACTCCACACAGAAAGGCTCAGACTGGGACGCGAACCAGCAACCTTCTTGTCCTGCTGTGACACATGCACCATTGTGAGATATGGCAGATGATCCATATCCGTAACTCATAACTCCATAACTACTGGGGCTGTTGTCTTTATTTCTGCAGTGCTTCCATGTTTTAGCCTGTTTGCCAAGTTTACACAGTATGTACTTAACATGTCTTTCTGTTGATTAATTACATCAGTTGTGCTTGTCAAAGCTCAAAAATGACCCCTGCTAACAACTCCACCTAACACAGTGATTGCATTAATTATTGATTTATGTGTTTTTAAAGGCGGCTCGTTTCAGTTGCAGACTTTTCACTTTGATACAAATCCTGGTTCAAGTGTGTACATCGTTTGTTTTATTATTTTTTCCGCATACAAACCAGCGGCATTGTTCAGGCAGAAAATTGAATAACTACTGTGTTGTGAAAGTTGTGTTATGCACTGCCTGTGTGTGTTTGTTTGTTTCCTCTGCAGAGCCTATAATACTGTGGAAAAGGCTGCTGGCTAGGCACCTTACATTTCAGCTTTATGTTTAGTCAGCTGTTCTTAATTGTCTCCCTATATGCAACACACACACACACACACACACACACACACACACTCAGCCTTTATTTGTTCTGTGTAACAGGTGCTCTTGTCTCTCCCAGTGGACAAAGAAGGCAACGTATAGAGGCCATATATGCTTTATTAAGTCCTTTTAATATCGGTATTTTGTCTTTTTGGCTTAGGTTATGTTATGTTGTTTAAACACAGAGGTGAAGAGAGCTGGAGAGAAAGGACTAGAATATTAGAGGAGGAGCCAAAGAAGGGGCTGGAGGAAGAGATGGAGCAGAAGAAAACGCCAAGGGATGAAACCGAACAGGATGAAGGAAGAAGGGACATGAGGGAAGACAAAAGATAAAATGGAGAGAAAGACCAAGAGAAGAGAGACAGGAGCTGGTTTTACTGCTCACGATTGTGCTGTGATGGCAACTCAACTAATGAGATATGACTGTAATGTCGCTTGTGATCCTGTGGGGAAGAGACAGTCAGGGATTAATGGGAGAGAAGAGAGGAGAACATGGGGGGGGGGGGGGGGGGAATCAAATGGATTACGAGTATGTAGGGAAGAATGAACGTGGAAGAAAAGGAGGTCTCGGTTTTTGGGAAGAAGCAAGAACGATAGAAGGGTAGGCAGAGAGTGAAGAGGAGGAAAATCCGATACATAAAGTAGAAGGAAGGCTATAAAAAGAATGAGCCGACAAGATAAATGTCGGGTGAACAGGAAGTAAAAACAAAAAAAAACAAAAAAAGGGAGGGGAACAATGAGAATAAGCTGCTGCCGCTCTTCACCTGTTGACAGAGACGGACACGGCGAGTCTGTGGTGATAAACCACAGTGAAGACGACGAAGTACAACACAAACCGTGTGAATGAGTAACCAGGAACATCACGTATTAAAAGAACAACCGCATGCTCGGATGTGGGTGTTTTTTTTGTGAGGACTGAAGACGTAGGCTTCAATTGTAAATGAAGCCTACACGACGGTGAATGCTTATTAAAGTAAAAGCACTCACCTCTTTAAATCCGGCCGTAATTACATGGCGGTTTGTGCTATTCCGATGGTTTCTGAAAGCTGATAAGTTGCAGTCAAAGCAACATGTGGTTATTACGGTAATTTCACTTGCGCTGTTGCAGGAAGCCGTCACCAGAGGAAAGAGTTTCCATTTTTTGGCCTGTTTTTGGACATTGAGAGAAAAATTAAAACCAATTTTTTATGTTTTATATTGTTCAAATTTCAAATTTAACATGCAAAATCCAGTGTTTGTGTACCACTACTGTGTTTGTTTGTTTTTTAATACAACTTTTGGTTTTTCTTCATTTTAAATGATTAAAATGCTGTTTTAACATGCAGTAAATTGTAAAGATATTGAAAGCTATTCTGGAAAAATAGAGCGAAAGAGAAAAGTAGAGCGTGCATGAATTAATGAAACTCGCAGTGTATCATCAAAATGCAAAATGAGTGATCCTTATGATTTTCATTTGAGCTTATATGTTAGGTCAGTGACAGACAGGGTTGGGAGGAGGAAGAGGGAAAGCCATCATATGTGGGAACTGAAAGCTTAGCAGGTGAGTTCATGGATGCAGCTATGACAACCAGAGACTTGCTGGGAGACAGGGGGGGACGTGAGGGGACAGCTCTGGGACTGTGGACATTAGTCATCATGTTGAGAAATGAAGTACATTAAATATCAAGTGTCAGTTTTGACTGTACTGAGATTTATGTGTACAAAAACACTGAGAATATGTATCTTTAATCCAACAGTATGAGCTCAGGTTGTAAATAAATGAATATGGGATGTCACACCTTGGAAATGCCGTGTGCAACTAGTGTGGATGCCAAATATGTTACTTGTTTGCCCAAGATTTTCTAAAAACTTTATTTTAAAAAGCCACAGAGTGACCATCTGTGTTAATAATTTAATTTAATTAAAATATCACACCCCGAAATACAATGTAACATGAACCCACAACAAATAAAATAAAAAAATAAAAATCCCATCTGTTAGATGGAGCAGCACATAAACATGATGCATCTATGTCTTTGTGCAGTTTTAGCAAAGAGAAGTGGACTATTTGCTTATGTAACATGACTGCCCACATTCAGTCATTTTCATCCCACACCCTCTCCAATGTCAATACTGTCAATGCTTTCAATAGCCATGAAGTGGTAGCTTCAGCACACTCGTAATCTGATTTAGACAAAGAAAACAGATTTTGTTCTCGCTGAAAGTGGACTTTGTTGTGTCAGATTGGGAAAATGTAATATTGATAGAATTTGTGTGGCGACCTGTTGGATTGGTGCAGACCTTCATGCTGCCACCGAAATAGTCTGTAGCCGACCATGAAGAACATTGCTTCCATGTGCAAACTGACAAACCCCTTGATGAAATGCAGCCTTCAACAGGTGGATCAAACAAAGAGTGACAAAGAACAGTATTTTAATGCTAATTTCACTGCCATTTTTTATTTGGATTGTGCAAATAGCAACTTCAGTAGGTGAAATATATACCGAGGTTTCACAATTGAGATTTAAAATATCTTTTTTTGACTTTTAGAACCACTATCAACCTTCATCTTTTGCTGCATGTCCTGCTTCTACACTCTCCTCTGGTCTGGCAGACCAATAGTTCACTCATACCGTACACTTGTTCATGATGGTTTCAGGTGACATCGGATTATTTCCACTTCTGACTACGTTTTGCTTGTCGTCCAGAGGGTTGTGCTGGGTGGAGTCACACAGGTTACTCTATACCCGCGTGTAATCCCAGTTGGAATTCCCCGGTGAATAGCATTTTGCCAGCGTGGCGCTGGCAGCCCTCCTGTTGAGTCCAGTTCTACATTCCTGTTGAGACTGACATTGCCAGAGAAACCTGATAACATCCTTTGGCACTATTACAAGCCGCCCTTAAGAGTTTGGCCTTGTTGTACTATGGGTGCCATGCCCTGCTCTGGAAGCAGGAAGTGATGCTGCAAAGGGTAACAGTAACTGAGGAGATGCCCATTCTAGAATTCCGCTGGCTTGCTGAGAAAGTCGGCAATGTTATACACAAGCCGCGCCCCTGGCTTTATACCAGCGAGGAAAGAAACATTCGGGAACACCAGGGGGTGCTGCCCTGTGTATAATTAAGCACAACAACAGGAAAACTATTGCATTTGCGCCAACACTTCTAGACTTGCTATGTGATCATGTGAAATCAGCAGGAAACTTCACACGTTTTAAAAAGAGCTACCAATCCTGGCTCATTCAGCAACAAACCTGCAAACACGTTCAGTCCTTGGATGTAATATGGAATAGAATGTTTAAATGTCTTTTTATACTAGTTTGCTTTTATATATTCACCATCTACTGTATTGTCAATTCTTGTCATAAAAGCCCTTCTAGGGACATCTTCTACAAACACTATGATTCATGCATTGGACAACTGCTAGCAGTAATGTCAATGTTTTTGTTCATTTATTTTCTATTCTGAGGGTCGTGGGGGGTTCTGGTGCCAATCCCAGCTGACATAGGGCAAAATAACGTTATTATGCAAAGCGATTGTGTGGGTGCATGTAAACATGTCGAAATATATCATTTGCAGCATGCAGGTTGTAGCACAGTGACTTTAATTCATTCATTCAGCTGTGCATTAAAGCTGTGCCACCACCATATTTACTTCTAGAGCAAGACTTCCTGAGCAGACTGAATGTAACTGAATGTGTTATTTTAGTATTAGAAGTGCAGCTGTTATGGAATAAATGACATAATGTAGGATTAACTGACAAACAGTATCTGAAAACCTATATGCTGGTTATGAAAAGGCCATTCAGTTAAAAGTGTGATAATTTAATTATTTGTTGCCTTTTTTTAAAGAAGGTTTAAGGTGGTTTAAGGACTCTGGGTTTTTTTTTTTGTTTTGTTTTTTTTATCGACATAGCTACAGTAATATACATGAGTGGTCAAGGGCCCTAACTGAGAGACTCATTTTACTTTGTAAGAGTATAGTTGCTGAGTCAGCCGAGTGCCCTTGAATCTCATCCACTTGGCAAAAACAGAGAATCACTCTCACAAAAAGTAATTATCTTGTAAAAAAACAGCTTAAGAAATTGACACACAAAACTGGAACTGATCACTTTAATTTGTGTGTTCCATAGTGACGATAATATCGGAACAAACTGTAACACAGCGTTGGTGTATTCAGTGCGGCAGGGTCTTCCTATTCATCACGCACTGTTTCTCACTCCCTACCCTATTCATTTTCCAGATAGATATTCTCGCCAAATAAGCAGCATATAAGGCTGATGATATTTTTTTGGGGGGGGGGGGGGGGGGGGGGTTGAGAGCTCCTGCCAGCGAGGTCCTCCAGAGCCAACATATTGTGTTTTTGCTGAGGCAGCCATGGAGCAGAATGCTGCGCTTGGCTCCGCTTCTCACACTTCACAGGAACAGGATGAGGCTCTGCTCTGTGAGCGCGGCTGCGAGAGGGGAGTTCACTGGAGACTGTGAGGGAGAAACAAAGCCTCCTGATTCACGTCCAAGTGTACATTGCTGCGTTTGCCTTGTTCAGCAGTTGAATGGGATGCGGTACCGCAGACCTCTGTGCCTCTGTGATCCGACGGAACGTCTGCGTGTAGTTACACAGATTTTACATAAAGTTGTTGCATTTTAATGATGCGGCTTTATTGCTCTCCACACCAAAAAGGGATGAAGTCACTTCAGTAAGTTTACATTACTTGCTTGCAAAGCAGAACAAGTTGGACAAACATAGTCTATTTCTATGGATACACGTTGGTTGTTATTCCATTGAAATCTCTTATCTTTATTGCTGCTGCAAGTTCTTTCATTTTAAGCTTATATATTAAAGTTACAGCACTTCCTGGACTACCGTAACCCTTTTTTAACATCGAGCGCATTGCAGACGACACGTTTGTGCACGCGCACTCTGTATTACCGTAATTATGCGATGATTTGTGCTACTGTAAAAATTACAACTGTTTCTGTAAAGTGAGAAGTTGCATGGATTATTACGATAATTCCACTTGTGCCGTTGCAGGAAGCCGCCAAATCAGTGCCTCTGTCACCAGAGAGGAAAGAGTTGGAAAAAAACGCCTGTACACAGTTTCCATTTGTTGGCCTGTTTTTGGACATTGAGACAAAAACTGAAACAAATGTTGTCTTAAATGTTTTATACGGTTCAATTTTCAACTTGAACACACCAAATCTGGTGTTCATGTTGTCTTCATTTTACTTTGTTAATACACTATTTTAACACACATTAAGTTGTAAATAACTACCAGATATTGAAAGTTACTCTGGAAAAATGGGCAAAAGCACTTAAATATGTAATATATGATTAAATATGATTAACATTACATTGACATAGGTGTAGTGGTTAGCAATCCTGCTTCCCGACCCGATTGGAACAAGGTCCTTTTTGCATGTTTTCTCCAGTTTCCTCCCACAGTTCAAAAACATTCATATTTTGAGATTGGGCACAAATTGGACACTCTAAATTGAGTGCAGGTGTAAGTATGAGATTGGCTGGTTGTTTGTCTCTGTGGCCCTGTAATGGACTGACGACCTGTCCAGGGTGTACCCCCCACCTTTCGCCCAATGTCAGCCGGGATTGGCACCCGTGACCCTCATGTGGAGGATAAGAGGGGTTAAAGTTAAATCAGTGGTCAGTGGTCAGGCGAGATTTCCTTCGAGTACGTTTGTGTACGGTTGTAAACTTATTGAGCGCGTTGTCATTTTCATAGCTTATTCCCAAGGATCATTTTGACAGTATTAAAAGCAAACAAACTGCTTTAATTCCGATCTTCACTTGTGTATGTGTGTGTGGTGACAGTGTCACATTTATAAATGTAATAAATCCCATCACTGACCAACGTTACTGCCGAGCGAAAGCTTCTTCTAGTGTTGCCTTGCATCAGAGACCTTAGAGGAAACGTAAATCGTGCACTCGTACCATGTAGCTGTTGTATTAGCTTGATGTTAAAGTACCTGACGAAGCAGTGGCGATGTCAGAGGGAGCCGTGGTTTGCAGAAAAGCCAGCGAGCTGTCGGCTATAGATCACTGAGTAGAACATGCACCAGCAATACACTCAATCTACTGTGGAGTGTATTGCTCCTGTATTCCTCCTCTCCCTAAAAGCGGTAGCAAGACTAAAGTAATGATGGGAAGGTATTGAAGGAAAATGCATTCAGTGATTTTATTGAAATGCTGGCCACCAAATGGACAGCTGTGACTTTAATTTATGTTAGTATGCTGTGCTGGTATTTGAACTTGTGGAAAAGATACACCTTTTCTCCTGAATATAAATGTTATTCACGAAAGGACACTTAATATAATATCAATATTATCTCAATTAGATCATCAGGAAAAGATATTCCTTTGTTCATTTCATTTTATGTTCATACACTCAATTGCACAAATGTACTCGGGAACAGAGCTTTGGTGAAGGTGTCGCCTGGTTCATGTGACTCTGTAGCCATGGCGACCGGCTTGTGCGGAGGGTGATGTCATGGTTTTAGGGGAAACATCCATCTACTTTCTTTCATATTAGTCACCGTGCATTATTCACTTCCCTCCTCACGTTCATTCTCAGTGTGTCCTTTTCTTCCCTCGAATGTCCTAGTCTCACCGTCTCATGTTGACGACCGCTCAACGCTGCTTTACACTACAGTTTTTACAGCGACACATTAGCATGTAGTCTAGCAGAGCCGGGATCATACCTTTGACTTGCCGGTTAAAAGACAACCTACTTAACCAGTGATCCACAGCTGCCATATTATGGATGATTGTTTAATGAAAATAGGCACTGCTATTTTTGCTTGCCAAATGCAATACTACAATATATCTTATGACATCATCTTCTATTCAAGCAATAAAAATCAAGCATTATCTCTGCAACCTTGGCATCATCTTGGATCTCGGGCTTTACTTCAGACCACACATCAAAAATATCACTAAAACATCATTCTTTCGCCTCCAGATTATTGCACACCACTCTAACCCTAACCTATCAACTTCAAAAGATGGACACATGCAGTACATTCTTGTCTTTGTATAGGTGTGAGGACACTCGGACACAAAGCATACCCTAACTAACCCAATTGCAAATCTGACCTTATTCTAACCCTAACCCTAGAACCAAGCCATAACCCTTACAAAGACCTTTGAAATCAATAGCTTTATTAAAAATCATTAGCTTAAAACAAAACGGTCTGTCTGTCTGAAGACTGTCAGAAGTGAACCAACATGTATTGATTGGCTCCAGTGGAACTGGGCTGCTTCCTAACACAGATGCTACAATAGGGTTAGCTGCTTCATAATTTCAAGCCTCAAGCATGATGCAAGTGACAGACAAAACAGGAACGCAAGATGAAACCAGTGCAGTAACGATGTGAGGAGGATGAGGGAAGGCAGACGGCAGAGGGGTTTCTGGACTAGGACATTTAAAAGTACTGGCAGGTCGCCTGCTGGAAATACCCAGACTGTTCCTCACACACTCTTAGATGTACGTCATCATTGTCTGTGTGTGTGTGCTACCAGTGGAGACTGTGTGTATGTTTACAGTCGACTGTGTCATCATCAGTCATGTCACGCTACGCCACCAAAGCTAAGGGTGCAGATAGGAAACACAAAGATGTCGAGTTGTGCACAGAACGTAGAACAGAACAACAACAAAGGAGCAAGTATGCTCACTTTCCCTTACAGTCATTGCACACACACACACAGCAATATCCACTATATTAAATCAGCACAAAAAACAGCACTTGTGTACAATAAAATGAAATTAATTTCATTGCACATTCTAGAAAGAAATAGATGCAGACATCACATTTCTGAGCTGACTACACTCAAAAAAACATCATCGCCATCACTAATACTGTTAATGTGTTGACTGTGACCGTGGAAGCATAATCTAAATCCCTCATTTGTGTTGCCTCCACATCAGTCATACTCGCAGTGTCACTGTGTCATTTTCCAGGTTGACTGTTTGAACTCCCGAGTAAAGTGTAAATGCCAATCAATTCTGGTATTTATACTGTAAATCGAGCTTCAGTTCACTGCACAGAATGTGAATCGGAATGTTTCAATTGCTTAGGGTATTTTATCTTGAACATGACGGCTCATTACCACATAAGATGCCATCAAAAAAACCTAAAAAAGGTCCAACAAGTATGCGTTCTATGCAACGCTAATCTCTTGAGCTGAGAAATCAGAAAGGCTGTTTTTTTTTTTTTAGTAATTAAATTAATTGATAATCAAAATAGTTGACTATTTATCGGTAATCGATTAATCGAATAATCGTTGCAGCCCTAATGCATTGCATTTATTAAATGGCCAAAACATGAACTATTATATCTTATAAGTCAATTCAACAACGCAAGTAATTCAAATAAAATTGTTGTCATTCATAAAATACCCTTTGGTTTTTAACTGTTGTTTGATGCAAACATCGTTTCACCAGCTTCAAAAATCCATCCACTCACTCCGTTCTCATTCTGTTTTGTACGTCCTCCCTCTTCCTCCTCCTCGCGCCGTCCCCTGCCAACAGCCACATGCCTGCTACTTGACGTGTTGCCATGACAGCCTGCCAAAGGTGTCAACGCCGTGGTCATTTGCATATCTCCCACTGAGCATGCCCAGCAGAGTTAGGTCAGGCTACCCGTCCTGAAGAGGCGGCGTCCTGTTGAATTTGAGTATGCTCATGTGTGTTTATGCGTGTGAATGCACGGATTAGGGTGAGCTATCCGTGTCCATAATGGAAGGTCTCGTGTCTAATTAACCTCTGTAATGTCAGGGAGGGTTATCATTCCACATGGATTAGAGCACAGCTTCACAAGGGGCTGGTGTAGGATTTGTCCTCCAATGACGACGAGATCAAAGTGTGAAGTGTTCCTCACATCCCATGTAATTTAGATCATCCCTGAGAAGATTTTTTTTTTGATGTTTAGTAATTACTACAAATGATGAGTGTGGCTGCAACAGCTTCGAAATGTATTGAATACGATCTCATCTTGTCACTGGGCTACAAAATGCGAGTGCCCTTGTGTAGAGCACATACAAGTTCCACATATTTTGAAAAGACCATGATAATTAGACATTTTTACACAAGATGGGTGCAGACGCAGTTAGCAGAACTTATCTGCGCCCAGGGAGCTATAGGGGATTGGGTGCCCAAGACCAAAACACCTCAGACAGTTTGGTTTATCCTTTGGGGCTGTAGAAGTGTGTGAAAATAACTCTTTTTTTTTTTAACCACAAGGACAAACCCCTCAAGATTTTCAAGTTGTACAGTGTTAAAAAAATAGTTTTTTACTTGAATGGTTCATTCAAGTCCTCCCAACTGTTTCCCAGATACAGTAAGGACAGTAAAAGACAGATAAACAACTCATAACTTGGCAAAATACTGGAGGAAAAAAAACTCTCTTTGTATGTGTGAGTGACTGGAGAGGGATGGGGAGAAAAACAAGGTCAAATCAGGACCACAGTGTTGTGGAAGTTAGGCAGACGTCCACAGGTGGTGGTAGAGGTTCCGTGCTGGAGCTTAAGTTCTTTCACATCATCATGAGCACAGAGTAAAACGTTTAAATTCTGTCTCTTTATGTGTGAAATAGCATCACAGACAGAAGGCCACCTTTTGGTAAAAGAATCACAGTTGGAGTCATTTTGAACACATGCTGTTTTTGAACCAGATATTATTCCCATCATGACTAAGAGACCAATCTTTTTTTTAACTGGTGTTGTGTGCAAGTATGTGTGTAGTTGTATTAAGTATCACAATAACATGAAATCAGTATAAGTGTCATAATATATATGTTGCATATTTTTTTTTATTTTTTTTTAAAATATGTATCTGCATCTGATTTGAAATGTGGCGTGACAGGGCCACAGTGCTGCGGAGGGATACTCTGTTTGGAGTGCTATTTGTGGCTCTTGTATGTGGTTGCCTAGGAGACAGATGGCAGAGTGCCAGCAGGAGACCGAAGTTGACCTCAGACAGACAGACAGTTACAGAAAAAATGATTAACCGTCGACTTAAAACACCAAGATGTAAAGTTTATTACTCTTTCCTTTCTCCTCGAAGTAAGTCGCACTCTTTCCCTCCAACTATGACCTCAGCCCTTTCAATAAAGCCTCATTTATCTCTTAAACTTGGCCTGAAAATCGTGTCTTGCTCCCATTTGACTTGGGGAGTCGGCAGGTGAAAGCACACAGACTGCTGGTCTGTGAATCTGAACGGTTGGTGGTGGTGGTGGCAGCCACTCCACTGGATATGAAGCATTGATGTAGCTATTTATTGCTATACATGTCCGGTGATCAAAGACTGATATTTGTTTTTCCTTTTGTTTCCTGAGGTAAAGCTTTAGCTTCTTTATGGGAAGAAAACACCAACACAAGTCAGGGACAGAGATGAACTGGGAGAAGCCAAGAAACTGTGTCTGGCTTCATGTTGAAGTTGGCTCTTATTGAATAGGTGATATAGTCCCATTTGTAGCTTTCCAGAGAAGTCTATCCAGGACAATGGAGCCTCAACATGCAATGACGTGTCTATGGCCATATACCATGTTCTCAAAGGTCTTGTTCTGTCCACAAACCAAAATGATTCACTTTAATGATTTATTTGTTACATGGGGCAAAGAAACCAGAAAATATTCACATTTAAGAAGCTGAAATATCAGAAAACTTGTTGTAATTCTTGATTAGTCCAAAAAACTGATAAGTAATCGATTATTAATCGTTAATTGTTAATGAATTGTTTCAGCCCTATATATATTCTATATGAAGCATCAGATGCGGTTGCTGCTGATCCTACAGCTGTTAGAGTGCTGCTCTGTCAGAGTGTAGCAGTGGTAGAGTTGATGTTTTCCCTGGTCTCACTGTGTTCCCATGCTGCCTAAGCTGGGCTGCTGACGCTCCAAGGCTCCTTCAGTGTCTCTAAATATGATTTGATGTGTCCTCGCCACGAACACCGGAGACGTTGTTGTACGTGCTGCAACAGCCCCGTGGTCGTTTCATCCAGACTGAAACGCAGTCATGATGGCGCTGACCTTTGTGCCGACAACTCTTTGCTCTCATTAGTTGGGAAGGAATGTGTTTCACTGGTGACATGTATGATTTAAGGTGGTACTGAAATGTCCCCGGTTGTCCTCGCGTCGATTGTGTCACACAGTGTTGTACTCGTCCATCCTCTTCACATTTATCTCAGGCGCACTTGTAGCCCCACGGTCGGCCGTGTCACTCTCTGTAGTGATATTGCACTAATCCTCACAAGCGCCTCCCTGGTACTCAGCACTAAGTGGTGTCCGCTTGATTGGTCCTGATGAGATTCAAACCACTTAGAGACACTGAGGAGAACTCCCTCTTAGCCTGAGAGGGAGTTAGCCAGTGTTAAAGGGTTTTTCGTGCAGTCACACCTTTTTCAAATGTGGTTGCAAAAACTTTGATGATATCGCACAACACATTTACATATCATCAGAAATCACGTTTTAGCTCAGGTTTGGTCTCTACCATCTTCTCCATTCATATTGAGTAGTTGGTTTACCCTCGAGTCGACTATTCAAGTATTTTCACTGACACGATGACGGAAAGTGAGTATGAAACTCACACTATATAAGGTGGTGAATGTTTATTAAAGGCTCTCCTCATCCGATCAAATGTAGATTCACAACTATTAGCAGATGATACAGATTTTTCACCATTATGTTAACAACAACAAGTAGATGTAAAGGGACATCAATTGTTTGCTATAGCTTCAGTAGGTACATAGGTGCTTGTACAGAACTTAAAAGTCATTTCTGTGATTTTGTGCATGCTAAAAGTCTGATTTTCAACAGACTAAGACAATAATTCGATTTTCTTAATGTTATGTAAACACATTAGTCCAACAAAATTTGAGCTTATCTTAGTCAGACTAACATACCTGGATAATGTGATTCATAGTCTGATTACTCCTGCTCATATACACTTAGTCGGACTGGAGTCGGACTCGGTTTTCTGCACCACAATTTCCTCCCCACTCTTTGACCTGGAGGAATAAGGAGACGACGTATAAATTGCAATACTGTTGCCAGAAAAGAACAAAAAAATAGTACGCAATCGGTCTTTGGACGAGATTTATGCTTTAGTACCGCATCATGATCTTTCTCACCATCCGCTTCTACGTTTCTGTGACGTAAAGGTCAACAGGAAACTGATTCAATACATACTAGCTTATAGAGAGATACAGCGCCACCTACGGAGGCGGAGTCAGACGTACACGGCCAATAAAACAATGTATGTTTGACGTATGTATATATATATATATATATATATATATATATATATATACATACACATATATACATATATATGTGTATATATATATATGTGCGCTGCTGCCTCTTCATCCTCCTCTAGCATCAAGGGTTTTGGCCAAAGGTCATTTGATTCACAGGAGTTCAAATGTGATTATTTGGTTCTGCTTTGACATTTGAGTCCATACGGGCTGCAGCACTAATGGAGGATCGAGGCAGCATAGATGTATGAGGCTACTATAGCAGTCCACCCACATGAACTGAACCCTGTTCTTAATGGACAATTATATTTTTTATGGACTGTCTGGGACCAGCCACACCCAAACTCTGATCCGATACATCTAACCGACTGATCCGGGAGGCCGACTCACTTCAAACATTATCTTTAACAGCCACTTTAATCGTGGCGTGATGTATTGTGCTCTGGCATGTTTTCTTATCAAGAATTTCGGCCAACTCGCAGTATCCGGTGTCAGATATGCGAGTTCTGCTTTATCGGTGTGAAGAGAGTGAAAGGGGAGCAAGTGAAGTGTGTGAGAGTGTCGCAGAGAGTAAGACTGAGAGTTACAGAGACAATGAAGAGTAAGACAGCCAGGGGACATGGAGGCCAAGTTATGTCCCCTCTGGGACCAAATTGAATTATTTATTTGTGTGTTATTAAAACCTGTATGGCACTGGATTTTTGAAACTGGCCTCAAACACTGGTGTTTGAGTGTTAAAGGAATGTAATGATACATTTGAAGTATTTATACTCATCAAGACGCATGCAAATAAATATAGTATGGACACTGTAAGATAATGTAACTTTCTAGCAGTTCAGGTGTTTTTCTCCCTAGATATTGTCTGTCAAATCCCAACACACACGTCCAGTGTGTAACATTTAGGAGGTTTTATTGGCAGACATTGAATAAACTACCCATAAGTATGTTTGTACAAGTTTATAATTACTTTAAAATAAAATTAGTTGGGTTTTCGTAGCCTTAGATTAAGCTTTTTACATTGTTTTTTTTTTGGTAAGAACCGTGCTTCTTCAGCCTGAATGTACAAACCAGCCAGGGTGTGTTTTTCATGTTTGTTTACTGTGCAAAGGATAAAGAAAGACATCCTTTCTGGTATGTGAAGGCCACTGTAGTTTTCTGTAATCCAGTGCAGGTCATAAGACAATGATCTGTGTCTGCTTTATGTTTGTGTGTTTTTCTAATTGAGCTGTTAACTTATTAATGATGCCTGGGATTTGGGGATTGAAAATTTTAAGTCTTTTAAGTCAAACTTTACAACAATTATAGATTTTAAAACAAGATGCATTTCCAAAGGCGATATCATCAAAATATGAAATACTATCATGCAGGGATGAGAGCTTAAATATGTAAATGGTATTAACATTTATGTATTGTATTTTTGAATTGGCATAGAGCAAAATAAAGTGATTAATTTGCAGCGTTTGTGTTCACCGACATACGACATACGCCTGTTTTCACATGCTGGTATAGGGCAGCTGTCAGTGTTTTCAGACTGAAATGTAACACAGTATGTTAGGGTCTGTAGACTGAGCTGCCGCAGGTTTATAATTCCCTTAAACTCATTTAAAATGCATTTGCATCCTCATTCTTGTTTTTGATGGAGCACGGCTGCTCAACAGGTCGTCTGTGTGTCCTGCTCCGAGTGATGAAGCCCAACAATCTGCAGGTTTACTGGCGTTTTAATGAGATAACGCACAATCTCAGCCTGGATAAAAAAATAAATCAGTTTAGTGAATTTCAGACAGAGCACCAGAGCGCCTGGAGGGGGTAAACTTCATCCACTAATCAGAAGGTCTGTGGTTCAATCCCTGGCGCCTGTTGAAACGTCCGACTCCTTAGGCGACACTGAATCCCCAATGCTGGTCCAAGTGTGAATGTACAGTATGAGTGATAGAAGACGTGCTATATATAGAAGTGCAGTATGAATGAATTCATGTGTGAAAGGGACTCAGAGTGTAAGGCACTTTAAGTGGTCCATAAGACTGAAAAGTGCTTCAGTCCCTTCTATCATCTCCTTTTGTTTTATCCTGTTGATCTGAAAATCCACCTTTTCTTAAAACTAGTGACAAAATCTTGCTGTGAATGCAGTCACATATTGTTGTTCTTTTTTTTTCTTCCAACTCGGCTCATCTTTGGAGCTACGTCTTAACATAAATGCATTATCTGGCACTGGCAAAGTTAACTTTTTTTCCAGCTTATAATGCATCTGTGGGTATTTCTTATGAATGCAGCAGCCCTAAGGTTTATCTCGTATTTGCTGCAAGTGCAAAAAAAAAAGGCCCATGCATTTCAATGCCAAGGCTGCTGTTTCCAGGCTAAATTAGATTTAGCTTTCAAAAAGTACACAAATAACTGTCATAATACTTTATGGTTCCTGTGTATTGAAGTCTTGATAATTGAGGCACTTTATTGCTTCATTTCATGTGCATGGTTTTTAATTGGACTTTGGCTGCTTAATGAAAACCTTGGTATCTTTGCTGTGCCAATTTGGATGTACTTTCCCATTGAAACAGGATATTGTGGTGGGACCTGATGCAGGGTAAATGAATCAGTGATATCCACGGTGGAGAGTGGAGTTCAATCGGCAAGAGGAAAACATTGTTTTTAATGTCACTGAGCTCCAAATGGATGAATGATGTCATGCAGGACTCTTCAGTGACTCTCTGACACTCTCTGGAAATGATCCCATGACGCACTTTTAAAAGGAACAGGAAATGATTTCGTGCTAATGTCCTGATGTTGTATTTGAAAAATAACTTTGATCCATATTCACTGGTATAAACAGAGGTGAATGCCCTGGTATAGTAGGGGATGTTTGGCTTAATTAGACTGGTGGATTCGGGGGTTCAGTGGAACAGAGTGCTAATGTGATTAGCTACAGTAAATCTCACACGCACACACACACTATAAATAAGAGTAGTTTGTCCAACACAAACACAAATATACAGATAAAAAGAGCAGGCGCTAATTGAAAGCGTATGCAAGAAGCAAATCGAGACCTGCCAACGATACTTGATTAAACCCAGTCACCCCGTCAAGAACAAAAATAACTGGCAACTCTTTTTCTATTCAAATACACTTTTCAATCATTTAAAAACACAAAGTTCTACATATTTACTGCTTTATTTCTACAATTATTGTTTCATAAAGTAATTTTACAGCCACAATGATCAAGTTTAGCTTTAAAAATAGCTCATATACAGTTCCTAACTGGACATAATATGATAAAAAAAACCATTTTAATAAGGTAATGCAAAGACATTTCCTTAAGGCAGAAGTGCACACAACATACGCCACAAAAAAGCCATTCAACTATTCAACCACCACTGAGGCCTCCACCAGCCTCCATCCAACAGAATCGTTTCCCACTGTGTGATGCTGCCTGCCAGTGGTCAAAAAAGAGAACTGCATCTACATCTAGTTTTTATTCTTATAAATAATGTATTAAAAATAGTTTCACACTTATCACTGCAGCACTAACATGAGCATATAAAAACAAAAACAACAAAACAAAAGTGGTCACATCTACAGTGTGTTGGTGTTACAGTCTTTGTATTGTTTGTATCCACCTTCCCAGCATTTGCAGGTCAATAATGAATCAGGCTTGTGCTGTGGTGCCTAGAAATGTCCACTAGAGGGAGCCATACACCTCAGTATCCGTCCATGTAAAGGCAGAACAAGTCTTTATGTATTTAAATAAATGAGTTACTATGTTTTTGAACATTATAATCACCAGTCTTATTTAATTTATCTGTATTTGCTTTTCCTGGCTTCTTGGATGTTGACGTTTGCCTTCTTTCTGGACATGTGGGCTTTGAAACTGCTATGAATAACATGATACCTTTTACTTATGGAAATAACCCATAGCCAATAACAACTATAACTATAAGTACAGTTAAAATAGGTCAAATTCAATCAGATTTTAAAGTTTAAATTCCACTGTGATGTTTTTTTTGGTACTTTAATGTTATACTCATGCTGTCATAAAGTATTTGTTCAGACTTTGTTCAGTCTTCCACAGTGCAGTATTTTCCCCCTATCCTGTAGAAGGCAATAACACACACTTGCCATGACTTGATTTTTGTGGTTAGATCAGCGAAACACTGATACATAGATTGATAAAATAAATAATGCAACTGACTGACATCTTTACTGATGACCTACCTTATACACCCTGACATTTCTCCTGAGTTTGCTGTTTACACTCCCGAGTACATGGGAAGCAGAGAGTCACTGGAGACAGAAGGACAGAGATTTATAGAACGTCAGACATTATTGTTTTATGTTACGCTAGTTTTACATTTCTGATCCACGTAGAGAGAATATCCCCTGCCGTTAATCCGTGTTTCAGGACAGACGGAAGACGTCTAATGGCTAAAACATCCACGTTTTAAGCTCCTTTTGTGGATGGAGATAATGAGGGATTAGACCAATAAAGTCTAATCTAAAATTGGTTCATGCAGAGAAGGGATTTTGTACTTTATGGTAGTGTGTCAACATAAATTGTACACCTTTAGATCATCAATGGAATGTTACTTAATTGATGAAACCCCATTGATGATTGTCTTTATCAGTATCTATGCATGTTATGTTTGTGTGTCTAAGGAAATTTACTAAATTATATTACTATTTTAGAATAGCCAGTGACAAAAACAAATAAAATAGGTCAAATTCATACAGATATTTAAGTTATTATTTCACCTTGGGAAGTTCCTCGTTGATGTTTTTTGTACCCAGTGCGTCACTCGTGTCTGAAATTACACTTTCTTTCTACTTTTTGATAGTGTGACGCAATAAACTGTACACCTAAAGCTCATCAGTGGAACCTTACTTACTGAGGCCATTTGGCCTCAATTAAGCAGTGAAGAAACACCTGCAAACCTTTGACCTGCTACAATATGCAGCTGCTCTCTGTTGTATCCTCGCATAGCTACATTATTATTTGAGTTTGGTACTGGGGGTTGGGATTTGACCCATTTTAGAGAGTGATACAGACACAATACCACCATTCTGTAAGATGCAGTACCCTTTGTTTAACTGATAATAATAAGCATACTATTTTTGATTATGCTGCTATTTTAGTTGCTTGTGTGCACTGAAACGTCCCCTTCACATCTCCTTTGTTTTCATCATGTTGTGGGAGGGACTTCTTTTTTGTGAGTAGCCAGTGCCAGCGCTCTCTCTCTTTCTCTCTCTCTCTCTCTCATCCCAGACAGCCAATGAGAGGCATGTTTTGCTGTCACATGTCAGTGTCATGGGCTACAGTCCCCATACCCTCTCTCATGTTGTTGATATGCAAAAGCTGCAGTCTCATGAGTATATGTATAGTTCACACATACTGCAAATAGGTGCACAGAAACCTACAGTATCTATGTGTCCTTCTGAGAGCATATTCTAGTGTCTTGTCTTATTTAATCAGAATTCCATCATAAGAGTAGCATCGTGGCCATTAATGGAAGTTTTATTGTGCGTCTCTAACTGATGCTATTACAGTTTTTTCCCCACCTTAAATTCTACAAAGGTCTCTAGTGACAAAATAAGAGCACAACATTGTGTAACCATGAGCAAAACGCCACAGCCATACAAGAGGTTATTATTCGTTTGAGCTACATGCTCAATAATATTCACCTTGTCCATCATCTTAGTTTGATTTGTTTTGTTTTGTGATAATTGTTAAAAATGTAATATGGAAAATGAAATCTCATAATTGACAGTAGTACAATGAAATGGTAGTGGATCACTCAATTTGCTGTATACCCTGATGGGAACATGAATTGCTCATAGATTCGCGGACATTGATCACCACTAAAGAAAGAAGACGAGTATCTGTGTGTGTGTTTGTCTCCTTCCGTGGACACACCCCCAGCGTCTCAGAGCAGACAATGAATGCTGAATTTTCCAGTAGCTACATGATTTAAAACCTCAATTTTAAACACATAAACCACATTTTCTTCTGTGGGGTGACAAAGTCACAAGAGATTTCTTTTATCACTTTACAGGAATTTTTTATGGCAAATTGTTATAGATGTTTCAGTCTGGACCAAAATGGTGGACTAACCTAAATTTGCTTCGTCAGTGAATCACAATAACATTTTTTTTATATTCTGATGTACATACTGTTTATTGAATATATATATATATATATATATATATATATATATATATATATATATATATATATATATATATATATATATGTTTAAAGAGTTATCGCTTAAAGATTCTGGATTTTTATTATTCTATAAATTAGTTAATATTCGCTGTTGCAGCTTTTTTACATTATATAACATTGAAAATAGACATTTGGTGCAGGGGACTTGACAACGCACTTGATTAACAGACATTTTTGGTCTGTATAAGGAAAGCAAGTGTAACAGGAAACTTAATACATAATATAAAATAGAAACCATCAGAATGACAAAATTAACGACAGATTATAATTTTCTTAAATAAAACCTGGGATGAGAGTAGATGCAAAAGATTTACCACGTTTTAATAATTTATCATCCCTTGTGTTTGTATGGTGGCGACAGAGATGGAAGAAGAGTGAAGAGTGAAAACTGTGGAGTGAAACGTAATGGATGCAACATGGCTGTGCACTTGCTGCACTTTGCTGTCCCGGACACCCACTGGTGTTCTGTACTGTGTGTTGCCCTGCATGCGTGAAGCCTCACCCTTCTTTCCTCTGTCTCTGTCTCCCAGGCATAGCCAGCTGGTACTGAGCAGAGGTATTCATCCATTCCTACTCCCTCCTTTATTCCTGCTGTCCTGGCTGCTCTCTCTACTTCCTTCTACCCCCTCCCCTCTCACCCCCTCCCTCCTCCTCCTCCACCTCCTCCACCTCCTCCCGTCTCAACCTCCTTTCCACTGTCATTTCCCTCTTGTTCATATGTCCCAGTGAGACGTCACGGACCGTGCATGCGTCTGCGTGTGTGCACATAGAGGATGGCTCAGTGTTCAGGTGCAGGAGACAAGCTTTGGGAACCAGTCAACAAACAAGCAGCTGGACCAGTCTGTTTACCCAGAGGACAGAGCTCTTGGCTGGGCTAGGAGCTGAAGATTGAGCCACTGGAGCCACTCTATTAATGCACCTGTAATTGAATGGTTTTTATATATTTTTCTTAATCAAGAGGACAATCCCACCAGACTGTGGATCATATAAATATTTAGTTTTTGTATTTCCTATCACTGGCACTTATTTAGCACTTTGAGCACAGAGCAGTGGAATCAGCTGCCTTCTCAGCAGAGGATCTTGAGGAGGAGACAGAGTCCAGGTTCTGTCCTGCCCTAGACTGGACCTCTGCATCTGCCTAGTGTGGAGTGGATAGCTGCTGAGGGAGATAAGGAACAATAGAAAGAGGGGAAGCTTTTAAACGAGCAGAGGAAAATCCTTTCTGGACAATCTCCCTCTCAGATACCTGCGAGGGCTGCCTTTCTGACAGCTGAGGAGAAGAGGAACAAAAAAAGATAATACAGAGCCAAGAAACAAAAGGCTATAGGGGAGACTCGGGGTCCTCGCATCATACCTCTGTTCATCCCATCCATTTCCCACCTGTGAGGATTAATTGGACTGGATAAGCATGGCGCATGCCGCCTCGCAGCTGAAGAAAAAGGCAGACGAGAACCTCAATGCTGTGGAAGACGAGAAGGAGAAGAAGAAGGCGGCGAGAAAGCGTTCCCGTGAAGTGAAGAAAAAGGTAGAGGAGGAATGGATGAGGAGTTTGGAATGCGTCTGGCAGAGAGAGAGAGAAAGGGGGGGCGAGGAAAGGCATGAAAGAGCGCGGGGCTATAGAGCTGACACGGGGCAGAAAGAAAGGAATGGGACACATTGGTCTAGCGGAGCTTTTGTCATGATGCAGCCTCCTCTTACACACACACACACACTCATGCACATACACACACAGCAGAATTAGAGGGGTGGTCCCATTGGGAATACTGGGGGGGCAGGTTGGTTGAAACAGAGAGAGATGGATGAGTGGAGCGCATGGACTGGGAAAATAGAATAATACAAGAATCAGCTATGGTGGACAGACAGACTTATATTTTAGGCATGTGTGTGTTTTTAATATGTCGTGTGTCCTCAATGGTCCTTAAAAAAAAAAAAAGTCCTTAGTTCTTAAGCAGAAATAAAAGAAAAGACGCTCCTTAATCAAGAAAAATCATTGGCTACTCATATTTATAGCGGCGTGTTTAAGGCTTTGTGCTCCATTTGCATATAAACTGTCTATGAAAGTAACTGTCCTGATGCCATCAGCAGTCACACCCTGCGGTTTCTCTGTGTGTGTGTGTGTCTGTGTGTGTCTGTGTGTGTGCGCGTACATACGTCACTACTGTGCAAGGACTTGATCACGAATGTGCACAAGTCAAATCAATATCTCTGACTTCAAATCAATAATGTTTTCAGGTCAGGGACAACTTCACGTGATGAAATCCAAACATCACAGCTGACGATCGCGCGTTGTTGGAGTGTCCTAATACTTTTGCTGACCTATTTTCTTTTTCGTTTGTTTCTTCTTAAAATCTTCAGCATGCACCAGTTTGGTTGCACGTGGACCGTATATGCGCGCGCGTCTGTGCGTCCATGCCGATCAGCCCGAGGTCATCATTAGTCCAGGGTTAGCCACCTGTCACGGACAATCAATAGCAAGCATCTCATTTCCATCAAGGTCAGGGCGGACAGGTGACCTCCTGTGGTTTGTGAGTAGTTAAGTCACAAAGACAAAGAAAAACACCATTTAATTATTCTCACTAGTACAATTTAAAATACTCCTTATATTAGTGCACTTTTCACTCTGTCACATGCATCACTTGTGTCACTTTGTGGATATTAACATGATTTCCTTCTTGAAATGATCACATGGCTTCATGTAAAGATTAATCTGAGGCACAAAAAGGTCAAATTATCCCAGATTAAATAAAGAATGATTGAAGGAATGTCAAAAAAAATGAATACAAATTTGTAATAGGCACATTTAGAGGACACATTTTAAAAAAAAAGGGGGCCTGGCACTGAAAATATTGAATTGATTTTTGTGTTATTAGTCATATGTAACTGTAATATTTATTAGTTTATATGGTTATTTAGATTAGATTAGATTTAGATGAGAATGTAATTAACCAGGATCAGATTATAGACTTGTTCTGCAAGTTTCCTCCTCAGTTTTTTATGTAAAAATGCAACATTTTGAAGTTAAATTCCACGTTGGATTCTCTCCTTGCTTCCACCTTTCACCGCTGTACAAGAATTGTGAGTCTTTGTGGAACAGCCCACAAATGCAGCAGTTAATGATCTGTAATAAATCTACGCGCCGTCATCAAACACTAAAAGAAATTCATCACAGATCTGGCTTTTTTAAATTTGACTGAATGTGAATAGTGCGAATGCGGACGGAGGCGGGAGCTGTGACCTTGACGGCACAATGTGTCCTTTCAGCCAAAGATTCACAGCATCAGGTGAGGGCAACAGGTGAGGGAGACGTGTTGCTGTGGTAATGTGTGCGTCAGGTGACATCAGCAGTTTCCCCGTTGTTTGTAGCGTAATGGAGGGTATCAGCTATCTTTATCTATAATGTAGTCCCAGGCCAGTTCTTGGCACCAGAAAAAAATACCCTCTCACTTTCCTCACATTATGTCACCTCAATTACCTTTCTTTCCTTTTCCTCACCTCATGTTACCTCATCTCACTCTCTCTCTGGATTCCTCTCCCCCTCTGAGACGGTGTGGATTTAACGGATACTCTGCCGCACTCGATGTTGGTGTCAATGCCAGAGTCCCTCCTCTAATCTTTTCTCTTACTTACACATTTCGGTTGATTCTCTCCTAAAATTGAATGTAAATTATAGTCACTTTTAAAGATGTTGGGGTCACTGTTGGATGTTTTTATCTTTTTAGCTGAGCGTCAGATCAATACGACGTCTGAAAGCTGAGAGGAGAGGTCAGTGTAAACAAGTCTACCGGCTAAGTGCAAAGTTTGTATAATGCTGAAAGGGTATTTTACGTAAATTATAATTTCCGTATTACACACGCACACGCTCCTTTCTCCTTTGTACGTATACCTTGTATTGTACATGCATTAAGTGACGCATCCAGTGGCTGCTGCTGTGTACAGTGTGACGTGTTGATGCCTCTTACGGGAAGCTTGGGGAAAACAAGAGCATTAGAGCACCACTGAGACCATGCAGTCAGTGTGGCTGCCAAGCTATTAGTACACATGCTGCAAAGATTGAACCATACAGGTCATGTTGCACTGTCATCATGTCTCCTGTAGTGAGACATGATAAGATTGTTTGGTAAACTTCCTGACTGCTGTGTTATTTACTTCTTCATTAAAGGGCTGCGTGACTGATTGTGTGGGTGACCGGCCAGTTGACTGATTGACTGACAAACTGACTGCAGGCTTATAATTTGACTGATTCACGGCTACTTATCATGTTCTTCAGTGTCCGGCGCATGCTGGAGGATTCTCCTCCTCATCCATGTAACGAAGCGCCATTTATTTTGAAAAGTACCATGAATTATTATGTCGTGTGTGTGGGGCTGACCCTCCAGTGAAGGAGAGTAATATGGCTCTCAGTGGGGGATTGGACTTGGCAAGAGGACAAAAAAAATCAGTGTGTGTAACCAAACTGCCTCGGAGGCAGACAGCAAATGAAAACACTACTCAGTCGGAACTGTTGGCATCATTTTCCCTTCTTGTTTCCACCGTCATCATCATTCTGGACCGGAGCTCACATTTTTAGTGATGGCGAGACTCCAGACGGTGGCGGCCTCACCTGACCTCCACCGTGTCCTTAGTCTCAGTACATGAGGACACTAACATGGAGAGAGCAAAGAGCAGGATAGATTTACTGTAAGGAAGGGTTCCCTCTCTCTCTCTCTCTCATATATCTATACATAACTCCATCTTACACAATGTTGACATTGCAGTTGTACACCTCTGCCAGAAATTGCTTTAGTGTCAAGCACATAAATGTATAATTTACCGCTGAACTAAGAAAGAAAGAAAGAAAGAAAGAAATCCAGGAGATTCCAGAGGTCAGGATTGAATAAGGTGCAAAGGTCATTTGTAATTTGTATGATTGACACGGGTGAGAGGAGAAGTAGTCAGAGGTGACAGAGATATACAGTAAATGCCGCTTCTCATGAAGGTTTATTTTTAGGAAGGACTGAATTCTGGCGTTCTTCATCTGTGCCGTTCTCTCATCTTCTCTATCCCCCCCCCCCCCCCTTTACCCGTATCTCTCTTCATCTTTATGCTCCCCTCTTTCACAGCCCTGCCTCACTCCCTCCCTGCTTCTGTCAGCTGCCTGTATTGTTCTGCCACGCTTTTGGGATTCGGGGGGGAGGTTGACACACACACACACACACACACATGCACAATACAATTCTTGTATAGCGTTTTTAATGAGGACAACCTTCATCATCACAACTAAATGCCTAACCTTAACCCTTAACCCTTAACCTACACTTAATTCTAACCCCTAAAAGCAAATATTAATCCTCTAAAAGCCTTTTGAAGTTGTGAGGACCAGGCAAAATGTCCTCACATGGACAAAATGCCCTCACAAAAATAGGTTTAAATCCAAATGTGTCCTCATGGACTCCTACAGACATGTACACCATACACACACACACAGAGAGGGAGGTCCCTTGTGACCAGGCATTGTACCACATTAATCCCCTGACACTTATTTAAGCCAAGATTCTTATTTGAAGCCTCTTTATTCTTCGTGCTCTACAGCCAGTGTCTCTATATCCTTTTGTCCTCTGCTTCACTAAACCTATACTGCACTGCCCGTCCTTATAATCTTGCATATACTTTTCTTTTCTTTTGCATTTGCATACCCCTGTATACGTTTGAATACGTTAGTATTGACGTTAGTCAAGTCATTCTTCGGTCTAAGAGTGACTCTCAATTTCAACTTCATTAACATTTTTATCGTCCTACTTCAAGGGCGAGGGGAAGGATTCCTGCTCTTAAGTGAGCGTCTAAATAAATGTACTTTAACGTAAGGCTCAACACAATAAATAAGCTTGATTTTAATGTTCTTCATTTGGGTTTTTAACAAACATTTAATCACTAAAATGGTTGATTTGCTTTACAAACCACAACTTTTGTCTGATGTTGACTGTAGACCCCAATAATCCAAGACACTGTTCAGATGAGGTTTCCATTAGGTGCTAATTTAATTTCCTGCTCATATTCCTCTTCTGATTATGATTTAATTCAGTTTACATCTCATTTGTCTCCATTTGGTTCAAAAGAGACCGTTGTTATCCACGTAAAGACGTTTAGAGGAGCTAATGTGAGAACCGTGTTTCTCAAAAAAAATCTAGAAAACAAACGTTTTTCTCGCTCGTCACACAGTGGCAAGCTAAAAAAAAACCCAATGACCTATGTTGTGACCATTATTTGAAGAATGCAGAGTCATAATTACGATAGCTGTCGCACGAGCTGGAGTACCAGATGCCAAAACTGCCTCGCCTGACAACAAACCAGTAACACAACTGAGGGAAAGAGCGTTATGAATTATGTAATGACTCCATTACGGAGCAGAGGGGCAACGACAGCGGAGAGGAGACAAGAATCTTAAAAGGACAGTAAAAGGGACGAAGCAGGGATGGAGGAGAGGAGAGTGTGTGTGTGTGGAGGGAAGAGGATGAGGATGAGGGATGTAATGTGTTTCATGGCACCCTCGTGGCAGAAAGCTGCAATGTTTTCTGTAATAAGGCTGTATGAGGGGGTTGCTGAGCCAGAGTATTGGTGCAGAGGCAGTCAAGCATTGTGATTGGTGGATGGGGAAGACAAGAAAGGGGTTGCAAATAAGAGATGTGGGGGGGATGGATTAAGGGGGGGGTGAGATCTAATTAAAATAAAGGGGAATTAGAGAAAGCACATTGGAGGAAAGATGGAGTTAGACCAAGGAGCACAGCTGAGGAAGTGAGGGGGCTTACGAGTGGCAGAAGAAGAGGAGGAAACTGGAGAGAGAGAGAGAATGACAGAGAAGATGAGGATATTGTTAGTTAGGCTTTTTATCCTCGGCTTTCTCTGCAGTGGAAGATCGACACTAAGAACTGGGACAGTCCACACACACACACACACACACACTATTCTCAGTAGATTTATCCCATCCTGTCTTCTCATTTCACTGAACACACACCACTGTTTTTTTTTTCCCCCATGGCAGATTGGTGTTTGGTATGACATCACACAATTATGAATTAATCTCACTATAATGACTCATCTCCGTGATTATGACAACTATAGGCAGCTACAACTGGCGTTAGGTGAGTTTTGGGGGAGAGTAGAATATGGGAAATGTAGGACTGAAATGTTCCAACCAGACGTGAAACTGGGACATGAGCAGTAACTGGAAAGAGTGTTAACTTCTCCTTCTATGTATGAGCTGGTAAATGTAATTCCATTTTTTGGGAAACACTAAAATTTCTCATTAAAATTGTGTGGGGGGGGGGGGGGAGGATTCCCTGATGTTTCAGCCCTGCTCGCAGTGGGTGAGGTGTTGATGTGTGGCACAGGTTTCAGCACAGAGTCACGACATAGGCAGAGTCTCTCTGTGTGTGTGTGTGTGTGTGTGTTTGTGTGGCAGAGGATGAAGGAGAGTCAGTGTGTGTCGCGGACATTTTGAAGGTGAGAAGAAGGGAGGAGACCATGCCTGGATCAGACAGGAATAGACAGACCGAGGCATAAGAAGAGAGAGGGGAAGGACAGTCTTAATCAGCTCTTGGCAGCGACGCTTGACACAATCAAAGTATTGATGGAACCAACTAAAACTGTTGCAGCTTCTAGTAATTGTCCCATAAAGTAATAATGATTTTTTCACTTTGAGTCCAAGTTGCCAGATGACCTCGATACTCCTGTAACATCAGCCTTTTCCATTATCTGCACTGTTAACGTATCACATTTCCACATTTTCTCTGAAGATATTTAATAACTTTAAATACTTTTGAGTTCACAATAACTCAATTATTAGTTTGATTAAAGAAGAAAGGAAGAATCCAGTCATGTGTGGTGCAGAATGCCACTTTTCCATTACAGTATCGTACCTCCTCAACGTGGGCAGGGTCCTGCATGAAACTGCCGTGACACACACAAACCAGTGTCTTGTAAAGCAGTTGTTTTCGGTGTTCTGAATCATTAGAACCAGTTAGTTAAAAAGATAAGTTCAGTCCTTCATGACACAGTCACTGAACTGAAATACAGGAGCAGGGGTTGTGATGCGGCTCGCTGCTCACGGTCCCAGGCGTTCAAACAGTGCTGTCACTAAAAACACCAGACTTCTCTGGTTAAATATTGAGATTTTAGACATTTCCATGCTAAATGTTGGAGATTAACTCATGTTTTCATGATTTTTAAGTCTTTTTAACTGATCTACTGTTCGGCATTGTTCGGTTTGATTCTTGTGTTGGGCGTCTTTAATGGAGAGGGTTACGTCAGAAACTAAATCTGGTGTAAAATGTTTGCCAGATCAACAATATGGATAAAAACACTGTTTGTCACTTGTGTTTTATATTCCAGCGCCTGAAACTTTCACATTTTTGGACGTGCATACCCACTTTGTATAGTTACATCGTACATGAGCGTGAACATTGTTGTGATCTGTTAAGATGTCGCTGAGATATACACATCTGAACTTGTTAAACATACCAAATTGAGTTCAAAGCTGATGAGTTTTGCCCATCAAACAGAAAGAATCCGATTGATCTGTCAGAAACCAGAGACAGAGAAAGTTGTTACCAGGATAACAAACTTACAGATAAACCCACGCCGATGAACACATAACCTTCCTGTCGGAGGTTATAAAAAAAAGCAAATGACTTGATAGTGACAAAAAAAATAAAATACTGCAGTAGATTTCATATTTTGCTGCAGCAACAATAACCCTGCACCGCCCTCCCCCTGTCCACAAATGTGACGTTTAAAGTGTACTGTATATGAGAAAAATCCTGTTTAGACTACCAGCCTGTCCAGTGCAGGAATTTATGATAAAAAGCTGACTACTCTGTTCCAAGGTAACTCTGATAAAAGTGTCACCGGCCCCATTTTTTACACCCCAATCTTTTCGGGGGGTCTTTTGTGGCAGACCTGGAGTGTTTATGACGCTCAGACGGAACATATATTTTACAGAATTGTTTCCCACACGCGTCTTATCGTGCCTGCCAACTGGATCAGTTAACTGTACTCGGGTTTGCTGCTGTGTAACGTTTTCGCTGAGCTAATGCAGCATTTTTCCCACTTCTTGTTGAGAGTTTATAAGGGTGTCTTAATTTAGGCATGTCCTCCTCGCCCACTAGCTGTGTGCAGAGATGTGCAGCAGCTGAGACTACTGGGGAATCAAAGTGTGTGTTTGGTGGGAGCCAAAAAACACTGTCCTCATTTACACCCTCCCTTATCAGGATGCCCATAACTTCCTCTCCTTTTTTTTTTCTTTTTAATTTGTTGCGGTCTATTCGTCCTCTCATTTCTGCGGCGGCTAGGGAGAAATGACTCATAAGATTTGACTGTCTATATTGAAGAATAAATTACAAGTTAAAGCCCCCGTGACTTAAAAAAAAAGGATATTTATATCGCCAAAAAAAACTTATGGGGTTGCTAGAAAATAAGTTTCCATGTTTCTGTTGTCAGTTTATTTTCATTATTCTCAGTGGAGACAGTAAGTGCAGCATTTACTGTAGGATGTTAAAATGGCAGCCTCAGCTCAGTGTCTGTGTCTGGTCGTCGCAGCCACGAGGCCCGAGTATCAGCAGAGAGGGGAAGCAGCTATGGTGAATGTTGTACACGCGACCGAAGTGCTCTATTGATTTACTGAGCAATTTCTTAATTGCCTCTGTGAGCAATGAGCTGTGAAATAGAACACCACGGCTCACGCAGAACTTCTCTGCGGCTCCGCTCGTCTCTGTCCTCTGTAGATTTCATTGTGGCTGGACATGGAGTCAAAAAAACAAACTTTTATTAATGGAAAGTGAGTGGCAGTGGAGCTGCTGCATCCACATAAGTATAATAACACAACAAGTTTATGCAAAATCACAAAGTACAAAAAAAACTGTACGTCGATAATCGTTAGTTAAGAGGTTCCTTCTTTAATTTACTCAAAATACTGACATCACTGCACATTTTTCATACAAAGTTAAGTGATTTTAGAATTGTTTTGTGGACTAATGTTCAAGTGATAAATAAGTGAAGATTTCAAGAGAATAAAAACCCTGAAATTGATTGAATAACATCTGTGAATAAGTGATTATATCTCCAGTATGTGGATTAGACGAATGATGTTGCTGAGCAGATTGCTGATTGTTTTCCCACTGTTAACCCTTAAAACGCAGAGCATTTAGGCCACTTTTTCCCCATTACTTTGTTAAAACGCATATACAGAGGCTATAAGAATGTGTAATATACTGTAGAGTGTCCACTACAACCTACAGGCAATCTGATGAAATTATAATTTTTTTATTGAGCAAAATGTACTCAGATCTCTTTAAATCATATTGAATTTGTGAAAAGACTTTGTGGAAGTATGTCACAGTTCAAAGTTCAACAACATGTAAGAGGAGGAAAAAGACACACTTTGTAAAGCCTGAAGATGTGGCCTATAACCCCCCCCCCCCAGGATGTCCATATAAGGAGTTGTGTATTATTTCCATGGCAATTTGCATGTGCACACGGGGGTTAACTTTCTTTCAGTATATCACAAACACATAATCATTTTAAAATGACTCTCATGTGGTAAAAAAAACAAACAAACAAATTCTGACCTCATGTGACTCTTAGCCATGTTAGCGGTGCAGTAGATGACAGTTTGTGTATTGATGCAGACTGAACATATCTCATCAAATGGAGTTTTTTCTCTCTATATATATAATGGAGGAAAGTGGATAAAGCAAACGTTGTGCTGGAAATAAAAATCAGTTTTTGTAGAGGGAGTGCGGCTGAGTGTTGTTCACATGCACCACCACCGCACAGTCACTGCAGTGCACGCCCCTGCTGCTGCACCGTGTGTGCTTTTGGTCTTGGACAGATGTTAATTTATTCATGACCAGTGCTCTTCTCTGTCAGAGAGGCCCCCCCCCCCTTGCATGGACCAACGAGTCTTCCTGCTTATCAGTCACCATACACATATGTATAGACGCTGACATAGCCTTACATCAGCACAGTGCCTGTATTCCAGCAGCAGCAGCAGCAGCAGCAACGTCATCCTCCCATCCTCCAGTGAGGAGTGAGTGGAGCAGATCTTTTAGCCAATGACAACGAGTCAAAATGAGACTCGGAGCTTGCAGCTCACAGTGAGAAATAGTTGAAGAGAAGAGCTCTCTGACGCACACTGTATCTCTCTGATGTCTGGAGTTTGAACATTGTAAGAAAAAAAAAAATGTCCAATGTGTAATACAGCAGGGATGCTTATAGAAGAGGTGACAGGTGTGGACTGAAGGACAGAGGAAGATGACGGTGAAGAATTTCACACTGTGTTTTTTAATCCTCCTCCATCTGTATCCCATGTGCTGTGAGAACACTGAGACTGCAGTAGCAGAGCAGCCAATCACACCGCAGCACTCGCCGACAGCCAGTCATAGGCAGGACAACACACACACACACACACACACTCACACACACAAACACAAGCACACACACAAACACATACGCAGCTTTGAGCAGCTCCTCTTGTTTGGACTCTGTGGTTCCATTGATTGAGACAGCCTAACCATAACCTTAACCATAACCATAACCATAACCATAACCAGTTAATGCCCAACACTTGTACATGTTGCCTTATTTTTGCTCATTCTCTGTTGGTTTCATAATGTGTCAAATAACAAATGCTTCAAGCAGCAGGAACTCTTTTACAGTTAAACACGCAGTTTGATTGTGTTTGGATTCATAACAGTGATTTTCTTTCTAGACAAAATCACTTTTTCCCTCCTGCTGAAGACGATGCAGTACTGTTGATGGACCACTAGGGACTGATGTAGGACTTGGAAATGAATGACTATAGGGGGGAGCTGTGTGTGTGTGTGCGTGTGTGTTTCAGTAAAGGGACAACATGGCTTCACATGCTTGTAACTTTCTTTGCTTGTGCATATTAGTATTCAAGTAGTTGTGTTTTTTTTTTGCCACATCATACTTTAGTTTTTGGGTGCGTGAGCAGGTTCATGGTCACTTTTTTTTTTTTTTTTACCAAAGCTCTCCCCCCACCTAATGGCTTAGTTTTGTTGGTTGTTCATAATCAGAGTCCTTACAAAAATCTTCCATTCACCAATGGTGAAGGCCACTGTAGCTCTTTATAACTCAATTTTTGTAGCCTTCCTCAGATCTTTGTCTCACCAGCCTGTCTCTGAACTTGGTTTCTGCTCCGTCCGAGTTGTGAGACCCACAAGGGGACAGTTGCGTGTCCAAACCATGGCCATTACGTTACTGTGTTGATTAATCCAATTTTCCGTTTTTGTCTATCAGACAATAGGATGCCACCACATTTAACGGACCCATTCCTTTGCTATAAATTTAGGAGCTTCAGTTACCATGGCAACCCCCCCTCCCCCCCATCTGGCTGTTATCCTTTCTCCCTCCTTTCACAGATGTCATAAAACACCAAAGATGGATCATTAAACCGGAGTGTCTGGGGGGGGGGGCAGTTGATATGAGGGTGTGCATTTCATGGTTAACTGTGCTGCTGCGGAGCACTTGTCTGACTCTCTCGTGCCTGCAGTGACAGAGCATACACGTTCCCCCGGGGCTTCTCTTTTACAGCTGAGGCACTTAATCAATTTGTCCAACCAAAAAATAATTGGAAGCAGCCATTTCTTTGTATTTTATTTAAGCGAATATGACAAAAAAACTGTTCCTTTTGCTCAGTCTCAAAGGCACAAGGAGTGACGTGAAAATGTCACTTTGGGCTTTGAGCGATCAGGCATTTTAGAATTTGCAAACAAAATTAAGTATATTTTTCCAAATTTGAGTCCGACTCCTATTGTTCAACAAGCCTACATTTGCAGAAAAGCAGTCATTCCATTTAACGCCACTGTGTCTTAGCCAGAGTACATTCATTAGGATAATGGCAAACTGTTTGGAACAAGCTTAAACTAAAGCTGACTGGTTATTGTAGCCAAGCGCTTCACCTTAATAAATCACACATTTTTGGCAAACGCTTGTAGACTTTTCGGTCCAAGGCGGCGTCTTAAAGCTCCGCCTGCATCAGCTGTGTCTGCCCAGCTGTGAGTCCACGTCAGCATCAATGAGCTGATACAATTAGAGCAGACTCTGCTGAGTAACTGTGAGAATCAACAACTTTCATAAAAAAAAAAAAAAAACTACATTAATGCTTTCAAATCAATATTTAGTTACATAATATGAATATTGCAGATTTTAGAAGGTCAGTATGTATCCTGGTATGGTCTTTGTTTTAACCCTTTAACTTATTTTAACCCTAAAAAGGGCCAAACATTGTCCTGTGAGTAAGTGCTTTTGCCTTGGAGGGGTGCTAATTTTTCTAAATTAAACATTCAAATTTTTTCTTCATTTTAAAAACACTGTAGTGTTAAAATTGAATTTTGAACATATTTAAAATAACACTTGTTTGAGTTTTTGTCTCAGTGTCCAAAAACTCTCTCCTCTCTGGTGCCAAAGACACTGATTTGCCGGCTTCCTACAACAGTGTGAGTGAAATTACCGTGATAACCACATGTTGACTTGTGATGTGCAACTTCTCAGCTTTCAGAAAGAGTTGAGATTTTTCTGATAGCACAAACCGTCAAATAATTACGGTACTGCAAAGTGCGCTTGAGCAAACGTGTCGTCTGCGATACGCTCGGTGTTAAAGGGTTAATGATTATTTATTTCAAAAAAAAGAATTTACAGTAAAAGTATTGATTCAAAGTTCCAAAAGAACACCAAAGAGACATTATAGATCCTTGTTTAAATCTCAAACCTATGTAAAAGTAGGAATGGCTTGATACCACTTTTTTGTGTCCGATACCGATATCACAAACTTAGTCCGAAACAGTAATATTAGACCTGGCAAGTCCAAAGCCCAGCCTGCAGGCCAATCATGGCCCTCTGTCAGATTTAGTAAAGCCTGCAGCTCCGGTTTTACTGTGTATTATTTATGGCCAGAGATGGACTTGGACAGAAAAAATCCGTACCAGTCACGTGTCATCCCCATTAGCTCAGCTGGTACAGAGTTGCACTTTGAAATTAGAGTCCTGGATACATACAGATAGATCATATTATGTCATCTGACTCCAGATATGAAAGAAAGGCAGAATTTTTTTCATTTGTTCTCTCCTGCGTGGCCTACATTATGTCACATTGCCATTTAAAAATGATATTTGTGACGTAATAAAAGTTGGAGTCATGTGGGGAATAAAACGGTAGAGGATGAATGAATGAATGCTTTAACCCTTTAACACCAAAGTGTCTACCTGGACGTTTTTTGCTTATGTTTACCATAAAAGGACCAGAGAATGTGCTTTTTCCAGAATAAATTAAAATATCTGGCAGCTATTTACAATATACTGCATGTTAAAATATGCTGTTTTAACTATTTAAATTGAAGAAAAACAAAAAGTTTTGTACAGAAAAGCACTGCAGTTGCTCACGGACATCAGATTGTGCATGTTAAATTTGAAATTTAATTCTCTCCTCGGTTTTAAAGTCTGTTCAACCAACTATGTCTTTTAGACGGGAACGTCTGACAACTCAAAGACATCTGAAACCTGATAAAGGACCTAAACCACCTGCTGCCCCCCCTCCTTTTTTTTCAATGGGACCCTAAAGCAGAAACCACTGCAGCAGACATTCATGAAAACATAACTCCAAAGGTCTGAACATGAAGATTAAACCCAGTGCTTCACTCTAGTTAAACAGGCTGCACCATTTAGTCTTTAATAATGTCCTGACTGATAAAGACTTTAGTAACATGAAACGTGCTCTCTAGTGCACAAAAATCTATGTAAACAGAACGTCAGTGCAGCAGCATCACATGCTAACGTAACCTCAGACATGACGACTGCAAACTATTGTTTGTAAAGTAAGTTACAAAGTGTGTGTGTGTTTCATGTAGAGACGTCCACTAAAACAAACTCACCTGACATACTGTATATTTACACATTTATCCCAAAGTTATTTGTTTTTTGGGGAAGTTGTTTTTATGTGAACTTTGCTCTGATATCAACAGTATTACAATATTTTAGTTTATTAACTGATCAAAATAAGTGTTCTGATTTTTCAGCCTCTTGAACAAATTTGAATATTTGCTGGTTTCTTTGCTCCATATTACAAACAAAAATCATTAAAACTGAATAGTTTTAGTTGGTGGACAAAACAGCAAATGGAGAACATCATCATTTCCAGGTTGGGTAACCACCAATCGCCTTTTTTTTGCCATTTTGCAGACCCAAACAGGTACTCAAGAAAATACATACTGTATATACATATACAGTATAGTATGATAAACATTTTGTATATTATACAAACGCCTTAAAGTCACATACATGCTCCACTAAACACAGTCTGTAACAATGTAAATAAAAAAACTGCAGTGTCATTTTAATTGAGTCAGCAGTGGAGGTAAGAATGTGTTGCACAGTTAAAGTATAAAAAAAACCAAAACAGCTGGTTATGACTCATTAGCAGAAACGTGACTGATATTGGTATTGATTGAAAAACCCTATATAAAAAAGTGGGGTCGTTTTTTGGGGTTCATCCTGAAGCCAAGCATGGAAAATAATAATATAGTGAAAAGTCAGGGTTTGAATCCACTGGTTGCAAACAGAACTCCAGTCTATGGGAAAATAAGCCTATACTTTGCACTTGATTTACAACTTCACTAAACATTTTCATTGTCTCAAGGACCAGGACCAGGACCAGGTTTTTCTTTAACAGTACTTTGTAAATAAAACAGTATATTATCCACAGTAACATGGAGGCTTATAAAAACACTGACATGTAGGATTCATTTACAGGTTATCAACAGTAAAAAAAAGTACTAAATAGTGTTATTTTAAATTTAATATGATTGTAAACCATTTACATGGTGTGCTTTCAACAAGTGTGTGTACATGCACACGCACACACACACACAGACACACACACACACACAGACACCCTCAAAGCTGTGCATTGTCCTCTGATCTCGTGTTGTTGTAGCCAGAGTTGGTTTGAGATTAACACCGGAACTCCTCTGCCTCCCCCCCTCCATGCTCTGGACTTTCTCACTGCAAGTCAGGTATTTTTGGCCGTGACATAATACCCCTATCTTGCTCTCTCTCTCTCTCTCCCTCACACACACACACACACATTCACACTCAGTCGTTCACTCTCTTTTTTCCTCACCCTCCCTCCCTCTCTCCCTCACACTGACTGTCCCTCCCCTCTCATCTCTCTCTCTCTCTCTCTCTCCTCTCTTGCCCCCATCCCTCTCTGCCTAGCTGCCAGGCTAAGGGCTAGCTGCTACAGTAATAGAGTGCTCAGGTTTCACACACTGAGAAACATGGCAGTGGAGGAGGCAGCAGACTATCTGGCAGAAGTAAGTCTTTACTGCATGTGCTTTACTGTATGGGACTCACTGACTGTACTTTACTGTCCTGTACAGAGACTATAACCTGGTAACCTTACTTTACCTCTGTGCTGCTGCTGCTGCTGCTGCTGCTGCTGCTATACTGCATTCACGTATGCTGACCAGATTATGGAATATACAGCCGTCAGAATTTCGATTATGGCGTTATGGCGGTTGCCCATCCAGAGATGGGACACTGTGGGATGAGGTGGGAGGTTACAGTGGTGGTGGTGGTGGGGGGGTCGTTGATAGGACTGGTGTCAGTGGCAACTCTGCTGCACCACTCTGCTGCAGTCTGCGTGTATATACATTATTTAAATATATATATGTGTGTGTGTGTTTGCACCCCTACCTGATTTATTGTCACAAAGTCTGAGTGATAATTACTCATATAACTCTATACATGTACATGCTGTGTACTGTGGAGACAGTGTCTCGTTACAGGGATGTGAATGGAAGCACCTGACCTTGGGCAGTGGTGCATGATTTGTACATTTGTTGAAAAGGAGACTATAAGTTTGTTTTTTTTAAAGAAAGAAACTTATTTGATGTAAGGAATTGTCATTTTTTTTTATGATTTCATGATGAGTTAATTTTCCTGAAATCCACTTAGTTACAGTATATAAAGACAGTTCTTTATGAGCCATTGTTATGAGAAAATGCCCCCCCCCCCTCCCCAACCTGCTGATATGTGATCTACTATATGCAGCATGTGCTGGCTTTGCTCAACGTATCAATTTTAGTGTCAACTTAAACATGAGCTGGGATTTTTTTTTGTTTGTTTCACCTACAATGAAAACCAAACAGGAGGACACAAAGCTACTGTGCTCTCTGTTTGGCTTGAAAATAAATGTTTGGGTTTTTTTTCCCCCACTAAATGGGAGTTTTTAGTGAACATTACTTTACTCAGCAGCCGGTGTTGTTATGTCTGTCTGACTAACTCTCTCTCTGGTTCCTCTGTGTGTCATGGCTGGTTGCTCGGCCATGTTGAAATGTGTGTAACTGAATGAGTGTGAGTGTGGAAACGGAGTGAGTGTGGCATTCTTTGCATGTCTCTCATGGATAAATAAAGTTACAGTAGAGCCAAACAAGTCCCCCACCATATGTCCATTTGTCCAAAACTAAGATCAGAATTTGGAAGTATGTATGTGTGTATATATATATATCTATACACATACTTCTGATAAATTCTGATCTTAGTTTTGGACAAATGTGTGTGTGTATATATATATAGAGATATATATATATATATATATATAGATATATATATAGATATAGCTACTGCTAAAGTGAAATTATTAATTATTAAGGCTGGGTACAAAAAATAGATTTCCCTATTCATATCAATCCTCAGTTGAAATATCCGATATTGATTCAAAAAAATCCTTTGACCTATCATTTAATATATGCCATTTCCTGTCTCCTCTCGACCAGCCTTTCCCAAACACAAGAGTGCCAGGTACCATTTTAATGTCTGAAAATCCTCTCTGATTATCTCACGAGACTAGGATCAATAATTCCCATTGTTTCCATGTGAATATGGGATACAAAAATCCAGTGCGGACTAATAATCAGTCCACTTTATTCTTGAGCTTGTATATCTCTCAGCACAGGCTCCACGTGTGGTTATTACAGCTGGACTCGTACGTGTCGTTATTTGAAAGGTTTCGCTTCACAAACAAAGTGCTCGCTCTCAAAGTGCGTAATTATCCATCAACACAAATAACAATTTACAAATTAAAATTAACATCGAGGGCCAACGCTGAAATATCAGGCCTGTAAGCTGACCGGCTGACACCGGATACTTGCACATAAAATGTCACAATATTGCTGTGCTATACAAGGTCAGATAAAAGAGAAATAACACAGAATTTAAACGCCTTGGTTTTGTACTTCTTGAAATCTATCGTACATATTTTACACCTATTTAGAACTTAATTACAAAACTGAAAATTAAAAACATATTTAATGACCTTTCATGGCTCACATGCAGTACCGTCATCGCCCACTAGGGGACCACAACCATTACTTTGGGAATCACTTTGTTACACTACGACAGTGTGTCGTGCGAACCAGAAAAAAACAAACACATGCCACATTTCAGATGCTTTGGTGTCATGATTGTTCAAGAGTACACATACGTACACAACAACACAACAGTGATGTTGTGTTGTTAGCCAGGTTGCTGTCACACAACCCTCTGCTGGAGAAATTGGGTCTGTTTTGGCTACTTATATTTTGAACTAGACAGGCTTTTTAAGGTTTGAGTTTGAATAATCACTGGCAACTGAACTAGAGTTAAGGGGTAGGATCAAAATCTAATTTTGGTGATATATCGTCGTCCTTCCTCGTGCAATACGATATTCGATACACAAGTGCAAATATCGATATTTTGATTAACAAATGAATGCGCTCTAAAGTAATCAGTCCCTGCCAGTTTCACTCACCAGGCGTCACTACTTCATGTCTCCTCGCGGTGGCGCTGCTCAAATAAATGAGGGACACTTTTTTTTTCCTCCAATATTATGATTAAATAGAGAAATCCTGCACTTTTAAGTTTTCACGGACGTTTGTTTTCATGAGTTAGACAGATATAGTTATGTATCGCTATATGATTGTATTGCAATATATTGGTTATCACAGAATGTATCGCGATACTATTGGTATCGCGGACCATGTATCACGAATTGTATCGTATCGTGAGGTACCCTTTGATTCCCACCCCTACTGGAGTTGAACTATGTGGTCCTAAATAGGAAGTGCATTAATGCAGATGCTTTTGGATAAATGTATCATATCCAATCATAACCAAGCGATATTGGTATGGAAAACTGTAAATGTATCAATACTGATTTCAAATCAAATTTGAAATCTAATCAAATCAGGACCTTGAGTGAATCAGAATCAGTAAAAAATAAGTAGCCCTATCAATTACTGGCAGCAAAACTTTTACAGAACAATTTGATTCAGGCTGCTGCTACGAATTTGCTCGTGTGGACACACACACACTGGAGCTGGAGCATGTGAATGTAGTACAGTAGTGGATTTGGAAAAAAAAAACTGAGATAAGATGGTGAAAAGGAATGTTAGTGGCTCGGTTATTTATTTGAATGGGAAGACGTTTTTATTGATGTTTATTCTGTAGTGGAATGATTTCACTGGGTTGTTATCGCTGACATCGCTGCGTGTGCACATGTTCAAACATGCGCTGCACAGTCTGTTATTAGTCAACAGCTTCCCTACATGAAATAATCCCTTTGCTTCATCCCCCCTCCCCCTTTTTCTTTTTTCTTTTATAACTATGCACAAGCAGCGGAGCCAAAACAGCATCTAACTAAGTAATGATGTTTTGAAGTCGTAACGACACATGACAAATTATCTATAGCGACGGTCTCGTATGAGACCGTGATTATAGGTTTCAATAATCAAACATAAACCTGCTTGAATGTTTATCCAGTGTGTGAGATATTGTGAGATATACTAGAAAGAAATACATAGAGAAATAGAAAAAGCCACATGGATGTGAATGAAATACAATTTTTTGTCGTGTTTATTGCAAAGTGTGAGATGTGGACACCAACATTTTGTACATTTTCAGCTAAGCTATGACAAAGAATGTTAAAAAAAACAAAAAACACAAATAATTCTCGTCCGTTATAGTATGAACCATAGACAGAGATGTCTCTCCATCTTCATACTGACTGTCTGCCACACAATAAAATGAAAGTGTTGACTGTTTGGATTGTGTTATTGTTTGGCAGCGTGCAGCAGCAGAGCAATGCTCGGTGCTTAGTGTGGATTACTGATGCTCTGAACTGGAATTCTGATAAGGATCTGAATTATGAGGAGCCAAGTCTGGTCCTTCACTTCCCTTGGCATTGTGCCTTACAGCCCATCTCAGGTTTTAAAAGCTCTTCTCAGCACAGTTCCTCACTGTAGAACACATATACATTTAATTTTCTATCCATCCATCAACCTCAAACACTTTAACAAATGTACATTTGAATTGTTTATGTCCATCAATTCACAGAATGCAGAGTGAGCTAACAGAAGAAACATCTAAATCAAATCAACATTTGGTGTGAAGGCAGGGTCGTTGGGTTGTTCCAAACAGTGTGGAGAAGTAAGCACAGATCTTCTGTGGATGTCGAATGTCTTAAGTCCAGACACACTTCATGATGTTTAGATCAGGGTTCTTTCTGTTCGTGGCAATCCATCACTTCCTGAACTCCATGTTCTTAATGACATTGGCTCTATGCTCGGGGTCGTTGTCCTGCTGCAGAACAGATTTGTGGTCGATCACCTCCCTGATGGAAAGGACTGCAGGTATCTGCTTGTATTTCTCTACCTCGTGTTTTGTTGCTGTACTCAGTCTTGCCATCGTGTATTTATGGCCTGGGTCTAGAAACTGTCTCCCATGACCCCGCCTTGGTAGTAGAGTCTGACTGTCCTTGTCCAGTTTTAATCCTCCCACTCAGTTGTTTCTGTCTCAGTCAATGACTGTGTTTCAACCTACATATGAAAATGATTAGCACACGTTACGTACAGTTGGTTAATCATACACCTCAGTATAATCCTGTAAAATCCATGACATTATTGTGCTGGTTTGAAGGCAAACGGTGGTCTCAGTAAATATTGATGGATTACAATTTATATTATGTTATATATTAGTCACAGTTGTTGACAATTATACAAATAATCTACGTCATAATGTGTCATATAGTGTTTATTAAGTATTTTACTTAAAAATACAGAATGGATGGACTTAAAGTATAGCATTACCAATAATATTAATATTTGTCCTATTTAACAGTACCAGACAGATTATAGTAAATTATGTGCTTGTAGCAGCTGTTTCATAAACTTCTGTCTGACATCTTGGTCCCTGGCTGATTTAGATTTTTCAGATTCTCACGATTTGGTTAAAAATGTATTTAATGTTCAAAATAATTGTTTGATTCAGTACATAGAGCAGCTAATTTAAAGATCTACTTTGCTGTTCATGAAATCAGAGTTAAGTGTTTGCAAGATTAGATACCTTTTATGTTTGGAAAAGACGATGTAAGCCAGACAATGTAAAGTCAAACATTTGCATGTATTTAAGCTAAACCGCGGCTCAGTTGAAATCATACAATTCCTTTTCTACCACGCTGTAAGGGCGAATGTCTTCAAAACAAGCAATGTTATTCAAAAACATTGAAGTTTTGAATCAACTTAGAATCTTTGAGGTTACAAATCACAATTTTTTTACATGAACAGATTCTTGTTTTTTGGACACCTCTACTGGCTGACGTCTGGTAAAGCCCCCCCATTGTCTGACTGAGCCAGTGGCTGCATGCTGACAGCAAAAACACACACACACACTGACTGCAGCGTAGTGCATGTTTGATGATGAACTCCGATAACATCCATCGGTTGAGTGGGGAAATGAGCTCAGCGATCAGCTTTAGCCGACAATCTGTCTACAATAACAAAGATCACGGTGCAGTCAGCACTGAGCGATTCTTCAAAATGACACGAGAGGACAAATTCAGAGGAATCGGCGTCCCCTTTTGGTTGTCTTAAAATCAAATTTTGCAATTGTTATTACAAGTTGTATGTTGCTAGCGAGGCTCACAATATTATAACTGTAAATGTCAAAGTGTAAAAATGGATTCATACTAATTATGGCAACAACCACCTTATATTGGGCCTTTAAAAAACACAAATTCTTTTCTTATGAGTTTGGATTTCATGCAGTTTCTGTGATGGCTTGTGTGTGTGTGTGTGTGTGTGTGTGTGTGTGTGTGTGTGTGTGTGTGTCTTCTAGGTAATACTGTAGGTTAATAAGCACAGTAGCACAGGGTAATTGGAGAGTGCTCATTCTATTCACTGTGGGTCTCTCTTTGACTACATGGGTGTGGCAGACTGAAGCACTGCACTGCAATCATGAAACTGGAGACACACAGCGACACTGTCTTCCTGCCTGTCCGTCCGTCTGTCTGTCTCTACCATGTTTTTCAACCTTCTACCAAGTCTGTTGTCCCTGCTCCACCTTCAATGTACACCTTTGATATCATCACACGGATGCACACACAGCGTATTCAGTTCCCTCTCGCAGAATCCTGCACTCAGCTTGCAGGTCGACTGCAAACTGCTTGGTGTCAGTGGCTGCCAGGGAAAGACATTTAGCGCGAGCTGACTGTGCACGCAGGAGTAAAAGGAATGAATGCGTTTGGTCCCATATTACCGTGCCGTTCAGAAAACTGCAACTCACTATTCAGAAACAGAAGGCCTCTATAGCTGACTGTTGTGTTAATATGATCTCTTGCGCTCTGTTGTACACATTTTCTATGTTTTTTTTGCCCCTTGCATGAAATATTAGTGTAATATTTTCATCACATTCCTAAACCTTTCACCACAACAAACCACAGAAAGTGGTAAAAATGTTGAGCTGCAATGATTTAATGATCATTTGAATTTATAAAATTTTTTGGGAAAACACTTTTTTTTATGTAGCGTTTGTATTTTAGATTCATATTTTTTTAATCTCCTTATGTTAAGATGCAGCATTATGTTTTGTTTAGGCATTGGATGAAGGGTCCGTGCATCAATCGCCCTTTTTCAAATTATTTAGATGCATTTGGACTTGTATCATAATGAATGAACTGTATCTATATCTTATATAAAAACACACACTGACACCAGACTGACCTCATCAGACAGATATAGTAAATCCCTTGGTTGTCTGTTTGGGTTTGGCAGGTTGGTTCTTCTTGGCTTGGTGTTTTACTGTTTAACAAGGAGGCCATGTTGAAGACATTTACTTTTCATTTATGTTTTGGCTCCCGTTCAGCTCCTCTCAAAGGGTTTTTCATTCAAACTTCATCCTGTTTCTTTCCAGCCTTGAGGGATTGATGCAACTTGTCTCCCGTTGCAGGGATTCATAGGGATTTGATGACACATAAATAACAGCTTCCGAGTAATATTGCAATAATATTTGTTTTATATTTCCCAAAAAAAGAATTACCTTGGAAGAGGTTATTAAAACGTTGCAATTTCCGTTTTTAAATCATCCTCTGTTTTTCTTTATTACAAAGAAATATTTCTATAATTGTGTTGTTTTTTTTTTTTTTTACGAGACGACCAGGTTTTATTTTTCCCCTGTTTTCTCTTTACCTGAAGTGACCTCTCTTATCAGAACATTGTTATTAATGTAAATATGTTGCTCTGTTTCTTCCTGCAGACGGACACAAATGCCTGTTATCTGCGAGCAGCTCGGGCTGGAAACCTAGAGAAAGCTTTGGACTACCTGAAGAATGGAGTTGATGTCAACATATGCAATCAGGTAAAAATACACACTTCAAAAGTTCAAAAGTCAACTTCAAATTTAACATCACTGCTTGTGTTTTGTGTAGGGAAGCACTGATGTTTTCAGTGCAGTTCAAAAACCTAGTCTGTACCACTTACAGTAGGTTCAAAGGAATACTTCAGTATTTTTGAAATTGTGCTTCCCAACCTCAGTTGCCCCTGAGTTGAGAAATATCTTCATTCTTTTCTTTGTTACGTGCCCACCAGTGACACTTGGTCCGAGCCTTGAAACTGCGACGCTAATTCCGCACTTTTTCCCAGAATGTAAACAGTGTCCGCCATCTTTGCTAACAGTTATGCTAACAGGACCAAGTGTCACTGGTGGTCACTTAACAAAGAAAAGAATGAAGATATTTCTCAACTCCGGGGAAACGGAGGTTGTATTTTTCTAAAATACTAGCCCTATTCTAGTAATACAAAGCTAAATGCAAATTGGTATTCCTTTCTTAAGTATTCCTTCAAGTGGTTTTAAAGCAGAGGCTGCAACGGGAATACGAAAATCACGTAAGATGATCCATCATCCGTGATAAACAGCTGATTCTGAACCATCTAGTGACATGTTCTAATCATCTTCTAGCGCACGTTTTGTATTAAAACATGATGACTTGATGACAATTTAGAAGAAGCTGAGCTTCCCTTGTTGTCTTAGAGCATTTACTGAAACTAATATTTGGGCTTTGAGTATTGGCTGATACACAATACTGATGAGTACTGATTGCTGAATCTATTTCCATTTCACTCATTCACATATACTTTTTTATTGATATGGCAAATTTTCCGCTTCCCCCGTAAGTGTAAAAACCTGCAATATGATATTTTTATTTTCTGTGTTTACATGCAGGTTTTTTATTCTCTTATCAAAAATGCATCCACCTATTTGACATCTGCGTCAGGTTGTGAGACACAATTTCATCAATTAGATGTAACAAATAATTGTAGAAATATACCAAACTGTTATGATTAAATTTATTAAAATTCCATCCATCTTCTGTCGCTTTACCCTCACATAAGGGCACATCTCCTTCTCTTCTTTGGCTGTTTTGCATACGTATTAAACTATCACTCAGGGTGACAATGAGTCCTCAACTGTTGAAAGAAAGTGTAATTACGTCATTTAATCTTTCCTCTTGTCTTGTTTTTAAACGCTCTGTCTCATTCTCTTTCTCCAGAATGGTCTTAACGCTCTCCATCTGGCCTCAAAGGAGGGACATGTGGAAGTGGTGGCGGAACTCATTAAGCACGGCGCCAACGTGGACGCAACCACCAAGGTGTGTGCTGCTACACACACTCACTCACGCTGTCTATACATGAATTCCCACCACGCGCTGGAGTCTGCTGCGTCAGCTTTGTCTCAAAGTCACATTGCCTAAGCAGTGTGAAGAGATAAATGGCTGCGTGTTATCAGAGAGGTGTTTCCTATAAATTAGGTGGTGCATTTAAAATGATGTGACAGTGAATCTCTCCTTAGTAATGTATGGTTGGAAAAAAAAAAAGTTTTGCTGTCCTTGGACCTTTTGGGGCTAATTTTAACCATAAAAGGGCCAGAAAATGTCCTGTGAGTAAGTGCTGTTGCCTGTTTTTTTCAAAATAACTTTACTTTACAATTTAATCCATGTTAAAATACTGTTTTAATAATTAAAAATTAAGAAAAACAAAAAGTTTTATTTGAAAAAAAAAACAACAACAACAAAGAACACTATAGTTGGAAACTATTTACAGGCATTTTTCCTACTCTCTCCTCTCTGGTAAAAAAGATTCTGATTCGCCAGCTTCCTGCAACAGCGTGAGTGAAATTACCGTAATAACCTTATTAACTTCTCAGCTTTCAGAAACCGTTGGAATTTTTCCGATAGCACAAACCGTCACGTAATTACGGTAATGCAAAGTGCACTTGTGCAAACACCGATAAAGGGTTTAAAAAAGAACGTACAAAGTAGAAAAAAGCCACTTATTTCTCCTTAAAATGGAGATATAGTTCACTATATCGACTTGTGAGAATATGTCACAATGTCACTGTGAAAGTGTTGCTTTCCTGTTCTCCTGTAATGCAGTCGGTCTGGTAAAATGCACTCATGTGGCAGGTTCAAGTGCACTGAAAGGTGACGCATGAGAAGGGAAGGGGAGATACAGCAGTTCACATTCAGGAATGGGGGAGTGTATATGTGGAGGCTCCAGTGGCAGCAGGAATGACAACAGGGCAGCAGCTGCTACTTGCCGGAGCGAACATGAATACAACAGGTGCCTCCATGACAGGCTCAGTACGTGCAACTCACTCTCACACAAACTTTGTCTCAAGCTGTGTCTCTCTTCGTCCTCGCTGTGTTTGTCACTCACATTTTCACTCGTACGGTTTACAGTAACATAATCTGTCCTTCACCCAAGACTACACACCACTTCCCACTCCTCTTTGCCTTATAACCTTTTAGTCAGCAGAGGTGGTAACAAAGTCTCACTTATATGTAACAGAAAGTGAACATGACTCCACACACACTGTGGTCCAGGAGGGAGTGTGGGTCGTCCTCTAACGAGAGGGTCAGTGACTCAATCTCCGGCTTCTCTGGGGCCTCATTTATAAAACTGTGCGTACCCAAAAAAAAATAATATTCGGATTTATAAAACCATGCGCGCACACTTCCCACGCCAGTTTCTCTTTATCACAACCATCTCGTAATGCTGCACAGCTTTTGTGGGCATCAGGTTACACCCACAATTGACCATAAATAGTCATAAAAACGCCCCAGATTATTATTCATTAGTCATGTTAAACAGTTTCTGGTTATTCATCCTTCTGCCATCGGAGTCGCAGTTTCTCCTCTCTCTGAATTTAAATGTGCGTATGCATGGGTCAGAGTTTCCATAAAAAGGCTGCACGATTACCCATAAAAAAACGCATGTTTTCTCCCAAACGCATTCTTTTGTGGGTACGCAAGCTTTATAAATGAGGCCCCTGGTCTTTTTGGGTAAGGTGTTGAACCTCCAATTTGCACTCTGAATGGGTGTAAATGAAGTGTGATAAAGCACAGGTATATAATAGCCGTGATGTGTGAACCTAACGCACTTTCTGTCATTATCAAATATGGGAAAAAGTACTATCAATACAATTTAAACAGAGCGTTCGAACAACAACAACAAAGCCTGGAATCCCAGACTCTGCCGTAAAGGATGTAGAAGTGCTGCAAACACTTTTCAAATAAAGGCTATAGTGACTAAAAAGGGAAAACGTCCAGTGTGAAACTAAAAAAAATGAATGGTTAGATTTAAGCCTTCTCCCTTTTAGTCTTTTCGTAAATGTTATTTTCAGACCTCAGAGACCAAATGTTTTGATTGTGTTTTGTTCATGTTTTTTAAGCAGAAAGGAAACACAGCCCTCCACATAGCATCTCTTGCTGGGCAGACGGACGTGGTGAAGCAGCTTGTCACTCACGGAGGCAACGTCAACGCACAGTCTCAGGTAAAACACACACTCACAGGCTTCAGTTCATTTGGACAACCTGAAAAATACTTAAGCCCTTAATTTTAACCCAACCACATTCCAAATCTTACCCTAAACTTCACCAGTTTCTTAGAAATGAAGGTCTGCCTCATTAGGACCAGGATTTTTTTGGTCTCCATGAGTACTGGACTACTGGTCATAAAAGACAATGCATTTGAGCTTTTTCTGCCTCATGTCCTTGGTCTTACTCACGTTTTGACCGTCAATTTTTTAAGTAAATACATTAGGACCGAAGATCCGTTGCTGCAGCAACGCGACAACAAACATGAAGTAGAGAAGAGGAGGAAGAGTCATTTTTGCATGCTGAAATAATTTTTGGATCAACTTGTTGAGTTTTAATGGCCCCTCTCTCACACACACACATGCATACTGGTTTTGCATTCTTTGTGTTCTTTGACACTCATAGACATAATAAATTCCCTAGCCCATACCCTAACCTTAAACCCTAACCATAAAACCAGGTCTTAATCCTCAAAAAACCTGTTAAATGTGTATGGGCCAGCCAAAATGTCCTCACAAAGATAGGTTTGCTTGATGCTTGGTCCACACAGCCTCAAGAAATGTACACACACACACACACATAGTCTGGTTGCCATGACTTCAGAGGACATTACATTGACTTACATTCATTTCCTTTAACCTCAACTTTAACCTCTACCGGCATAACCTTAACCATAACCGACTATAAAACATGTCTTCACCTTAAAATATAATAATTTAGATTATTGGGACTTGCTTTTTGTCCCCATAAGGAGGACAGGTCCCCATGATGTGACTGTGTAAACAGATTTAGGTCCCCACAACATGAGTGTGCGCACACACACACAGAGAGAGTTCTTTTCAACCCCAGCTCTAGATCCGTTCCTATCTTTGCTCTTATCAGGTGTGAGTTATGTATGGAGGTGACAGTATGTACTTCACGACGAAGGCTCAGGAAAAGTGAACATAAAAACACACACGGAAACACATCCTTCACTACCGCTGAGGTCACAGAGTGTGCTGTAAAAAAACTCGTAGATAAATATCATGATACAGCATTTTCAGAAATCCCACTCTGTGACTCTTTATGGATTAAAAACCCCTGGTGGCAGAACCCCCTGTAGAATGCAGAAAACCCTTTAAAGCCAATATTGCCACGTCCTTTTCTTCATTTTATTGAATTTGCGTTAAAATGTCCATTTATCTTTACAGTGTGTTACACATCATTATTCATGGAAATGTCCTGTTATCTAAGTGAAACACTGGTACTTAATGTTTCTCATATTATGGATCATGGTCCTCCTTTGTGCCCCAGGTCATACTTACTTGATGTATTCCCTGCTGTACATGACTTGTTGTCAAAAGAAAAAGATTTGTGTTGTCTGCACGCCAAATATACAAATGCTGTGCGATGGGAAAAATCCCCAAGCTTGTGGAGAAACTTTCAATCCAAAGATTTGGGATGTGGGGATGTTACTTCTTTTAACAAAATAACATTTTCTTTTTATTTAATCTCTTATCTATTTGTGTTCCTGCTCACCACTTATGTTTAGTTTGCCTTTTGTTGTATTAAATCTTTCATATATTTTTTTTTAATCTCACCACTATACAGTATGTATTTATCTGTTTGTGCACATATCCCATTTTTCTTTGCATTTCATTACTGAGGAAGAAATGGAGGCAAACAAAGTGGGATCATTTTTAACAACAGTGATTATTTCTAATCATATAAACTGTGTTTTACAAGCAGGATGTCGTAATTATAAAAATTCTTCTTACTCGTTAAATCAAATATAGAGTAAATCACAGAGGGGAGGTATGGATTTTGGACTGTTTAGTCTCAGACGTGAGCAGCTGTCTGTGTTTTGTCCTCGCGCCCCGTCATCATGGCGATGATTACACGTGTGACCCCGCGTGTTGTTTTATCCTCTTTTCCAGAATGGCTTCACTCCGCTGTACATGGCGGCGCAGGAGAACCACTTGGACGTGGTGCAGTTCTTACTGGACAACGGCTCCAGTCAGAGCATCGCCACTGAGGTAAATAAACAAAAGCACAACCGATAACACACTTGTGCACTTAGCGACTGGTCGCGCACACACACACACACTTCCGATAGCTGCTCTTTATCCCAGCCCTCGTGCAGCCACCCTGTAATTACACTGCAGCGTCATGACCAGCAGACTGTTTGCTGTAAATGGTAAATAGGTGCCTGACAAACGTGGCTCATTTAGCAGATAAAAACTGAAAAAAAAAGTGTTGATAATACCAAAATTTGTCTCCTCTATCCCACTGTTGTTGTTATATATAGTATTTAGGGTTGTGACCTTCACTGTCTCTGTCTGCAGGGATTTGCACCGGTCTGTGTTGTGTATTCTATACTACTGTATCTACTAAAGCTGCATCTATCTCAACCAAAATATCCTTCTCTGCCTCCTTCTCCACTCACTGTTCACTGCCTCCCCGCTGTAAATGAATTATTCACGTGTTTGGACCACGTTTTCAAGCAACTCCCGGTGTTTAATAATTCATATTTCAGCATTTCAGAGATTCCTTTGTTTCCCTTGGTCACACGTCTGATATTATCTTGATGACACAATGGACTGTGATGTATATCGAGTGTTGTTAAAGCTCAGTTACAATCAAGGTGATTGTTCACGTCATGTATATTTAAAGTTGTCTTACTGTGGTTTTATTTCAGTTCTGGTTACCTTTTGCTGTGTCATTGCAAGTCTTCACATTGGGTTTTTTTGCCTTGTTGTTTGCCTCTGCTGCTCGTCTGTGTCGAGGTATTTTTAGGACATTGAGCTGACTTTGTGTCTCCTCCTGAATCCCTAATGGATCAGATGAAACAGCGGGGCACATTTGGATAGTTGACGACTTAAAAAAAAATCTCAATATTGCTTTGAAGATTGCCCGTGAGAGAGTGTGTGTGTGTGTGTGTGTGTGTGTGTGTGTCTTGCAGATGTCTGGATCAGACATGAGTGTGTTCATTAGCATGTGAGTGTGTGTGTTTGTTTATCTCTGTTCTAGTTTTAACGTGGACTCTTTCTCCGTGGGGAGATTCTGCTTTGATGTGTGGTGGGCAATGCTGAGCTGGATTTACCCAGAGAGTCAGCATCCTTGACAGTACACACACACACACAGGCTGTTTTTCAGGACTTCAGAGGACATTACATTGACTTAACCCTTTAACACCTAAGCCTCAAAATGTCCGTCTGGACTTTTTTTGCTTATTGTTCCCACAAAAGGGCCAGAAAATCTTCTGTGAATAAATGCTTTTGCCCATTTTTCCAGAATAACTGTCACTATCTTGCATTATTTACAATTTACTGCATGTTAAAGTAGTGTATTAACAATTTAAAAATGAAATTACCACTGCTGGCTTTGATGTGCTTTCAGAAACTGTTTGAATTTTTTTTTATAGCACAAACCGTCGCGTGATTACGGTAACGCAAAGTACGCTTGCACAAACGTGTCGTCTGCGATACGCTCTGTGTTAAAGGGTTGAATTAATTTCCTGGAGACTCACTCTGACGTTGACCATAACTACTACAGGCCTAACCCCAATCCTAATCTTAAAATGTAATAATTTACGTTATGAGAGCTTGATTTTTGTCTCCATTAGGAAGACAAGTCCCCATAATGTGACTGTGTAGAAGACTGGAACACACACACACACACAATCTGTGTGACTCATGCTGCTGCTGCTGCTACTCGCCTCTGTTTTGTTTGTAATTCATCACTGTCTCTGTAAATCAATAATGTGCGTGAGCTTATTTAGGTGTGTGCACACACCACACCAACACTTTTATATTATTGTGATAATCGGTTTCTTGACGATTAAAGAAATAGTGTATAAAATTAAAATGGTATGATCATATTTACAGATTTCCATTAACAGCTTTCCTCATATCCTCTGCTGTACTTTGTTGTGCTTTGCTAACGCACCTTTTAAAGGTAGTAACACACCAATTTAAACACGGATACACAGAAAAGTTGCCTCCGTACAAAAAAATGTTATAACTGAGACAAAAAAGAAAACAATATAAACACCATAAGTAATAACAAGGATGTCTTTATAAATTAGGTTTGAAGATAAAATGAAGCGCCGCATTATATTCACACAGATTTAGTCTGAAAGATCTGTGTGTAAATAAACGACGATGTGAAGACTTTGTTGACACATGAAAAAAGGTGTGATTTAAGTCAGCGTAAGGTTATTTTGGCCGACGTTCAGCACCCACATGGCTGCCAACAGTGATGTCATTGTCTCTGTTTGTGCTGGTCCACAGGACGGTTTCACTCCCCTTGCCGTGGCGTTGCAGCAGGGCCATGACCAGGTGGTCTCCCTTCTACTGGAAAACGACACCAAGGGGAAGGTCCGCCTCCCGGCGCTGCACATTGCCGCGCGAAAGGATGACACCAAAGCCGCCGCCCTCCTCCTGCAGAACGACCACAACGCAGATGTGGAGTCCAAGGTACGGTCGCGGTGTGACGGGCGGGACTACAGATCCCATCTGTGTGCAAGCATGTGTAGAAGATGTTGTTAATGTCAAAGTTTTCAAGGAAACAATATGGAGTTGTCTTTGTGAGGTGGAAACGATAGTAAAAGAACAAAAAGGAGATGGAGAGTCTCAGTCCTTCTTCCAGTTGTATGGACCTCTGAGTGGTTGTCTTTTAGTTCTTTTCATTTTTCTCCTGCCATATTCATGCTCATCCTACAGCTTGGTGGCGCCATGGTGTTGTTGTTGTTGTTGTTGTTGTTATTATTGTTGTGGTGCACTAACACCCCATTCTCTCCTCCTCCTCCTCCTCCTCCTGTTCTCTCTATTTGTTTACCCTTCCACTCCCCCCTTTCCCTTCTAGATGATGGTGAATAGAACAACCGAGGTACATGTCTTCTCTTCTCTTCTCTTCTCTTCTCTTCTCTTCTCTTCTCTTCTCTTCTCTTCTCTTCTCTTCTCTTCTCTTCTCTTCTCTTCTCTTCTCTTCTCTTCTCTTCTCTTCTCTTCTGTGTTCACTCATGGTCACCACTGCAAAGCCTTCTGTCTGCTGGCATGAATCCTTAATGCTGGCATGAATGCTTTTGCTGCTCACCGCGCTTCACCCGTGTGTACCTGTTCCTGAAGCCTGCATCATGTTTTGACGTTGCTCTGTGAATACACAGCAGTTTGCTGCTCGGGGGCAGAAATATAATGAACAGCAGTAGACTTTCATTTACATTAAGAACTCCTAAAGCCTTGGAAACCATTTCACGTTCAATAATAAATATCTAAATGGGATTATTTTGACAGGTCATATGTTTTACATCATTATTCTCATTTTCATGCAAAAAAACAAATTTGAAATGATCACTGTGTGATATTCATGCAGATCTTCAGTCTGCAGAAGTAGATGTGTATAGATCAAGACAATAATTAATCTAAAATGAGATTTTTTGCACCTCCTGTGATTTTTTAAAATTGCAGTAAGCTGTATTGTTCAGCCTTAGGGTTGTTTACTTTAATTCAACCTGTTAAATTAAAACAATTCTGCAGCTCTTATTTTGCTACTATCAACACTTTCTGTAGATTTTACATTTAATCCAAAAAAAAGTCTACCCACAGCGTTGAGCTGTATTTGAAAATAAATCAGGAGAACAGAACTAACTCTGTCTAACTGCAAAAACACAATGTAGAGGACAAACATGTGATGTAATCATGGATTTGAAATGACTAAAATTGCTGTTATTGCCAGGTAAAGTCTCAATGTCTGTGGCAGTTGTCATAATATACTACAGCATTTTATTTATTTTTTGCTTTTTTTTTAATCCTGACTTCCCTCTCTCCAGCCACGGCGGCAGCTCTCTGTAATGAGATCCTAATCGAATCAAAACAATGTTTAGGACATCTATCAACAAGAAACAGTTCTTTGGTTGCCTGCTCCTCTCGAGTGCCGACTCTGTTGGAGTTTAGACGTATTTCAGTCATGCAAAAGATACAATTTATTTGCTGTAGCTTCATTTTAATGTGGCCCACACTGAGACACTCGTCAATGAGAACAACTTTAACTGAGCTTTTATTGGACTGAATTTGAACAAACGTTGTCTTGTGAGCTCATGAACCTTCCTGCTTTTATTTAAACACAAAAAAAAATGCAACCTATATTTACAAATTGCTCGTACATCTCAGACCTTACAGTGCACCATCATCATAGGGTTTTATGTTAAACTGCAGTTTTCAAGTTGATTTCCTCTTCAAAGCTGTCAATTAAAGTGAGGTTTTAACTTGCACCTGCATGTGTGTTCTCAACTTTATTTTTGTCCTGTCACATGAAATCGTGTCACCACACTGAGACATTTTATTGGACAGCCGAATGAGTGAAGTGTGCATGGTTTTCATTTGACAGGAGGTTATTGTGCTCTTATGTTTACTTTCTATTTGAATGTATCCACACCGAACCTAAACACTGAATAGTTGTGGTGCACTTGTACAAGAGAAAGAGAAATACACTGTGCTCATTTATCTTTTATTTTATCGAAGCATGTTCAACCTATTCTTTGTCCTGGTCGACTGCGCTCTGTTTATCCTGCTGCTGTATGTGATGCCCCATCACGCTTTGCTCACGACTCATGGCGAGGCATTGTTTACCTCCTTTTTACCCGCTTGTTAAAAGATCCCCGTTTTGCTTTTGACTTTTCCCTCGCAGAGTGGGTTCACTCCTCTTCACATTGCGGCTCACTACGGCAACATCAACGTTGCGACTCTGCTGCTGAACAGAGGGGCAGCCGTGGACTTCAAGGCAAGGGTAGGTACCAAAAACAAAAACACTGGACAGTGTCTCACCAACAGGTGTCGTGAGCGTATTCTGTGATTATTTTTTAAGCTGAGGCCTCTCTCTCTTTCTCTCTCCACAGAATGACATCACGCCGCTACATGTAGCCTCCAAACGCGGGAATAGCAACATGGTGCGACTGCTGCTGGAGAGGGGGGCCAAGATAGATGCACGGACCAAGGTTTCTGACACAGAAGATACAATTTTATTTAAACACTGATTTAGTTTCATAAAGTGGAGGTATTGAACAGGCAGATCGAGTGATCTCCTTTTATAGGCATGGGACGATTGTAAAAGTTTTCATCGCAATTATCCTCACCAAATTAATTGCAATTAACAATATTATTGCAATGGCTGAAAGTGTGTGTTTTAATATAAGTGTAAAACATAATAAAGTATAATATAAGTCATCGAAGAAGCCCTCTGTCTGCTCTTATGGTGGTCAGAAACATATTTTTTTGTGAAATTCATAGATCATAGATGATGAATGAATGAATACTAAGGAACTGAGGCAAGATGCAGCTCCCCACATTAAGCACATTAAGAGTCACTCACATGACATATTGATGTTTTTCTTCATTCACGATGAACACGATAATAGAAATTCAACACGATTAACTTACTATAAGTGCATTTAATCCCGATAAGTGATAATATCATATATTATATCATATATTGTCACATCACATGAGTGTTTATATATAAACTGAAGTCATCTTGTAACTTTGTGGCACTGTAGGATGGTCTGACCCCTCTCCACTGTGGAGCCAGGAGTGGTCATGAGCAGGTGGTGGAGATGCTGTTGGACAGAGGAGCTCCAATTATGTCAAAGACCAAGGTACAGCTTTCTACTTGTCGTCGGTCCCGTGTTGTGTCTCGTATCCTCTCTACTTTTTCGCTCAAGCCACGAGCCGTCGTTTGCTACATTAGCTTCTCCTGCGGTTTCTCCCTTTCCAGAACGGTTTGTCTCCCCTTCACATGGCGACACAGGGCGACCACCTCAACTGTGTTCAGCTGCTGCTGCACCACGAGGTGCCCGTGGATGACGTGACCAACGATTACTTGACGGCGCTGCACGTCGCTGCCCACTGCGGACACTACAAGGTGGCAAAGGTCATCGTGGACAAGAAGGCCAACCCCAATGCCAAGGCACTGGTGAGGATATGTGTCCAGTGTGTGAAGTCATTGTGTGTTTGGTGATACTCAGACTTTTCCTTTAGTGTCACAAGGTTTACATTTTGTGAATGAGCTGTTGCCACAGAAGGCTCCTTTTTTAAATGACGCTCTAATCAGTGATTAGTCATATTCATAGACGTGCTTACATGTTATAAGGGCTATATATATTAAAACTATCCTTTTTTTGTTCCATATGAGAGGGTGCAAACATCGATGACTAATTAATAGGATCGTATTGTTTCTATTATGCAGAATGTCTTTGTTTTGTTCCGCCCCTTTGTCATAAATTATCATTTAATTATCAAATTAATTGCAACACGAAATGCATATGTATATTTACTTTGAGCCTTACAGTTGTGAGTTATGGAATTGTCAATTGCTGTAGGACGTCCCTTTAGACAGAAAACAGGGATAGATAAATGTTGCTGTTTTTTTTAAAAAAAGATGGAATTTCCACTGAGACTTACATTGAAGCTGCCATGTGTTTTAAGATTGTGGCAGTTGAAGTGTTTAAATCAGGTCCTGATGATTTCATCTCCCAACCAACCTAGTCTTTTCATTTCCTGTCTCCCTCCTTTTTTATTTATTTTTTATTTTGCTTTTGCTATTTACCTTTGTCTCTTTCGACGTATAAACATGGGAATCAGTGACAGAGCGCGGGGACTGAATATGAAGGAAATGAATGGATAACAGTTAAAAAAAAAAAAAAAAAAAAAGATGTATCCTGTGTCTTTGGCAATAAGACAGCCATCTCTGTTCTGTAATGGGAGAAGTCTGGGTGTGGTTAGAGCACTGGGACTTCATAGCCAGAGAGAATGGGAAGGGAAAAAAAGGACATGGAGAGGAAAATGAAGTCATACGACTGAGCCAGAAACCTCAAAGTCAGAAGAGTAAGAGAGAGAAGGAGGGGGCAGAATCCATGAGCTGGCGAGACACGAGTGAGTCGTAAAGAAAAGTATCTATTTCAGCACAGCATACTTTTTTTATAGTCAATTATTTCCACACATGCTCGTCTGGTTTGCATAGTGAGGGCTTGAGAGCAAGAGTGAAAGGAAATAAGGAAGAGGAGGGGGATAAAAGAAAGAAGGTGCCCCCTTTTTTTTTTTTTTTACTGTATTTTCCATGTGGAGTTCCAGATCCAGGTCTTCTGCTGGTGGTGCAAGACGGACACACACGCACACACACACTCCCACGCACAGTTTGTGGACTATTTTTTATACTTTCCGACTTGTTTTCTGTGCTCTAGAATGGTTTCACTCCTCTGCACATTGCCTGTAAGAAGAACAGAGTGAAGGTGATGGAGCTACTTCTGAAGCACGGAGCATCTATACAGGCAGTCACTGAGGTATGTGTGTGTACGTCATTTAATTATGTTGTTTCTTTACTGTAATCACTTCTGGTGACAAAGACGCTGCCGTAAAGTGTCTTCGTGTACTCGATGAACTTCCAGGAGCGTCACAGGAGTGGGAAAAGTTTTCCTCTGGGTTACACTTGTAGTTAAACACAATGGTAGAAAGACAGGCTGTGCTTAATTACAGTTTTGCCGTACTCCTACTGAACTTAAATCTTATTTTTGCTGCTGTTACTGCAGTGGGAGCATTTTAAATAGCGCCCATAGAAGCAAACCCAATAAGTTTGTTTGTTATTGACTGTTAAAAGTCTAACTTTTCTTTCTTTCTTTCTTCATAGTGATAGGATGATTTCAGCATTTTGGATAGTGGCTATTTACATTTTTTTAAATTGAATCTTTATATGTAGGATGGTGAATTGAAAGAGGTTGTCAGTAGTGATAAACCTGCACAAAATCACCTGGATCAGCTGCTCCCGTCCTGGTGACAGAAGCATGCAGCTGTTGTCAGTCCAGATCTTTAGATATAGATATATGTATATATAGACCAAAGCCAACGATGTCTTTGTGTGTGCTACAGTATTTTTTTTCTGTGTGAGACTCGGGGCTCAAGCCCATTCTGGAAACCTTTAAAATCAGCTCACAGACCTTCATACTCACAGAATTATTCCTCTGGTTCTCGTTCCGCAGTCTGGTCTGACTCCGATCCACGTCGCGGCGTTTATGGGACATGAAAACATCGTCCACCAGCTGATCAACCACGGTGCTTCACCGAACACGAGCAATGTGGTGAGTTTAGCGCTTAAAAAGGGAATAGAGGAAACAAACAAAACGCAAACTCGCCCTTTAACTCTCTGATTTGGGAGCTACAGTCCCCGCTGCAGCGAGTTAACTCTAATATTGCATTAAAGGTGAAGGGGAAAAGAGAGAAGAGATATTGCATGTGTGTATAAGTAAACAGAGACGGGGGAAGAGCACAGCACAGCGCAGTCAACTCTTAAACCCCAAGTATTTGGTCGCCTACGCCATGTCTGTGGCCAGGTTACCGTAGAAACAGAGCATGATGTGACGTCATTATGGTAAGTTGGGTGTGTAGAGAAAGGGGGTTTCTCTCCCTCCCTCTCTCTCTCTCTGTGTCACTCTATAGGGATAAGAGAAAGTTTAAAGTCTTAATAAATAAGTATTAACTGTTCCTTTTTTCTGTTTTAATCCGTGTGTGCATGTGTTCTGCAGAGGGGGGAGACGGCGCTCCACATGGCAGCGAGGGCAGGACAGTCTAACGTGGTTCGATATCTGATCCAGAATGGAGCTCAAGTGGACGCCAAGGCCAAGGTAGACCCTTTGTTCCGTATTTAAAAGATAAAAGACGTGTTCCATAGCGAACAGATAAGAAACATATCAAGTCAGAGCAAAACCATGACAGAAAGATTATAGGTTAGTCCCCCAATGAAGATTGAGCGATTGCTATGTGAGAAAATGAAATCCTCCTCTTGCTGTCAGACCCTCTGGATGTTTCTGTCCTTCATTACAATCCAACATTGAATGGACACTTTTAATTGGTCGTCCGATTCACCGTGAGTCCTGTGTATCGTAGCAACGGAGACACGGCGAGGACAATAACAATCTAATACAATTATTATACTGATTTTAAACTCATATTTGGTGGTACAGACTACTGTCTACTACAAACTTCTATCGTAAAACAATGAAACTGCATCTTTTACTCGACTGTGAAAGTGTGTTGTGTTTGTAATGTAATGTAATAAAGTATATCAGGTACAGGGGAGGGGAGTTGGCAACCTTACAAAAGACCAACACACTGTTTTTGGCCCATTAACTGTTTAGTTAGTGGATATGTGCCATTGTTATCACTGAAATTCATTCATGTGTTTCCTCAATCTCTGGTAACACATCATGGTCATTTTATGTAATATATTCTGTAAAAAGCCACTGTACACCTGCTCGGCACCAGACACTGAACAATGTGGAGGATTTAGCAGCGAAAGGGACTGATTTTTTCCCTCAGGAGTTGGTGGAGACCAACAACACAGGCGAGGGAGTAAATGCTGGACTTGTATTCATCAGTTTAAAAATGATGTTTTCTTTGTTGTTGTTGTTGCCACCAGGATGACCAGACTCCTCTGCACATCTCAAGCCGTCTTGGCAAACAAGACATTGTCCACCAGCTTCTGTCCAACGGAGCGTGTCCAGATGCCACGACCAGCTCCGGATACACACCCTTACACTTGGCCGCCAGGGAGGGACACCGAGACGTGGCCACAGCACTGCTGGACCAAGGAGCGAGTCTGGGCGTTACTACTAAGGTAAAAATCAAGCATAAATGCAAACGAAGCGTAGGTGAGCGAGAGGATCAAAGTGAGGATCAAAGTGTCACCAGCCAATCATATTTATACATTTAAACATCACAAACACAATTGTCTTTACGGTCTCTCTTTCTTTAACGGCTTTACAGTCCGTGTACACCCTCTATCCTCAGACCCTCCCATTGAGTGAGGAAAAACCTGGCAGATTACAAACAAAACAGCAAATTTACAACGAGTAGAAACATAAGAGACAGATGGTAAACCGCAACTGGTAATAATATTAATGTCAATATAAGTATTATTGAGGATGTGTGGACACAAGGCCTCAGATGCACGTCCAGCCTAAGGAAGGGGAAACTTTGGTCACAGCTGAACAGTTTGGCAAACTGCAAAATGGAAACGAAGCCCCGACCACCGTGGAAGTCTGGAAAAGGACAGACCACAAGAAAATGAGTCCAGTCGAATTTAGAAGATTGCAGATTAAGTAATCAACGTGTTCATAAGAGAAGGGAGGGGGCTCAAAGTGATTTGATGTGAAAGAAAGTTGAAATATTATGTTTTAAACATGCAAAAATAACTCCTAAATGTAAAGGTTACTATGTGCATAATAACTGGATATCAGTAGGGAGGATGTATTGAGTTGTAGATGTGGTAAGTTCTGTCGCTCCACATTTAGCAAGGGTTAGTTTGATGGAAAAACTGAAATAAATGCTGTGATATTTCCAGCAAAGTCAAAGGGATTGGGAAACACAAGTTACAGTTGACGGTCTGCCAATGGAAGAGTTGGGTCATCACAATGCTGTAAGACCGAAAGGATTACTCGAGGAGTTATTTGTTCAGGAGGGGCTCAGTTTTCATTCACTCAGTACAGAACATTCATTTAAATGGCAGTGGAGCATTTTATTACCACACATTATATCTTTCTTTTTTTTTTTGAGGAAAGTCCCTAAACCCTCAATATGGCGTTCCAGTTTTTGCATGACTGGATGGAGAAAAATAAAGGAACAGGGCACACTACATGGCTTAATGTATATTAAATTTACTTAGCTTCTTTTTTTAGCCAGGAATAAAAAGATTCACTGACTTCATAGCAGTTTGGATTGCAGCGAAAGTTTTAATTATAACAAAAATGTGGGGTTTTTTGCGTTCATATAATGTATTTTTAGGACAAAATGTTTGATTTTTGCTGCTGCATGACATCAAGACGAGTATACTGGGGTTTTTTCGGGGGAAATGGGTAAAATGTATTATATAAATAATATGTATGTATTTTAAATCCTTAAACTATTTAATATTACAACATAATCGTCAGTAAAATGAACCAAAAAAATTATCAAAGGTTGGCTTGTTGGGAGTTAGAATGCTGTTTGTACTGACAAAAGTGTCAAACAATACTTGATTACTCTTTGTCTGTATATACTAACACTCACGTGTATTTGTATGTCGTGTTTGTCCGTGGAGATCTTGGTAAAATTGTAGCTCATAACTGCGTCTTCACAGGCTTATCACCGCCATATACTCTATGTAAAAGTCCATTGGCCTTGAACCAGAGGGGCCAGTCTGGATTCTGTCAAGTCAAATAACAACACTGTTATTCACGTCTCTGTTTTGCGTACACAGATGTGGTCACACTTTCAAGTCATGTTCAAACACACCGAGAGCTCTCTGGTTCTTCTGTGTTGCCTCACGGATGAAGAATGTACATGTCACACACAACACAACACAACACAACACAACACGAGTCCTTGCTTCCACACCCTGCGTCCATATTGTGTTTCATCATTTCTAAATAATCGGTTCTTTAAGTTGTCATGATGTAAGAAAAATTGAAAATTCTGTACATTAATTTTTGTCTTCTGTTTTTGTGTGTCTCCAGAAGGGCTTCACTCCCCTGCACGTTGCAGCAAAGTACGGGAAGATCGAGGTCGCCAACCTGCTTCTGCAGAAGAACGCCCCGCCTGATGCTGCAGGGAAGGTAATGCATGTTTAATCAATAAGGAGAGAGAGACGGCTGTTCAGGGGCAGCAAAGACTGAGTGTGTGAGCTGCCGCATAAAGAACAGGAACGCCGTAAAAACTGTCCCTGTTTTCACGGCGTCATGTGTTTTTTTTTTTTTCATTATTGCTTTGTAAAGCCACACCTCTCACAGTGTTTATCTCCTCCACTGTCAGTGCCCTGTATCACCGTCTAACAATGCCCGTGTGTGTGTGTTTACTGTATGTGTGTGTTCAGAGTGGACTAACTCCACTGCATGTGGCAGCACATTATGATAACCAGAAGGTGGCGCTGCTCCTGCTCAACCAAGGAGCCTCACCACTTGCTGCTGCAAAGGTAAGAGTATAATTAGAGTGCTTTGCTGATGGAGGAAATATTTAATGTTCTTTAACGCACTGATGCACCAAAACCTCTCTCTCTCTCTCTCTGTCTCTCTGTCTCTCTCTGTCTCTCTCTGTTTGGCTCGGGGTGAAAGCACGCTGACCTAGTTTCAGTCTCCCACATGCAATTACACCATGTGCTCTATACTGGTGATTGGCTGGTCTAACAGCATCTATCCCGAAAGAGCTGCCAGGGCAATTATCAGAGCTCCAGTAGTTTGTTTTCTTGTTTCAGATAAACTAAAACTGTGAATCTGTATACGGTTCAAATTTTGAATTACATCCATGTATGAATCTCCAAAATGTAACTCAGGTTTTCCTCACAAACCCTGTTCTATTCCTATTCAAAGCCAGCAGATCTGCAATGTAGAGTTTTGGCATCCTCCTAATAGATACAGTTGTGCTGAATGTTTTTCATATGTATGATCATGTCACAGTGCAATTCCACTAAATATTAAATTATCATTCATCCACTATCTACACGCAGCAAATCCCCATAAAATAATGCACGTGTCATTGCGTTAAGACGTGCATTTTACTTTTATGAATTGAAGAATTACAGTTGGATCAAAAGGTCGTCCGAGTTTTCTGCACTACTGACTGCTGTTAGTGAGTGACCGACATGAAACCTCTCCGTTTGTCTCCGTGCACCAGAACGGTTACACGCCGCTCCACATTGCAGCTAAGAAGAATCAGATGGAGATAACCACCACGCTGCTGGAGTACGGGGCCTCCACTCACACGGTAACGCGCCAGGGCATCACTCCTCTGCACCTCGCTGCGCAGGAAGGCAACGTGGACATAGTGACGCTGCTGTTGGCTCGAGATGCACCGATCAACATCGGCAATAAGGTGCGAGACGTCCGCGTTAGAAAACTCTGCTGCGAGTGTTTGCTTTTCTGTCACTTGTGATTTATCACCGCATTGCACAAACTTGTTACCTTGTTTTTGGCAAGATGTATTTTCTCTGCCTCTGTCTTTGTATTTAATTGTCTCTATGTGTTTAACGCTCTCTCTCTCTCTCTCTATCTGTGTCTCTATGTATTTTATTGTCTCTGTCTGTGTATTTAACTGCCTCTCTGTCTCCATCTGTATCCTCAGTCTGGTCTGACTCCACTCCATCTGGCAGCGCAGGAGGATAAAGTCAATGTTGCAGAGGTCTTAGTCAACCAAGGAGCTACTATAGACCCTGAGACCAAGGTAATTTTCGGCCGTCTTCTAGAATCCAGTTGTCAGGCAAACAAATCTCATATTTACTAGTCCCAGCTTGAGCAAGAAGTCCGACACGAGAATCAAAGCGAACAATGTGCTCGGGTCACTGAACTAATCTTTTAAATTAACTGATTCTTATGATTCAGTACCTCAAAAACAACTGCTTTACAAGTCACAGTTTCATTCAGGCGTGTTGTGGTGACTCCGTCCACCAGCAGTCGATGCCATGCCGAGGCGATCTTGGACCATGTAGTGGAAACACGGCATAAGAATCTGTTTTATGTTGTTGTGAATTAAATATGGGTTTTTGGAGTCTTGGTCAAAGTAGACGCCACCCAATGTTTGGACCATTTCCTATGCCTACATAGAAACCCAGATCTTTGGTGCACTAACACTGACAGTTGAACGGATGCGTCGTCATATCAAACCTAAAATGCACTGATAACGCATACATTTGGCTGATGTGACGCATGAACCACCTGGATCGTTTCTTTGCTGAAAATTGTATTAAAAATTGTTTTTTTTACCATCAGCTGGGATATGCTCCTCTTCATGTGGCCTGTCACTATGGAAACGCAAAGATGGTCAACTTCCTGCTGAAGAATCAGGCAAAGGTCAATGCCAAGACCAAGGTAATTCTTAAGTGTTTGCTTCTTTTATTGGCATATGCAGAAGAGCATTCTGCTGTCTTCAGTGTTTAAATTTGACGCAAAATCTTTAAGTGAGTTGGGTGCATCACAAATGTGTGTTTTTATTTTTTTTTACTTTAACCTTTGTTTTCTTGGCTTCCTCTGCAGAACGGTTACACGCCTCTGCATCAGGCTGCACAGCAGGGCCACACGCACATCATCAACCTGCTGCTACATCATGGAGCGTCGCCCAACGAACTCACCACTGTAAGTGCGCGTGCACGCGGCCAGATTCTCCACTGCAATGTACTGTTCACACCGGATGCATCCAATTCCGCTTTCTTATAATACTGTTCTTTGTATTTCAAGAATGGGAACAGTGCCCTGTCCATTGCCAAGAGGCTTGGTTACATCTCTGTCGTGGACACGCTCAAAGTGGTCACAGAGGAAACCCTGACGACTCAGGTGCATCTATGGGTCTGCAGAAATGAATACATTTACATTAACCGTTCTAGTATGACGGGAACAGTTTGTTTAATTATGTCTTTTTTGGCAAGTAAAATAAAGTAAGTATAAATATGTAGATACATAAAATCTAGGGACAATATCCAAACATTTTCCATTGTTTAGGTTTTGTTAAGGTTAAGGAAAGATCGTAGTTCACTCTAATGCAATGTATATTCAGAAGTAACATTTTAGACAATAAATAACCACTTCCTTGAACCAAATAGCGTTTGTGTGTGTCTGATGTGTCGTTTGTGACGTAAAGTGTATCTCTGTTTAACAGACTGTGACAGAGAAGCACAAGATTAATGTTCCCGAGACCATGAACGAGGTGTTGGACATGTCTGATGATGAAGGTGAGGTTTCCCGTCATGGTAAATCAAAGTGTGAATCTGTGTCCCCTTAAATCCGTTGAACAGCTCTCCTCGTCAAACAATTGTGGTGATGTCAAAGGTTGCCGTTCACACAGTGTTTGTCTCCTCCTTGTCAAATGTTTGCCTTTATTGTCAAAGAAATGGTTATTTTGTTGATGCTTTTTTTTTTATCACACCGTCTTAAGTTTAATTCAGAATTAAGAGTGTAACAGTAATGTAAAGGCACACTTTTCAACGTATGTCATTCATATTGTTTTCGATTCTTCCTTTGCCTTTGAGTTTTGTTATGATTTGATTTTCCATTCATTTTGGTTTGATTTTCTTTCCTCTAACCCTCTCCTCCATCCCAATCACACAGTCCGTAAAGCCAATGTCCCCGAAATGATCACTGAGGACTATTTATCTGATGTGGAAGAAGGTATTTTTCATCTTTCTTCATTGTTTGGTTCATTTTTTTTCCCCCCGTCACTTCTTTAAAAACTCTCTGCATGTCCTGCAGTCCTTTGTTCTCTTTCGCCAGTTTCTTTCTTTTTTTTTGTATTAGTGGTGTCAAGATAGTATGTTAAAATGAACATATTTAAGTAGAGTGGCTTCTTGTAAATTGTAGCCATTGCTCCTTTTCTTCTAATTTCTTTTGAGCGTGTCACAAATGTAGTGTGTGCGATACTCTATACTGTACTCGAGTACTTTCTGTTGCTGCATCCCCCTTTGACGCTCTCATGCTGAGCTGCCGTGAAGCCTCCAGTATTTTCATGCATCCAATTGCAGGGGGATATGCCTTTTTTATGGGTTGCCATGCCAACTGTCTGCATATGGCATTGTGGTGGAGCGTGTAACAGATTTCTTTTCACACCATGGAGGGTAGACTGCACACACACACTCGATCCTTTGTCTGTGGAGGCTTGTCGATGATGCAGCCTTTGTCGTCTCACACATTTTGGCCAAAACAAACATGGTGTCAGCTGCTGGGTGCGTGTGTGTGCGTGTGTGTGTGTGTGTGTGTGTGTGTGGTTTCCCTAGTACACTGCAGACTGGGTAATGGAGGAAACCCATAGAAAGTGATTTATCACCAGTTTTTTGATCAGTGGTTTGCCTGATTCTAGGTTTTGCTTGGCTCATTTTGGCCTCTACAGTGCTACACGGTCAGAGTTGGTAAATAATGGTAGTCTTCCAGTTTTAGTTGGTCACGTGCTCTTTGCCATCTGCAGTTTTTAGAGCCGCTAAATGTCAGTAGCCTGCAGTAATCCGTGCGTCCTCGTCACAATCCAAACAGTTTATATTTGTGAAAGTGTTACGGATAAACGCGGATCATGTGGCGAACAGGTGCGCCATTATTTATTCATGTCGGAGACAACCTCTGCTGATGTGTTCCAGGTGTGTGTCATCTAGTGTTAACCAGCTTTTGACAGCAGAGCAATAGAACAGACAGGCACACATCTTATCTCAGAAGGTTTTACATGAAGATTTGGGTGAAATGTGAAGGTAGTGAAATATAAGAGAGAGAATAGCAGAGGGCCCAGAACAGAGCCCAGTGTTGCACCATATTTTACGTCACTCAAATCATTACAAAAGGGTTTGGCCAGAGATGCTCTGAATTGATTGTAGCGCACCTATATCTTCAGCATGTACAGTTTCGGGTGACTTAAAAGCGTATAGAAAATATATGTATATAAAAAAACATACAATATGAAGTAAGATGAAGAGATAAGTCTAATAAGTCACTGATAACTATATTAGAAAAATCCTAAGGATATACCTAATTGTAAGTGAAATAAAAGGTGTTTTCTGCTTTGTTTAAACAGAGATGGATGTTGGAAATATCTGCGTCAGCTATTCCTGTAAGTGATGAATAAAAGTGTGATTTCACCGCGACTAAACTCCAATAACCAGTGTGAGGTGGTGCAGCCGAACTGATGGAACTTAACTTTGTGCACATGGTTTTTTGCTGCTGCCCCTTTCACTTGTTTGTGTATGTGCATGTTTGCCATCACTCTGGAGCTGTGTGTGTGTGTGTGTGTGTTGTAGAGCCCATCTTTAATTTCTCGTCCAAAAATACACACACAGGCTCACATACCGTCCGAGTAACAGCAGTGAACATCTCCAGTGACATGCACTGGTCCAATGATCGTAATGTGGACATCCACAAACCCTGTGGAGCCTTTGGATAAACAGTGGCGGCTGTGTTGTAAAGTTGATAAATATTTTGTCAGCATGGAAATCTAAATCCTGGGTTAGTGTATGTATTAATGATGCAGCGACATCTTTGCAAATGTTTGAGTAGCTTTCTGTGTGCTCTGATAATTGATCTGGTGTTTTCTTTGAGGGAGAAGATCCAAAATCTGTCATGTGTTTTAATGCTTGGCTCTCCGTGCCCATCTCAGGTTTCTGAATTCATTTTCTAAATTTAAAAGGGAAGCAGCAGTGTTGAGAAGAAGGCAGCGTGGTTATTTGTTGAATGAAAACTGATCAACATACGGCAGGGAGTCTCATTTTGATGTGAGTCAAGATGTGTTTGACTTAATTCTGACACATTAGGGTGAGATTTAAAAACCTGGTTTGAAAGACACACGTTTAACTTGGCAAAATCAAGACGTTTGAAGGATCAGAATTGGGAATTTGTTTATAACTATAAATCCTGCAAAGCACATGCACATGTGCTATCTACTTAGCACAGAGTATAGCAGTCAGTGTGTGTCGCATCACAGGTGACGAGCGGGGTTTTGTGCATGTTGACTTATGGAGTCAGCTGCAGGGCGGGGTGGAAATAACAAAGATCGAGGAGGACAAAGTTATGTGTGCACACTTTAAAGGGTAAACAATATTTAGTAAATGGGCCGAGAGGGGGAGTTACATGAAGTTAAGGAGGAGTTGGTTAGGCTATACACAGTCAGTGTGCTCTACTGTATACTCTTGTGCAACAGACACTACAGAGGTAGACGTTTGGACAACTTGGTCCGAGTCACACACCCACTTACTATTTCTGTCCTCCAGTGGGATGTAGGTGTCTATTCCACACACACACACACGCACACAGTGGATAATCCTCAAGCAGGCTGGGTAGGCGGGAGAAAGCTGATCTGTTTGTGTGAGTGCTGTGTGAGAGAGAGAGAGAGAGAGAGATAGGCAGTGTATGTAGGAGAGAGAGAGAGAGAGTGCGACAAAGAGCTGAAGGGGAGGTTACAAGTCATAGAAAAGTTAGTTCAGGGTGAAATCCTGCAAACTGGAAGGCCAGCTGAATGAAGTGCTTTAAAGCTGGAGGTGAGTTGTGTTCAGGCGCTCGGGGGGGTTGCTTTTTCGTGAAAGCTTCAGTGAGGAGGAATCCTGGAGAATCGACTGGAATGTCACCAGATGGGGTCTGTAGTGTGTGTGTTTGAGAGAGAGAAAGTTTTAGGGGGGAGGGGTGCTGCTGCAGCAGCAGGGGGCTAGGGGACAGGGAGGGATGGGGTGCTGATGGGATCTCCGGTGCTTTGTGGCTGCTGGAATGCCTTCCTTTTCTTTCCCTTCGTCTCTCCGCCTGCATGCACTTGCTCCCCTCTCCCCTATTTAACTCCTCCTCTTCCCCCCCCGTCTCTCTTTCAACTCTGCGGTCACTGGTTCATCAGTAGGGTAGGACCTACAGTACATCTGAGGGAAATAACATGCTGCCGATTATGCTCCCGATAGGCCTGTAACGTATGTTTTAACCTTTCAACCACGTGTTTTAGAGCTTGAGTGATTTGATGTGATGATGCTGTTTTTAAATTCACCTTAACTGTGGTTTGTAAAAACTGCTCAAAAAGTTACATTCTTAAACTGGTGTTGCTACTTTTGCAAACGTGCCCGACATAGAAAGTCTGTGACAGCAGCTCTATTTGTAGTATGACTGTGGACATGTATGGGGGACAGGGACAACAAGCTTTTAAGTGACAGTGAGACTTTTGTTTGTGTGTGTGTGACTGAAAAGCAGCCTCTGGGCTAAAGCTGCATTGATCTGTCCGTGGAAAAGAGCGGCTCTGTAATGATCTGCATGGACGACACACTCGTACACAATGCCGTGAAGCCATTCTCAAGTGTTAAGCTCATCTCAGAGAAAGCAGGATATGTGTTGGACAGCAGTTACTGAGAGAGAGAGAGTGAGGAATCATTCACTGTTTGAAAGCTGACAAAAACGAGTCCTTTGCTCCGTGTGTTTCAAACCCACCAGGTGATGATGCCATGACGGGCAACACGGACAAATATCTGGCCCCCCAGGACCTGCGGGAGCTGGGGGACGACTCGCTCCCTCAGGAGGGCTACATGGGCTTCAGCGTGGGTGCGCGGTCACAGAGGTGAGACACACAGTGACACACCACCCAGTCCATAAATCAGTGTGATGACTTTTAACTCTAACTAATAATAATGACAATATGCTGCAGCTGACATGAAAAGCCCTGTCAGATGTGGAAAGTTAATGTGACTGACAGTCGAACATCATCTACAACCACATCACAGGGTCAAAATGTGCACTGTGGTCTTTTCTTTTTTAAAAGCTTTAAGATAATGCTATCTTGATAATATCATATAGAGTTTAACCATTAACCACTGTCATTGTTACACATATGGACTAGTGACCAGAAAGGCTTTTGAAAGGTTGTGATTTAACTCCTTCTCTGGACTTAAGCAACAGTTTTTAAGCAGTTTGTGTGTAAAGTATTGGAACATTCTGCATAAGTTACACCTAAACACACCGTATTTCTAACCCTTCACTGGTGGGAGGTCATAGTTTTTTGCCGTTGAACCCTCTGCTTGCCCTATAGAATATTGACACTTGTGCAACACACTGACGAAGGGGAGGGCTTATTGAATATCTGAGCGGTGACACGCATGGACACTGAGTCACAGGAAATTAGAAACATGTTCGATTGCACGGCCTTGAGCGGTGGGTTAGGTCAACACATGCTGTTTGAGTGAGAGGGAATGTGTGAATGTGTGTGGGGATGCAGTTAGCCCTGAGCATAGAATTGGTTTAACAAATGTGTGGTCCTCGGGGAACGGGGTTCAAATTATTTCCAGCTCACGTGATTCAGGAAGGGAATATGAACAACTCAATAGCCATCTCTAAGTTAAATAAAACAGTTTACTCATGCTGTCTTTGTTATTGTCATTAAAACATCTTTATGGTATTTCAAAACACAATAAAGTTAAGAATTAGGAGCAGCCCAGCATCCCTTAGTTTGTAAGGGAAACAGAACTATAGTATCCAGGGACCACAGCTGCAAAAACTCAGATAATGGACACTGAACTAATCTCATGTTGATTTCAAATGTTATCTTGATTTTAGTAGTAGTTTTGAGGCTCTGTGATCAAAATGCTGTGTGATGGGTTTTTTTTTTGTTAAAGATGGGTTAAATGAAAAAAAAGGGTGGGTTTATTTCAGTACTTTTGAAACCTACTTGGTATTATCTATGCATAAGACAAAGGAGACACAGAGGACCTATAATAAATTGTTGCAATCCGTACAAGTAAAGTATTTATGTGGATATTGTAAGATTAAGTTGATGATTCAATTCTAAATAAGAATCCTTACAGTTTAAGTCGGGCAGTTGGCAGCATCTGCCTTCACTCTCCCAGCCTGCATCTCTCCTGGCTTTTCTCGATCCACTCCTCACAATATTTTATTCTCTCCTCATGTCCATTCTTAATGTTAGTCCCAAAGTCAGGTAAGGCTGAAGGCATGATGAAGCCTTCCCACCACCTACTCACCCACCTCACACCTCCCCCCCTCCCCTCTCCCCTCCTCCTTCCTTAACCTGTAGACCCCAGTCATGACTCTGTGGTCCCACATAATACATTATTTACTGTGTATGTTTGACTACTAACTGGATTACATGGAGCTGGTTGGTCATGTTTTCTTTAACACTGTTTTGTGTTGACATCAGGCACACCGTGTTGTGTACTGTGGTTCACTCGTGTGATCTTTCTCCAGCTTTTTGCATTAAGTTGCAAAAAAGAAAAAAAGCGGATCTGGGTTTTGTTTTTACATGGAGAAAATACTCTGTTGTGTTTGCTTCTTGTTGGTGTTTGACTGTGGTGACTGTGGTGTCATTTATGCCTGGGTCTTTGTGGGTTTGCCACAAAGGTAGAGCTTTGCATCATTTTTGGTTTCGGTGTGGAATTTTCTTTTTTTATCAAGCTTCCAGGGACCTGAACTGACATCTGCAGGCAATAGGGGTGATATGTCTACAATATATTAATGTCCACATGTTTGAGAAGTAATCTTATGATTGCTTATGATTTAATAAAACACTGTTGGAAAAGAAATGAAAAGCTCATCAGACGATTGGATGGCATTTTATGTTTTGCCAACAAACAAAATCATTTGGAAATGAAATTGGCTGAGCTTACACTGTACACTTAAAATAACAACATACGGTTACAGTTAAAGCTGGGAAAGTTGAATACCAATGTCCAATAGGCCTGTTAACCAAGCTCTAAATTATACGATTCATCTCAGACCCCAAAGGTCCAATATATTAGCGTTGTTGTCTAACTGTGCAATAAAACACACATTTAGTATGTTTTCAGCTTAACCTTTAAACCGGCAACAACAAAAAGTAGACTTAGACTGTGGAAAAGGACCTAAAAATAGGGAAATGAGCACAGGTGAATTGGTTCCCTCGTGCGTTTTACCTGTGCAGAGCTGTAGCTGTGGATGATGTTGCAGGGCAAACATTCATCACATGTCATTGCTGAGGAATGCAGTTTATTTGCCTCATAAATGCCCTCCTCGCAAACATCACGGCGTTCAGCCTTCAGACAGAAACGTTTCCGTTTTTTTGTTTTTTTTCTTTTCAACGTGCACTAATTGACGAGATCAAGTCACATCAGCAAAAGTATGTGCTAATCATGTCATCATGTCAGCGGATATGAGCTTCCTGTCCATTGCCCATCATGCAGCGATCTGCCGAACATTCATAAGCTTCTCTGTTTCACCCAGGCGTTCAATCTGTGTGCTGTTTGGGTGTGAATGGTCCAGTTTAAGAGGTAGAAAAAAGCCGTAGATGTATGATTGTTGTATATTGTTTATAAATAATTGCACTAAGGTCCCAAATCAAGGGGTATTGATTGAAACATTGATTGATTTCTGACGTATTCTTACCCTGTGGTTGTTGTTGTCCCTGGTGGCATACAGTCAGGTTCCTGGAAGCTGCATGCATTTAATGTGTTTATGTTTGTTTTTGTTTGTTTTTTTTTGTTCTCCCCTTGTTCACTTTCATTTCCCCTTACACCCACGACCCCTTTCCAACTCCTCCTCACCTCCTGTTTCCATCATTGTGACTGTTGTCTTGGTGTAATCCCTGACCGCTACGGCAACCGCACACCAAGCCTCCGTTCCTTCAGTTCCGATAGGTCCAACACGCTGAACCGCAGCTCCTTCACCCGGGACAGCATGATGATAGAGGAGATGCTGGCACCCAATAAGGAGATGGTATGTACACCGGCTGGATGTAAAGCTATTTAAAGGTGCATGTGTTTTCTCTCTATGTCTGTATTACTCTCTTTTTTTGCAAGTTAGTCAGGTGCAGGTCATTAACTTCACAAGAAAAGACACAGCTCAGTCTCCACATGAAACAATCTTCCTTAGTGCTGGTGCTCGGTGAAAAGTCAGGCTGTTCACCGGATCCTCTTACACCTGAGTTGGTGTCCCTGAAAGAGGAAATGAGATTAGTGGTCGACAAACGGGATTAATCCAGTGGCGACCTTACTTTTTTCAGGATGCCACAGAATTAAAAGTAAAGTCATAATTCAGGTTTATGTTATTGTGAAATATCTTCCCACGATCCAAAAGACACAGTGACTTTGACACAGTCTTTTATCACAGTGGACTTTTGCAACAAAAATTACCATCATAAATATCCAATTTGTTTTTATCTATAAACAGCAGAATTATATTTATGAGCTGTGTTAATAAGCATCCAAAATACCAAACAAAATTCACGTAATTCACTAAATTTGATCTTTGGGGTTTTTACCATTGTTGATTAGACAAAACAAGACCCTTTTCAAAGCCATTCACATGCATTTATCATTGTTTCCCAATGCTTTAAATAATAATTATAAAAAGTCCTATTTGAATATGTCAGAGTGACATAATCTGGAGACTAGTTCAACAAAAGCACTGTCAAAATCCTGATTTGTGGCCTTTAAATCTAATCCCTCTCCTCCTATTATGCAACTCAATAGTGTCTTCCATCACAATCTCCCTATGTGGCAAATGCCTTCTTTCTGAAGCTTTCTGCCTCCCCTGAGATGTTAGATGTTTGTTGTTTTCTGCATTCTCAAACCATGATGATCAGAGTGTTCCCGCAGAGTCACACTAGACTTCATACAAGTGTTTTTAGTGACGAGTAAACTGAGCTTCATTTGGAAAATCAGCAGAGTGAAACTTCCAAAGGTGCAAATAGACCGAATACAGTTGGGACGCTCTAGTGTGCGTGCCATTTTTTGCACAAATAAAAGAAAGAAAGTAAGACTTTTCTATTGTTTGTGGATGTAGCATCTGTTAAATAACGGCTCGTCTCCTCTCATGCTGCTCCAGATGCTTTGTAAGGAAAGGTCTTTCATTGTAGAGCAGCACAACAAGGTAATTTTTGAAGTCATGTCGCTCTCCTGTCACTGCATGGCAGACGATGCCTTTATGTAGTATAATATACTTTTTTTTGGATCAGCTGTTAATAAATCAGCTCATATCAGAGCATGTTACACATTTATGTTACCATTTTTATATGGTGGTCTGATTTTGGTTCATGATTTCCTTTCCATCTTTTAAGTTACTTTCCTTTTGAAAATGTCCCTTTGAAATGCATGCTGTCATAGCTTGTAAATTAAATTTTTTTTATATATATATACTTTTGATGACAGCTGGTGCAGTGTCCCCAGTGTAGGATTCACTTAATGTTTCAAACCATAAATCTTGCAAGTCATGGCTAGTTCTAATGCCCACCTTCCCTCCCCATAGGAGGTGGGACATGAAGTGAGCCAGACAGGAGCTAGAACTACTAAATTATTCAGTTTTCTTCATTCACATCCAAAATGAATGTCAGTCTCTGCTAGAATTAAATTATAGAAGGTTGAATTGATTTAGATCACATTTTCATGGGACACTGATATTATAACTTGGGGTTTTATCATTTTGTCACACATTTTATACATCATTTTTTTCCCACCTTCTCAAAGCATTCGTGCATTTACCTCGTGATGTGCGACGACCTTGTCTTCCCCTCCGCAGCATTTGACGGTGGCTAAGGACTTTGACACTGACTCTTTGAGGAGATACAGCTGGACGGGAGATGCACTGGATAATGTCAACCTTGTCTCCTCACCAATACACTCTGGGTGAGCACGTTTGAAAGGATGAATGGGAAGAGAGAGAAAAAAAAACTGTCTTTGCATTCAGCTTTCAGAGAGAGAGAAAGGAAGGAGGGAGGATACAAGACAAGTGCTTGTGTTTGTCTCCACCCACCCGTTCTATATTCTCTGTCTGTCATCCTTACAAGTTCTCTCTGTCTTATTTTGTTTCCCCTTTTCCCTTTACCCTTTATATATTATATATTATAAGCAGAGGTCAACACAAACTGTACTGTGCAAAGGTCTTGGATACTAAAAGCAGTAGAAGTAACAACAAGCAGACAAGACCTGAATTGAATCAGGATTTGATGCAACTGTATTTGGCCTGAAAACATCACTTTTTTAGGGACTTTTCAGATGAGTCAGCTTGCAGAATCTGCTACAGTTTCCTGTCCTCTGTCTCTCTGCTGAGGGGACGTGTCACGGATAAGAGGAGAAACATCTGAAATGCGACCAAAACCCTTTGCACGGCACTGTGTGTTATTAGAAACTCTCCAAGGCCATTGTTAGAACGAGAAAGTTGGTTTCGGTTTTCTTTCTTGGGCCCACAAAATCTGAGCAGTCAGTCCTGTTTTAAATTTGTCCAAAAACCTCAGTTAAAAACATTCCATATGTGATGCTAAGCTAAATGTAATAGTATCCTAGTATATAGTATATTTGTAGTGTCCAAAACTAAAAGTGATGTCAATCCCCTCATGCAAATAAGCTTTGTTTTTAAAACAAATATCAAACTAATACTTGACTGGACTCGTTGGTAGTCCCCACAGTTCTCAGTGGTATTTTTATATTTTTAAAAACCTGATTTTGACGTGTCACTCCTGCGTTGCTTTGTCGTTCCATCTTGCAGTTTTTCCTCTCCGCTCCCGCAGTACGACAGCAGGTGACTGACTGTGATTGGTTGCCCTGTCTATCACCACCGCTTCCTTGTCTTATGGTGACATCACACCCTCCCCCCCTCCCCCCGTGTTCACTCATAACATCGACGTTTGTTCCCCTCACACACGACCGGTGTTGTTATTTCTGGCCTTTTTTTTTTGTCTGTTCAAAGATCTTTTGTGAGACTTGAACGTAACAAACTCAATTCGATTGCACTTGGTCGTGATTTGGAGTGACATGGACTTGTGCTTCAGTTACAGCTGGACCTGGAGTTTGTTTGTCACATTTTCCAGATGCTGTTGAAACACATAAAAACACTCATCAGCTGCCAGCGAAATAGAGCCCACACACAACACACAATAAAAGTGTCCGTTTGTGTGCTTGATGGTCAGCCTTTACATACTAACCAACATGACACCAGAGTTACCAGATCGCATGGTGTGAATCTGTGTGTGTTTGAGATTTGTGGTAGTGATTTCTTTCTTTCTTTATCGTCTGTACGTTTCAAATGAGCTACACACAGATTTACATTACCTTCTGGTAAAATTCAGACACACTGGAGGCTCATGTGTTGGCATCTTGACTCTAAATCATGCACCATCCTCAAAAACCGAGCATTATGTGAAATATTTGTATAATACTAGGTTATACTGAAGCATGGAAGAATATTTGCATAAGAATATAATTTTTTAGGGGAAAATTATGTACATCTACTTGACAGAGTTGGTGTTTTTTGTTTTTTCCTTGCTGTGCCACTGCAGTCAAAGCCAACACAGAAAACTCCTGACATATCTGTTCTCTCTTCTTTTTTTCTTTTTTTTGTTGCTCACACTCACTCTGTGCGTGTTTTGAAGATCATAGCATGGGAAGCACCTCGACTAAACCTCCTCTCTCCTCATCAGTGTACTGCTGTTAAACTAATACAAATAAATATAATTGACTTCTTGTTCCTTCCCTCTCTCCCTCCGTGTGGTTATCTCATATTTTCCCACACACTTTCCCTCATTTATCTCTTCACACACTCTGCTTCTCTATCATTCCTGTCACTCTCTGTCCTCTTCTCCTCCTTTTTCTTTTCTTCTTTTGTGCACTCCATTAGGTTCCTGGTCAGCTTCATGGTCGACGCCAGGGGCGGCTCCATGCGGGGAAGTCGCCACAACGGCATGCGCATCATCATCCCACCGAGGAAGTGCACGGCACCCACCAGGATCACCTGTCGCCTGGTCAAGAGGCACAAGCTAGCATCGCCTCCTCCGATGGTGGAAGGAGAGGGCCTGGCTAGCCGACTGGTGGAGGTCGGACCTGCAGGAGCTCAGTTCCTCGGGTAAGACTTCTTTTAAAACCTCACTTAAACTGTTGACGCAGCGTTTTTGGGTGCTCTTCTTCTGGGTGACATCTTCGTTCTGCTTCGTGCCATCTTCATTTCTAGCCATTTATCTTTTCGATTGGAAAGTGTGATTGTGTGTGTGTGTGTGCATGTTGCGTGGGGGGTGTGATACATGCAGTTTAATGTGAAGTATAATCGTTACCATGCGCTCACCCTTAAGCGAGTTGTCCAGCTGTGTTTCAGTCCCCAACATCTGATGTAAACATTGTTTAAATGTGGATTGTAAACATTTACCATTTACATGAATTATAATTCAATGGTTGCACTCCTTTCATTTATGAAGCAAGGTGTCACATTTAATAATTTAGTGTCTAAAAGGTTGGAAGATTTGGAAATTCCCAATGAGCCTACGGTCAAAACCCCTAATATATTATTTAAGAGTCACAGTTTCCAAAGAAATGCAGCAGATGCTCACGTTTGAGAAATGTTATTTGATGTTGTGTTTTGCATGAATGATTCTGGGGCTGATTTGGGAAGAAAAACATCATCATTAAAGTTGTCTGGTTACGAAAAATACACCCACTCCTCTTTATCCAATGCCATTTGCTGATGAAGCTGCCTGTAAGTGAGTAGTCATTACTGATGTTACTGATGATAGAACTTAGAGGAAGTGGCAGAAATCATCTTACTACTGATGAAAACCAGAACTCAGAGGTGTGTGCTTTAACTGACTTTGCGAGTATGTGTGTGTGTGTGTTCTGTGTGTATGTGTGTATGTGTGTTTCATTATTTTGCGGACACAGTAAACTGCATCTTCCCAGAAAGCTGCCAGCCCTTAATGAAGGCGAGAGCCTGGTTAGTCCAGTACTACAGCTGGGACCCAGAGGAACTAGATTTGTTGGGTAGGAACCTAAACATAGCACCCCAACCACTCACCCTCCCCCACTCTGACTCCCTGCTTCTCCCCCGCCCTGTACCTCCCACTCCCCATAGGAAATGACATGACTGACGCTGATTCATGCTGATGGATGTAATTACTTTACCCATCTCTGTTGACTTTGATTTGTAAGGATGTAGCATCAATATGATATGGTTGCCATGTAGTTTTGGGAAGAAATCAATGGCATAGTGATGATTTTCATATTTCTTTAAAAAAAAAGGGAGGACAAATAACAGTAAGTCGAGAGTAAAACCTGATCTATTTAAAGTGATCTGAGGGACGGGTCCACCACAGTAAAGTGGATTTTCCTCAATCACTTTCACAGGGAGATATACAGAGTTCTTCCTAAAACTACACAAAAATATAGTTTTTAATCCATTATGGTTCGTTTATAGTCACTTTCATTAGAGACCATTGTATGTTTTGTTTTTTTTTCCCCCAGAGGCTTTCAGTGGGCTTCTGGTTTCACTGAAAGTAAAGGTTTTGATTGGCTGTTTGGACTGGACTGCGCTTGTTGGGCATGAGCCTTTTCCTTCTCAAGCCAAGCATCATCCTGCTTCCCATGACTGCTGTTACTTTACGTCACCTTTGAGATCACTTTTATGTCACAGTATTTGGTTTTATTACATTATACGGTACGTTAACATGAACAAGGAAGATCTCGGGGGGGGTTGTGGCAAGTCGGAAATGCATTAGTACCATGACGCATAGAAATTAGGAAACCAGGAAACGATATAGGGCTACTCCTCTGTCCTTTTTTTATACACAACAAGCTGTAGTGTTGCCAGAAAACATCCAGTGAGCAGCAGTTTTTGGAGACGGAAACACCTTGTGGATGGGAGAGGTCTGAGTACCATGGCGTGGCTGGTTGGATTTGACAGAGAAGCTTCAGTTTGTCCGATATCTTTAAGTGTGGGGAGCAGAAAAACAATCAAATATTAAAACAACAACACGAAGAACAGCAACAGCAAGAAATCTGAACCTGCTGTAGAGACGTTCTCACCAACCCCGGGGGCGGTTGAACAAAATGAAACTCATTTATCTGAATACTGCGGAATGGTAGCGTTACAATATGGCGTCACCAACATTAATCCATGAGCCGAACCTGCCTTGGCTTCTGGTTGTTGTTTGATGCGTCGAGACTTTTTGTTCTTGACACAGTTTTGTCCTTTAACACCAATCAGTCATGGTTTAAATGTCACGGTATATTTGAATGCTTTTAATGACCACGTTCGTCCCTTTATGGCCACAGTTTGCCATCTTCTTGTGTCTTCCTCATATGTCGCTCTGCAGAAATGATGCAATGCAGTAAATCATGTCAACACAGTTGGAATTAATGTCTCCAGCATCATGACAGAGGCTGTTTTGAGAGCATGTAGTAATAAGACTTTCCCGTTGATGTGTTACAGTAAGTGAGTGTACTGTACATTACACACCGGCTGTGTGTCCAATGGGCAGTACACTCGCGCCAACGTATGTCCATCCTTCTCTCTTGTGTTGCTGTCATGCCTTGTTGTAGTAAGTAAGGGCTGTGCAGCTTTCTTTTTCCAATTCCTCAACTCATTGTCTTGTCCACGTCTTTCCCACGTCATGCCCAGGCTATGACATGCACTCTGAACATCCCATCGAAATGCAGCACTGCTACTGCTTTCATTAAGAAGCAACACAGTCACGAGCAGACTCTCAGTTCATCTTCCCGAGTCACATGTCCTGCAATGTCTTTTATTCGTAGAAATATGTCCAGATTTAATGGAACGATGACCTGTTTGTTATCATTTATATTTTGTGTAGTCTCTCAGAATGTTCAACTGTGCTCTGTCTTACTTGCACTTGGCCATATTCTAAGGACAAAATGGCAAAGTGCAACTATATTGTTTTGGTTTACCCGTTGCTTTACTTGTTACCATATCTCCATGATATGTACCTCAACAGGCCAGTGATAGTGGAGATACCGCATTTTGGCTCAATGCGAGGCCAGGAGAGAGAGCTGATCCTGCTGCGCAGCGAGAACGGAGAGTCCTGGAAGGAGCATCTGTACGACTGTAAGACAGATGACCTCAAGCAGCTTCTGAATGGGATGGATGAAGGTACGACATGTTAATATTTAGAGTCCGAGCACACAAAACGTGAATGACTTTTTTGTAATGGAAGGACTTTTTTTATTTTCATTGTGATTATTCCACACCTGCAAGTTGAACTGTTTAACAACTGGGACTTTTAACGCTTTTACAGCCATTTTAAAGGTTTGATTAAAGATCATTCCTGAGTTGTTTATGTCATAGAGTCTTTTAAATGTGTGCATATTAATATGAATAGCGTTGGATGTTGTAGTTACTCAAATAAATTGTTTGTGTCAGCATTTCTTCCCCCTTTGCTCGCCAATAAAATGTAATTCCAATCAATCATAAGTAAACAAATGTATTTTATTTACCTGAAGAATTGGACAGTCCTGAGGAGCTGGAGAAGAAGAGGATCTGCCGCATTGTCACGAAGGACTTTCCGCAGTACTTTGCAGTCGTGTCTCGGATCAGACAGGAGACCAATCAGATGGGACCAGAGGGCGGAACTCTGTGCAGTCGGAGTGTCCCAATGGTCCAGGCCTCTTTTCCTGAGGGAGCACTAACCAAGAAGATCAAAGTTGGACTGCAGGTGAGCTGAGTGATTTTTATTTTATATTTATTTTTTATTTTTTTTGTCGTATTTATTCTCTATGTTGTGAATAAATGGAGAAATCCTGCACTTTTAAACTTTTCACGTATGTTTTGTTTTCTTCAGTTAGACCGATATTGCAATGTATCGCTATATGATTGTCTTGCAGTATATTGATTATCACAGAATTGTTGTATCGTGATATTATTGGTATCGTGGACCATGTATCGCGTATTATAGGTACCATGTGATTCCTACCCCTAGTGTAAACTGTCAGAAAGATAGTGTATAAATGATGTTGTAGTAGTATTCATTTTATAAGCAGTAGCAGTAGTCATAGTAGTGTCAGTGGCAGTAGTAGTTAGTGGTCTTAGGTAATATTTGCATTACTATTTGTACTGATGTCTCTTCTCTCCCAGGCCCAACCAGTACCTGATGAGACTGTGAAGAAAATCCTTGGTAACCGAGCAACCTTCAGCCCCATTGTTACCGTGGAGCCAAGGAGACGGAAGTTTCACAAACCGATCACCATGACGATCCCAGTACCGCCCCTGTCAGGGGAGGGGCTTACCAACGGCTACAAAGGAGACTGTACCCCATGCCTCCGGCTCCTCTGTAGCATTACAGGTATGTGTTTGTGGGGGTGGGGGGGCACAAGTGCAGTTCATTGAATGTTCATCTTTTATTGTCATTAATATGTAGTACAGTACATATAGTCTAGCAGAATTTAAAAGGCATTTTTATTGTGTGATACTGTACAGCATACATCACTCCTTATTTAGTGGACTTCAGTAATGCGCCAAGATTACAGGCTTGATAGTTAATTGGATGCAAAGATGCAATACATTAAACAGCATTTAAACCCACATGCAAATGTCGCCGGGGTTGTTACTCTTCCACGCCGTTAACAACATGCTGTCTGTCCATGGCTTGAGGCTAGAATGCAAATTTTGTTTATTTAGTCTTGTTGCCTCTGGTGAGACACTGGCACTCCACGACTATCTGTAAAACACAGACTCCAAGTCGCCTCTCCATCCGACTGAGATGAGTGGATTACTTTCTGAATTTCCTTTGAACAACATATCAAACTAATTCAGAGGGGAAAAGTAACTGAGACTGGTCAGGCTGTAAATGAGAACTACCAGTTATTGTGATCGGCAAAGTTAAGACTATGCACTTGTGGATACATTACAACATGTGTAAATCCATTTTTGTTAGTAATGATCTAGATTTTGGTATGCTATTTTATTCGGAAATGACATATCAAGGGGCTATTCATTATTAAAAGTGGTACATCTGTGCAGATGTCATATTGATGATTTTTTTCACTGAATAATTTACTTTTGGGTTTTGGGAATTTTAAGTGAAGTCCTTCTTTTGCTGTACAAGAAACCACAAATCTTGTAATCTCATGATGAATCAAATCAAGTGTCTAAGACCATACGCATGTTTGATGTATGGCTGTTTACCAGGTGGTACGTCCCCAGCACAATGGGAAGACATCACAGGCACAACTCCTCTCACCTTCATCAACGACTGCGTTTCCTTCACCACCAACGTCTCTGCAAGGTGAGACACGCACCAAGCATGTGACTGCTGCATCTGTTTCCTCCTTCACCTCTTCGTCTTAATCGTCATACATGCTGTTTACATTTGTCTCTTGCGTAGGTTCTGGTTAGCAGACTGCCACCAGATTCCAGAGACAGTGGGTTTGGCCATGCAGCTGTACAGGGAGCTTATCTGTGTCCCCTACATGGCCAAGTTTGTAGTGTTTGCCAAGACGAATGACCCAGTGGAGTCCAAACTGAGGTGCTTTTGTATGACGGACGACAAGGTGGATAAGACCCTGGAGCAGCAGGAGAACTTTGAAGAGGTGGCCAGGAGCAAAGATATCGAGGTACATAATAGTATGTAGAAGGGAATTAAAGACATAATAAAGGATGGATGTTCCCTTGTATGACTTGTAGGACAGTGTTTTACTTTACTTTACTTACAATGTGCAAAATGTATTAGGCAGTTTGAACCACACTCGTTTTTTTAATGAATGCTCCATCATTTCCATGGTTTCTACAGACTTTTGGACAATTTTCTTCAGATATACATTTTTGAAACCTATTACGGTGATGTTACTGCTCACATATTATAAAAATTATAAAAAAAGGTGGATGCTGAACAATAAATTAGTCAAAGTAATTTCATACAAAGGTTATTGATAGTGCATACAGATAACATTTTGTGAGTCTCAGGTTTAACGTTGCAGGTTGTAACCCTCGGCATCCTTAAAAACACTTACAGCTCACATGGTTTGGACTCTGACTTGACTATGAATGTGGTTCTTACCTTGTTGATTTGCTCTCTAAGGTTCTGGAGGGTAGACCCATCTATGTGGATTGCTATGGAAACTTGGCTCCGCTGACTAAAGCCGGTCAGCAGTTAGCTCTTAACTTCTATGCCTTCAAGGAGAACCGTCTGCCCTTCTGCGTCAAGGTATTCCAACACACAATTATCACCACCGTCACCTACAACTCCTCCTCCTCAGGGTGGAAGGTGGAGATGGAGCTGGAGCTATACATCAGCAAGGCTACAAATAAAATCACAAAAAGACACTAACGTAATAAAACAAGGGAAAAGACAGAGGTAGCAGTGTATTTTTTTCATTCATACAATGAAAACACGAAGTCCAAGATGGTGTCTTCATGCATGTTGTTTATTTGAAAATCTTGGGATTTTCCAATAGTTATGTTGAAAGAAAATGATTGAAAATATTCATTAATACTTCAACTAGTGGCTTTAAAAGAATGAAGTGCATAAAGAAGCAATGCTCTCTCCCCCAGGTGAGAGACCCAAGCCAGGAGCCATGTGGTCGTCTCACTTTCCTCAAAGAGTGTAAGACTATAAAAAGCCTTCCACAAACCGCCGTGTGCAACCTGAACATAACACTTCCTGCAGTGAAAAAGGTATGGTAATGTAACCTCACCATTCTTTGTTGTCATCTCCATAACCATACTCATGGTTAGGGTAGTTTCACCACCGATAACCCTGCTAGATGAAAGACAATGAAAGACTTTGGCCAAACTGCAGCCACTGTGTCTTTTATCTGTTTAAAGCCTCCTTTTTTTAATTTTTGGATACTTGCTTTTGGCTAAGGGCTTTTGTGCAAAATACTTTTTTACTTATCAGGCTGGCTTTTTTGGCTTTAGTTCATTTAATGTGTTTGCTGTTGTTGGTGCTTTTATCCTTTTTTTTTTATGGTTATGGTATGCTTCTTTGATTTGCTGACTCTGCTGAAATGGCTTGGGAGTTGTAGCTTCTTTCACACACTCCTTTTTCACACCCTGATGTTTCTTTTCCCCCTGCTTTCCATGTTATGTTACTCCCCTGTTTCTGCTATGCATCTTGGGAACCAGGAAATGGAGTCAGATGCCGAGGATGAGGTAAACTACACCCTCCCCATCTTGTGCTGTCCTCTGCGTTAGACCTATAGTGGCCCTGCTCCGCTCATCAAAGCTTTAAAAGTTTCCCTTGCTCAAAGCAACCTTTTCGCCGCATAGTTCTGCATGATATAATTTATTATAGATGTAGAAGTATATGATTTATGTCCAGTTCTAAATCCTATGCGCTCCTCACTGTTATACAAATGGCATTTACATTTAGGTATACCTGCATTGTTTTTGGCTGAATATTATATATCTATATAATATTTAACTTTTAAGCATAATTTGGAGTCGGTCACATTGTTGTGACTAACTGAAGCTAATTCAACTAGCTTGCTGTGACTTGCTTACACTTATTGTAAGCAGCACTTAACAGGTGAGACTGAAGTGCAGTGAATACTTTTGAGGGACAATTCGCTGCTGCCTCATGCAGCTGTTGAACATGGGCTTTGTTTTTATGGCAACAACTGACAATTGGAGACTTTCAGGTTTGCTTTGATTTGACATGATAAGGTCCAAATGTTGCTCACTTGGCAGAACTATGCAATGTAGGGTGACTTAGAACTGATAGGATTTTGTGTTGTTTGCTATTGTTGCAGACTGAAAAGCCAGAGCGACGTCATACCTTTGCATCTCTAGCCTTACGTAAGCGCTACAGCTATCTGGCCGAGCCTGCACTGAGTGAGTTTTGACATTTTTACTAAAAAAAACAAAAAACACTTTGATGACTATAACAATGATAAGTTAGTTTACAGCATTAACACTTAATCTTAATTAACTTGTAAAATGAGTAATCCATATCTAGATAGATGTGACTAATGTAATAAATGCATATTTCTCATCCTACATAACTTGCACTGTCCACATGCTTGTTTACAACATGGTACATGGTATATTTTTGCATGGGTCAATGAGTGGTTTTAAGTTTTGGTGCTGTGCTTGTCTACATTACAAATTTTTCTGGGTTTGTTTCCCCTTCTGAGTTTTAAAAGTCAGACTGTTGCGACACAAAATTTTTCTTTGACTTACCAATAAAAAGTGAACAGACATTTGGAACGGTGGTCAAAGTAAAATTGTATTTGTTTTCATCTTGTCCCTTGGAAGGTTAAAGGTTTTTGGCTTTGTGATGTAGCAGCTTTTTTTGTGGGACAAAGATGCATGTTAGAAGGTCTTGAGTTCGGCTTTGTTTCAGGATTGTGTAGACTGTAAGTTTTTCACGCTCTCTGCTTGTCACCTATTTTTTTATCAATCTTGCATGAAAAAATGGACCAAAACACATGTTGGCATGTTTGGTTTGCTATGTAATGAACAGAAAATGTAAAGCTCTGCCAGCCCTTGGCTCTATTTTTTTTTTTTAACCATAGTGTTAAAATTGTCTTTGGGTCAATCTGTTATCATGTAATTTTTGGACCAAACAGATAAAAGGCACTTTAAAAAGCAGATTGGAAATTTAGCAAGGATCCATACAGTATAACATCCGATGAAATAAAAAAGAAAGAAGTTGTTTTATGTTGGGTGCATTTGTCTTGCCATTATTTCTGTTGTCTATCGTTGGTCTAAGCCATTGTCTCTGGAATTTTACTTTGCTGCTTAATGTGCTTTGTTCACATCATTATGTTGTTGTTGCTGTTTGATGTTCATCGTGTTATCTTTCAATTGTGAATTACAGAAGCACAACTTTAGTATATCATGTTTCTTGGTCTTGCACTTAACTGTTTTCCTTCCTTGATGCCAGGATTGCATCACTGACCAACTCTTCCTCCTCTGATCTCTTCTTTCATATTTTTTGTACTTTTCCCCTCCCCAACATTTCTGTTACCTTTTATATTCCACATTCTTTTCTTTATTTTTTTCCATTTTTCTTCACCATTATTGCCACAAATTCATCTGAAGAAACAGCAGTTGAGCGAAGCACAACAGCAAGAACACTGCCTGCTGGTTACCCTCACAAACCTGTCTTTCCAACCAGACCTTTCCCACCATGGTCGACTGCTCCTATTACCGTCCCTGGCCAAACAAGGCACATCGGAGTGGGGGGTTCCTTCACCTCTACCGATTCACCGGCAGACTCACCAGCTCCTTCTCCATTAAAATCTACCTGGCCCCTCCCTTCCCCATCACCTGCATGCCCTGCAAACCTCAAAGCCACAATCGGAACTCCACAAGCACCTACCCTGTCTACCCCTGTTAAATCTGTTAATGACAACTTATCGTCGTCCCCGATCAGGTCTTACAGGACTATGCCTTCACCAATTAAAACAGTTGTCCAGCAGGGCCAATACCCTGTTCAGGGAACTGCCAGCCTTGTGTCTTCTGGAGGCTCATGTAAACCTGCCACAGATCCAGCAACTATCAAGAATCTTGCTTCGGCATACACATCAATGACTTCCCCACTTCACTCAGCACCTAATGGCTCTGTGTCAGAGAGGTTATTGTCTTCTATTACAGCTCCGGTATCATCAAAGACACCTAACAACGTGTACAATACTAACCTGCCTTTTAAAACTGCCCTTGGATCCATAGCTGTGACAGATGTAGGGTCACTTAACCTTCCTTCTGTTAAAAGCATCTCCAGCTTGTCCTCTTTAAAAACCTCTGTAGATTCAACACTCTCATCCCGAGGAGGGAGATCATCCCTCTCCTCTCTCTCCTCAAATGGGCAAACAACTATTGCTTCCTCAGAACTGTCCATGATGAATGGCCATGCCTCGCCCATTAAATATCCATCCTCCTCCTCCACGCCATCCTCCCCGTCTTCTCGCCTGCACTCTGAGAGGAGTAGCAGCCTTCAGGAGAGGATCCAGGCCACCACACAGGCAGCAACGTCCAGTGTCAGTGCAGCCCTAAATGAAGCTATAGACTCATACTCTGTCTCGGGCTACGGAACACTTAAATCACTGTCATCCTCACGTAGATCTGGATCAGCAAGCTCTGCTTATGGTTCTCTGAGATCTGTAGTTGCTCCCCCTAGCACTGCAGTTTCATCTAATACGATGACTGTACCTGTATATTCATTAGTCAACATCATTTCAGAGACCCCTGTCAAACCAGGGCCAGGGTCTCTTAAAATGGCACTGCCTGACCCCCCTCATGCCTTCGTATCTTCCTCTTTGTCTACCTGTGTTACTGCATCAAAAATTAAATCTCAATTGAAGTCCCCCCCGTTTATCACACCACCGGTCATCCACCCAACTGCAACCTCCAACCAGGAGATACTAAAAGATGTAGCTGACATGAAAGAGGATTTGATGAGAATGACAGCTATCCTACAGACAGACACACAGACAGCAGCCAAAACTGTTCAAACATCACATACTGGCACTCCTAAAGAGACCAAGTTGGAGGATGAAGAGCCATATACTCTTGTGGAAAAAGTCAAAGAAGATTTAGTGAAAGTCAGTAAGATATTGCAGAAAGATGTAGTGGGTGAAGCTAAGGCCATCACAGGTAAAGAAAGAGCCTCAGAGGATGAGTGGGAAGAATTTTCCAAAGAGGAAATTGAGGAGGCAGAAAGAAATGCCATCACAGACCATTATTCTCCTTTTGATGAAACAATGAGCCTTCTCAAGCACCAGTCTATGTCAAGCAAGGACTTAGAGTTGGCTAAAGTTGTAGATTATTTAACAAATGACCTTGGTGCGAACTCTCTCTCTAAAATGGCAGAGTTGAAATATAGGTATGAGGAGGAGGCAAGGAGAGAAGGGGAAGAGAAACAGAAACGTGTTCTCAAACCATCTATGTCAATACAAGAGCACAAACTCAAAATGCCTCCGCCAGTCTCAGGCATGCTCAGGTCTCCCTCAGAGAAGGACCTAAACAAACTTACAGAGTCATATCAGGGGTCAGAGACTATCTTGGAATCACCAGAGGACCTATCTCATGAGCAGGATAAGAGTCCACTGTCAGACAGTGGATTTGAGACCAGGAGTGAAAAAACACCCTCTGCTCCCCAGAGTGCAGAGAGCACAGGGCCCAAGCCTTTATTTACAGATTCACCGATACCTCCTAGTGTAACTGAGACCAGGACTGACGAGGTCCACATTGGTTACTATGAGCCTGATGATCCCTGGGAGCCTCCGCTCATGGAGGAAGCGGCATCTGCCTCTCCTTACATAGAGCCAGATGCGGCCTCAGCGAACTCCACCAGAGCCATACAGATGAAAATTCCAGAAGACGACTCCATAATGAACAAAAGCATGTGTCTTAAAGAGGAAACTCATTTTACAACTACCACTAGAATGGTTTATCACAAGCCTAAACTAACTGATGGTGCAGAGATGATAGAGGAAGGTATGTCAGTCAGAGACATAATGAAAGCATTTCAGTCAGGTAGAGACCCATCTAAAGAACTGGTAGGTCTTTTTGAACACAAGGCTAGCCAGGATTCCGTTAAAGGTGATGAGTTGACGCCTAGATTTCTTGACAGAGATACTAAATCTAAACCCAAAGTTGAAAGGATAATCGAGGTTCATATTGAAAAGGGCCATAGCACAGCAGAGCCTACTGAAGTTTTTTTCAGGGAAACCAAAAAACACCCCGAGCTTTACATCTACAAAGGAGACAGTGGAATTAAGGAACTTGGTGATTATGATGAGGTCCAACAGGAAGAAGAGGAACTTAACGCCGAAGAAACCCTGCCCTCTTTCCTAGAAACATCCCGTGTTAACACTCCAGTTTCACAGGAGGAGGATAGTCGCCCAAGCTCTGCTCAGTTAATTGCAGATGATTCATATAAAGCCTTGAAACTATTGAGCCAGCACTCCATAGAATACTGTGATGATGAGCTGTCCGAGTTTCGAAGTGAATCGTATAGGTTTGCTGAGAAAATGCTTCTGTCAGAGAAACTTGACGCATCAACGCTATCTCACTCTGACACAGAGGATTCAGCAATGATGACTGACAAACACCACCACCTTAATTCTGAGGGAATAGACAACCGTAATATTGAGGGCATGAGTCAGCAACATAGAAGCCCCAAGAGAGAATTTATCTCCAAGTCATCAAAAGAGGGGTCTCAGAAATCTGGTAAATTCATGCAGAGGGATGAGCCATCCCAGTTTGATAAAGTGACAGTGCTCCATTACTCCACAGAACAGGGCAGCCCTAAGCATGCTGTTTGGATGAGATTTACAGAGGATAAACATGACAGAAGCAGGGATAAGCTCCTTTATGAGGATAGGGTGGACCAAACTGTAAAGGAAGCAGAGGAAAAACTCAGTGAAGTATCACAGTTCTTCCGTGACAAAACTGAGAAGCTCAATGATGAGCTGCAATCGCCTGAGAAAAAACCTGTGAAACGTGAGCCAAAGGAGCCAAGATCCTGGCCTAGTTCAGCATGTAGTAGCCCTGAGAAAACACAGCAGAAACCTAAAGCAGCAGAAGAGGGGTATGGTAAAAGCAAACTTAGAGAGCCTTCGGCTGTTAAAATGTTTGGGCGAACCACAACAACGGAAAAGAAAAGCTGTAGCTTGCCAAGCAGTCCCCAGAAAAGTGTGTTCTCCCACAGTGGTGATGATACATTGACCAGTGAGTCTGAACAGTCTCTCTCACACATAAAATCAACTTCCAAAGTCAGTGCTGTGAGGATGAAATTTGAATCTGAGGCTCAGAAACAAAATCAGTCAAGTTCATCCAGAATTCCTCCTCCTGTCCAGCCAAAACCTTCAGTAAAAAAAATACAGGAGAGCAAACTTCCTGTTTTTCAGTTTATTGCTGGAGGAAAAGTTACAAAACTATCTGAAAAATCAGAAGAAGAAAACTTGAAAAATGACATTGAGAAGGACATTTGTGCTGCAACAGACAGCAGTAAAGCTGCTCTAATATCACCATCTAAAGCCCCAAAACATACAGGGGACAAGCTAACAAATCAAATTGTCACAGAAATCTCCTCACAAAGACAAATTATTGAAACTGAGACTAAAAAAGGGAAACATATCCATTCCAGTGTTACTCAGGAAATTAAAGAAAGCAATAATGGTCAGAAAGTTCAGACACCTAGACCACTAGAGAAAGATAGTGATGCTAAGTATGACCAACAAATCTCAAAAGTTGACTTGCCCCACAAAGATGGTGAGGAACAATTAAACAAAAATCTAAGAAAAAAGACAGAATCTCAAATTCCTGTAAGAACTGCACCTTCTTCTTTAGACAATGACGTCACAAAGAAACAGACAACAACTAAACCCTCACAGATACCTACACTATCTAAAAGCAAAATACAGATGAGTCTTGAGACAACCCCAACAAAAACAGATGAAAATCTTTCATTTGAAATTCTAGATAATTCACCCAAAGATTCCAACTCCAATAATCTTCCGAGAGAAATGCTAGGGAAAGTACTAACCCCTCCATCTGCAACAACCAAAGAAAACTTCAAGGGCATCAAAACATTACCTGTTTATGTCAGCGTCCAGGTGGGCAGGCAAGCAGAGAGAGAGGCCAAAGGAGCACTGTACACAGTCAAACAGAACTCAAACTCAGCCCTCAGCCCCATCAGCCCAGATGATGACACACTAGAACAGGTGTCTTTCATAGATAGCTCAGGGAAAAGCCCACTTACACCTGAGACCCCCAGCTCTGAGGAAGTCAGCTATGACCTCATTACAAGGACCACTGATGGCTTTATGGGATTTCTGCCAGGGCAACCCAGTCCTATCATGGAGGTATCTGAGGAATCAGAAGATGACCACAGTAAGGTCATTTTCTCTTTTAAAGAGGCCACACCAGAACAGAAAACTGGTATATATGCCACTCAAGACGACCTTGTTAATGCTAACAAGCAAGAAATAGAAATTAATGATAACCACCTAGAGTTACTAAATAGGTTCGACCAGCAAGAAGTAACAAGCATTGGTAAGCATGATGAAATAAATGGGCAGGAATATCAAGAAGTCTCAAAAGACAAAGGTATTGCATATATTGAGTTCCCTCCCCCACCCCCTCTGGACTCTAATTCAGAAATTTCAGACCCAGAGAGAAAGGGATCCTGTGCCTCTTCAGAGACTGAAACAGAAATGATGGAGGTGAACTTACAGGAAGAAAACTCTAAGCTTCTGCTGACTGAGCCAATTATAAGAATCCAACCCCCCACCCCAGTCCCTCCTGGGACAGATGAAAGTCAGTCAAATGGTGAAGAAGAGGACGACGATGAGTCGATCTTTCAACCAATTCCTTGTAAAAAGTTCACTTTCAAAGTTCCTGATGTGGATGAAGAGGAGGGGAGGGAAGAGAAGGAAAAGGCCTCTAAATCCAAAAAACATGACAAAAATGGAAATGACAAAGAGCATCATATTGGAACCAATGGCTTCAATGGTTCTAAGGGTTCTAATGGCAAAGGAGAAGATTATGAATATGAGCAAAATGGAAATGACCAGTCAATAACAGATTGTTCAATAGCCACAACAGCTGAATTTTCCCATGACACTGATGCAACAGAGATTGACTCCCTAGATGGATATGAACTTCAAGATGAGGACGATGGCCTGTGTGAGCAGGCAGATTTACGACTGTATGGTCTTCCAGACAGCCGTAGAGACGTTTGGGCAACGGACACATTTAGGTCTTCGGATCGATGTTTTCCCCAGACTAAACTGGAAGTTATTGAAGAGGAGAAAACTCCAGAAGAATGTCAAAAGGACACTTTCAATAAAGATACCCCCTCGAATGGTAAAACATCTGATGATGTTAGTAAAGATGGGGTTAAAGTTCTTGAACAAGAACCCTCAAATAAAGAGGGATTTTCAGACACTTATTTTAGTTATAAGTTAGAGGAGGAGTTTAACTCTCCCTTTAAGACTGTTGCCACTAAAGGCCTGGACTTTGACCCCTGGTCCAGTAAAGGTGCAGAGGAAGAAGTCGTTGTTGACATGGGAGGGATGCAGGGGGGCAACGGTGAGCCTAAACCTTTTGGACTAGCAGTGGACGAACAGTCTCAGGCCACTACACCAGATACTACCCCAGCCCGAACACCAACGGATGATAGTACTCCGACGAGTGAGCCAAATCCATTCCCCTTCCATGAAGGGAAGATGTTTGAGATGACACGCAGTGGGGCAATTGACATGAGCAAGAGAGACATGGTGGAGGAGAGGCTCCAGTTTTTTCAGATTGGTGAGCATTCCTATTCAGCAGGCAAGTACAATGTCAGAGACTCAGAGATAGTGGCCTCCGTACAACACAGAGATCATTTTAGTACTCAGGGTCCCACAAACACCTCATCATTCCCTCAAGTATCCATTCAGACTACAACTGTCAAGCTTGAAGTAGCAAATCTAGCTGGCAGTTACAGCACATGCAGAAACTCAGCTTCCACCACTGAGCTTAAATTCTCCACTTTTAGAACAGAATTCAAATTGCCATCGGATAAACATTCTGGTTCTCCAGATAGCAATATTAAATGTAGAACACCATGTACTTTTAATGACATGCCATCAGGAACCGCTTTAGATTCTATTAGTTCTTATGATGTAGCCTCAAACCATGAAGATTGTTTTGATCTTAATTCATTAGACCCGGCAGATTTTTATTCAAACCACACAATTCATTCATGTATGTCCAAACCAGGGGACCCTTTGGATTGTTCCTCAGGTAATCAGAATATTTATTACCAAAGCACAGATTGTTTTTCCGCACCTTCACAAGATAGAAGTAATTCTCAAACACGGAGTACCAATACCAGTTGCAATATCCCTGTCTCCCATTTTGTAGATTTAGATGTTGTTCAGACTGGTAGTAATTTGTCGTCCTCATCAGGACTAACAGAGATAAGCAGGGTAGATGCTGGCTTCAACCAGCTAGAGGTGAAAAGTAGGGAAGGCAGGTTTTGTCCTAATGTAGCAATAATAAACATGGGAGCCAAAGAGGTCAAAGCACAGATATGCAAGTCCAAGTTGCCGGTTAGGGTGCCCAACCACAAACTATGTAGCCAAACTCGAGCAATAGTGAAAGGCAAAGCACAAGAAAATGTTGACAGATTTCGAGATAGGAAGCATGCAATACATAAAGTCAGGGAAAGATGTGACCCGTTTGAAACTCTGTTTCCTAAATCTAGAATCCCAGTAATGAAAGCCATCCAGTACTCCTCTTCCTCTCAGGGTGCAAAGCGGGTTACTAACACAACTGCAGTTATTGATAGAAGCATTAAAAAAACCATTGGTAAAAAACAGCAAACTAAATGCACAGCCAGCACTGAACAAAAACGCAGTTTAGTAAAAATCTCAGGTAGGAGTCGCACAGATGAGACAGGAAGGAAAACTTGTTTAGTCGTCTCCAAAAACTTTAAAGCAAGGTCAGTTAGTAGCCAGGTAGCCAAATCTTTGGACCAAACCATTCCTAAGGAGGCTGAAACAAGGTTAGAAGGGAAAAAACTGTCCACTGAGGATGAAGAGAGCTGCAGTCTCAGCACTACCAGGAACACTTCCCTGTCAGAGCCACCTACATCTTCTAGAGGTTCCTGCCCTTCACGCACCTCTACCTCCACCTCCACCTCCACCACAACATCAACACCATCAGCTAGAGATGTGAAAGCTGAGGTTGAGCAGGCCAGCAGTGAGATGAGGAGGAGCAAGAGGAAGAGTAGGCGGACTCTTGGAGAAAAGGAGCATAAGTTTGATCAACCAGTCAAGGCTCCTGTCTCGGAGAACAAGACTAGTTTGTAAACTCTTTCTAAACACTTGTTATTCTCAATCTTTCTCTGTGAGATGCATGTAGCTGTTGTGGGTGCTTTGTGATGTGACATAAGTGTAGCTGTCACTTCTTCCTGTCGTTCTTGTTATCTGTGTCTTGTGTCGTCTGTTTAGACAAAGACGTAGAGGCTAAAACACAAAGAGTCAGTGAGGGAATTAGCAGATCGCTTGAGGAAATGGCAATGGTCTGTTGTGAGACTTGATGAATTAATTCATAGAAACTTCAATATCTCTGGTATTAAAACAAATGCACAGGAACAATCATGTCAAAATCAGCGTCATTATCCATTTAGAAGTGGGTATATAGTATAGGGTGAATAATATACATTTCTTTTTATTACAGTGGACCATGCTCAGTTAGTATGTAACACTGACATTAAGATAGCCTTGCACCTCATCACAGTGAGACCACACTACTCACCTCAGGACCTGAATATGAACGATTATCTGGGGAAAAGATTCCTTCTGTTTGTTTTTGGTCTGCTTGCCTGGTTTGTAGATATCGGGTGGCCTTTTGTTCTCTGAAATCACGCCGAAAACAGTCTATCGGCTGAACTTGACAATCACGTGAATGTCAGCTGTACAGGATGCGATCATTTGTAACTTGGCAGAAAATGTTGTGCAGCTGCTTTACGACTGATTTCAAACTCACGCCATGGCTCGTTGTGGTTTTTTTTCGGTGTGAGGGAATGCTGCCTGATGGTAGATGTGTGTTGTTAGTGACGTGACACAAACATGTTTAACACTTAACATTGACTACTAATACTTCTGAACATACTACACATCAAACATTTTAAAGTAAAAATTGGAATTTTGTCTTCTTCTTTTTTCTTTTCTGGCCTCACAGATCCTCATTTTAGCTTGCATTTATTTATTTTATTGTGCATTTATCCATGTCCTCAGCAGAGATCTCCAATGTCCTGCACACTTGGCTTTTATAGAGAATGGCAAGCGAAACTTTGCGCCAAGATTATGCGCCATGTAAATAACAAATAATAATTGGACATGCCTTCAGACCAGGTGTTTTAGATTGTCTAAATAGGGCCTTAAATGTCCAATTTATGCTTTATACTTAAGCAGGCTTCCTGTTTTCCTCAGTTTGTAGTCTTTATACTTAGGTAAGCTTAGTAATATGAGAAAACAAATTAAACTCTTTGCATATTTTTCCAAGCATCCATGATCTAAACCAAATCATTGAACTATTGAGGAGAGTCTGGCCAGAAAAGCCTGTTTTTAAGGTGAGACATGGGAGAGTGAGCTAAAGTTGGTCTAAATGTTTGATATGGATATGCCCAGAGGATTTACATAAAAAAAAGAGTGAAAGAAAGTATTCACTAACAAGGTAATTAGTCGAGCTCATGGTTAAACTACTTTAACGTAAACTGCCCGTAATAGACTTTAGTTCACTATCCCAATCTCTTTCTTTCATCAAATGTCGTTACTGTCCTCTGTAGTCATTTCATGACGACCTTGTTTAATACTGGTATTATTGTCGAAATGCCACATGTTAATTGTTCTCCCTCGCACAGGCCCTCAGAGTCCATGTGAGAGAACAGACCTCCGTATGGCAATAGTAGCTGACCACCTTGGACTCAGCTGGACTGGTAAGTGTACACACATTTAATTTCTTCACCCCTTTGTTAAACACTTTAATCAAAAAATGATGAACACTGTATTTAGGATGGTGATCAGGATTACTTTAACTGCAATGGTAGATGTGAGTTCTGAAGGATTAACGAAATATGAATCTGATCCTGTAACAAAGATGATTCTCTGTGTGAATTTTCAACACCCACATGTGAATGAATCAGCCTTCAAACCACTATTTTTACAGTGTTTGTTGCCATCTGGTGGCCGTGCAGTATAATTATCTTGACTTAACCATTACAGCAGTGGTGGTGATACATATGTTGTATGCATCATTTTGCTACGAGACCTCAATTCAATCAAATCTTTTGAATTTAAATATGTTAAATTTAACACATTTTCACCTGATTGAGATGCTGAGATTATGGGCAAACATCGAAATAAAAAAAAATCCATATAAAGCAATACATGTATTATTCATTTTGCTTTTAAACTGTGGTTCGTACTGCAGTGTATTTGCGTCCTTACATGTTATGAAGCGTGAGTGTATTTCAGAGGGAACAGTGAGATGGCGATATTTCTGTTTACAGTACAGAGATAAGGGTGTGGCCTCTGCAGTTTAGTCCAAGTCTGTCCACCTGCTCTGCTCTGCACTGCAGCACTGCCCCACGCCTGTGTGCATGTGTGTGAGTGGGTGCACCGTCATCCTCTGAAGAGTGAGAGTGTGTGTGTGTGTGTGTGTGTAGCTGTGGTGGACTGCCTCCCCGTCCTGTGGCTGAGTGAGCACTCAGTAGAGGAAAGGAATCTAATCCATATTTAATGGTTGTTGCTGTTGCAGAGCTGCAGTGAATAAGCAGATCAGCCGAACATTATTTTCTTACAGTTTTAGATTTACAGCCTGTGTTAATCTTCACAAACGTGTTTTATTTTTCTTTGGCGCAGAGTGTTTGGCCGGTTAATAATTACTCAGTGAACAGACGGCAAGGAAATAAATTCAAATGAAAGTGATGCTTTCAGTGCTACAGTTTCACTTTCACAGTTCACAGGGAGTGACTCGTTTTTTAAAGAGGGTGCATTTGTGCTATAGTGAGCATGACTCAAACTCAGATCTCTTGTGTCAAAGGCTGAATGTGAAACGATCCTACATGCTTTTATCTCATCTCGCCTCGACTATTGCAACTCTTTTCACATGTCTTAATAAGGAGGAGCTTGACCGTCTGCAGAATGTCCAGAATTCTGCAGCTCGACTTTTCACTCACAACGGCAAAAGAGCACATATCTCCCATATTTTAGCATCACTTCACTGGATACCAGTTCATTTTAGAATAATGTACATATTAAAGTCTTTGTTACTACTTTTAGACCTTTAAATGACCAGGCTCCTTCAATTATTGCTGATCTGCTGCACCTTTACTACCCAAAACAGCTACTGGGCTGCCTGACTTGTAATGCAGCTGAAAATGTTTTTTAAATGATTGTCTGCTTTATGTATTATGTATTGTAGTGCATTGTATTGTGTTCTGTACTTGGTGGGGCGGGGGGTTACTGAGAGTAGCTCACTGTCAGTGTCAATCATCTTGCATTTGAACATTTATGGTGTTTGTTGTTGTTACAGAGCTGGCCAGGGAGCTGGAATTCTCTGTGGAGGAGATCAACTTCATCAGAGTGGAGAACCCAAATTCCCTGACAGCACAGAGCTTCATGCTCCTTAAGAAATGGGTGCACAGGGACGGTAAAAATGCCACAAGTAAGCAGAGTGTGTGTGCCTTTGTGTGTTCCGTTCCTGCAGTCTATGAACTCTGTGTGAGAGAAATGGCCGCTGTAGTTCACATAGCTGGGATTATCCGAATACATGATAAGGCAATATCAGTGTTGAATAATATTAATGAAACCCCTCTGTTTCTTCCCTCTCTAGCGGATGCTTTAACTACGTCGCTGACTAAGATCAATCGGTTGGATATTGTGACTTTGCTGGAAGGGCCCATATTTGACTACGGTAACATTTCAGGCACACGCTGCTTTGCCGATGATAACGCAGTATTCCCGGATCAGTCCGATGGTAAAGTGTAGCCCACCCTAGCTGAATTCTCAGTCTATCTCTCAGTCTATCCCTTCACCCTTCTTCACCTCTTCTCTCAGCCAGATAGTCGGAGCTAACAGTGACCCAATCAGGCCTAACCTGAAGAGTGGGAGTTAATTAGACGTGAATCGACATGACTTCATGCTCCAGCAGGTTTACTTAGCTTCTATCTAACAGACCATCAGGTGATAATAGCATTAGATTTGTCTTTATTAAGCTGTTAAGCCCAGTCAGCTTGTTAGTTTTGCAGCACCTTGCAATGAAACCTCTTAAAAATGAAGTGCAAGGAAGTCTGTGCCAGTATGGGTGCATGAGACGTTTTAGTACGTGTGGCTGTTTTTGTAAACCGTCCAAAGAGCATGATCTTGAAGTAAATGTGAGTTATGAATGAATTGGTGTTTCTGTCCCATCTGAAAAATGCTGATAATTGTATTTATTTAGATAATAATAATAATAATTTGGTTCAGTTAGGGCACTGGTTCAAGAGTAGTTACATGTATGTGTCTGTTACAGGTGTAAATATAACATTTTTAACATAATTATAACACTTAATAACAATGGCATGCTTGTTTTAACCAGTATGAAAGTCCTTTCCTCCCTCTTTCTGTGTTTCTCTCTTTCTTCTTAAATGAAATTTAAATGTGGCAGCTAGTACTTTTCCTAATGTTGACTTTGTGGGTCGTCTTAGGGCCCTGTGAACAACAAGGATCAGTGTTACTTTTGCCTTGGCCAACGCTGAACGCAAAACGTGATCTTTTTTGTAAAGATGATTTGAAGTGAAACCAATCTATGGCCAAAAAGATCAACAAAATGCATGGCTGTGGCTTTGTATGAGAGGCTACCTGTTGAATTATTGTCACCTGTCGTTGACAATAATACACTTTTTTTAACACATTTCAAATGGGTGGAAACCTTTTTTCAACACATCCACGAGTGTTGCCGCGTGGCACGCGCCGACGAGGACGAGCTCTGCCCCGGGCGACACTTCACATGGGTTGAAAATGAAACACCCTTTTTTTTCCCAAAGTGGACAGTATATGATTATGCTTTTGTGTCACTGCTGTAAGCTGTACTGTAGCCCGTCATCCCCTGGGTTCCTCCGAGCCTCCCAGCGTCTCCGCTCTGCTGTAGCTTCTCCTGCCGCCTCCTCCTCTCTGCTCCTCTTGCTTCTAAATGACTAACCACTAAAGCAAATTCCCTTGACACACCATTAAGCCACAATAACCAGCAAGTTCTCCCCAATGGCTAACACTTTTTTTTTTTTTTTTTACTTTTGAAAATATGAAATCAACTGAGTAATAACTTTTTACTCACACGCTTGCTGCCGACTAGAGTGAGAACTGAGTCAGTGAAGTGCACAATGACCTCTGTCGGCACCAACAACAACGCAATTAACAAAAGAATTGCAGAAGAAAAGTATTCCTCTTACATTCCAAAAGATGGAGGGAAGATTTACATTTATCAAACTGACCGGTTTTCACCTTTTTTTTCTTGTAACACTAAGAAACACAGTTTTAAAAGTCTCGCCTTTGTGTCAATTGGAAATTGTTTTCAAATGCAGCAAAAAAGACACTCCTCCACCTCATTTTAGAATTTTTCTTTTTCTTTCAAGAGAACGGACCATAAGAATGAAAAGTAACTGGTGGAAAAAGAGCAAACGTTTCGACCACACCCAAGACAAATCCAGAACATACATTTACTATTTGTAATCAGCTCTATTGCTCCTGGCTAGGAAGCCTATTCTTGCTTCTCACCTGATATAAGCGGCGTGCGATACCTTTGCTTCTGCAGCTTTACCAATCACGTTTCCACTTCATTGTCTCTGTCTAAACTGGTTTGATTTTAAAAGTTGTCTTTGTCTGTCTTTTCATCCAAGTCTTGTCTAGCACTTGTTTTTTTTTTTGTTATTTTTCGATAACTAAAATAGCTCCAACACTTCCCAGAACTTCTCCCACCTGCACCGCCGTCACCTCTTCCTTTCCTCCCTTTAATTTCAGTCATATCACCTCCTTCTCTTTTACCTTTCCCCCTGTCACTCCTCCTTCCTCCTCTGTCTTTCTCTACCCGTCTCCCCCCTCTACCTGTCCAGTTTACATCCTGCCCGTCGCTCCTGTCACTGTTCCCCTTTCTCCTCCTTCCTCCTCCCCTGCTTCTTCAACTCTCCCCTCACCCTCTTTAATACGTGCCTCCTCTCATTATCCACTCTCATATCTCACTTTCTCTCACTCTCTCCTCCATCTTGTTGTCATCCTCCTCTGTATCACTACTTTCCCTCTCTCCCTTTATTTCCCACCTCCCCTCCATCCTCTCCCATCCCTCTGCTCCTCTGCCTTTGGTTTAAACCAACACAACTAACCTACCTTGATTCTGCTCAAGCTTTTGCTCCTTAATCACAGTAACGACTGAGCCAATAAGCTGAATTTGCCCAGATTTTAATTTACTCTATGGAAGGAACATTTCGTAAACTCGGTAGCTCTGTGTAGCTGAGTGTTTATTTAAATACAGCATTTAAATACAGCATATACAGGATGTGAAGTTTCTATTTTCTATTTTCTATTCTGCCTGGAGCGTTCTTTTCTGTTTCCATCTCTTTGTGATGTTGTCATGTGTCTTTTCTGGGATGATGGTTCAGGAGTCACATACAAGTTCCCATGTGGAAAATAACCTTCCACCACTGTTATTTGATTTGCACTGCATGGGCAGCGGAAGAAGAAGAAGATGGGAGTTAATGGATGAGCAAACGGTGTTATAATTTAATAATAATAACACCCGACAGACATGAAGCAACATTAGCATTATTTAAAAGGTGTGCTTCTGGCCCTCTAATGAATGCAAGGTCATTATTCACGCTCTTTTGGCTTTTAGATGCTGATGCTGTGCATGTGTCACACACAGAGTTCGTCACAGCTTTTTTCTTGTATCTGAAACAGGTCGATCACAAATGACAAATCCTCTGAATAATAAGCTCGAAAGAGCCACATATTTTAGCAAGTTTGTTCTGATTTCCAGTCAACGTGAGGCAGATGTTTTTACCTTGATTATAATTGAAAAAAAGCACTTATAAACCCTTACTTAAACAGTACTTAAAAAGATCCACATGTTGTTTCCAAACAATAAAGAGATGGATGGATGAATAAATAAATAAACTAATAAAAGAATACGCTGATTTACATAATGAGAGCTTTTATCTGCTTAAGAGCCACATATTTCAAGTTGGGAAAAACGGAAATAAAAGGAGAATAACTATTGAAATTGTGGAAACAACGTACAAAGCAAAGTGAACGTGTTGCTAAGTGTCTCCAGGATGCGTAACCGGGCAACAACAGTATTATTTCATTTCACAAAGCTCCCATGTTGCCACAAAAAAAAACAACTAAAGAACAAATGCCGCTTCAAAGTGGAATTGGGCTTGTGTGACTTTTGAACAAATGCCACCTTTAGATGTTCCAAGTTTTTATCATTTCATCACCTCCACCACTCCCCTCCTCCCTTTTTCCTCGGCTTCTTCTTTTTTTTCTTCTTCCTCTCCCCTTTTTTGACCCCCTTACCCTCTAATCCTTTACTCCTGCCATCCATCCAGGGTACCACAATATAGATCTGGAGCTGCAAACCCCCACAGACCTGAACTATGAGCCCCCCACACCGCTGCGCTCAGACGACTTCTTTAGTGAGGGTGAAGGTAGCTTAGATTCCCCTAGCAAGACCACACTTAGTAGACCTAGTGACCTCACTCTCTCACAGACCACCAGTACTCCCAACAGTAAGCCCCTCACAGTCGCCCCGGGCCAAGCCTTCTTTGCCCCAGAGGCCCCCATTACTGTGGAAGAAGACACAGCTCTGACCACCAGAGAAGGAGCTGAAGCAAAGCCAGGGCTGTTCTCTTATGAGACGGCAGATAATGACAGACACGCGGTAGAGAGCTCCGGAAAGGGGACAGAAGACATGAAGGCGGGGGATGATATTATTATGGAGGAATGTCACCAAGAGTTTTCTGCCTCACAAATTGGTCAAGGAAATGGGAGGCAGGATAAAGAGGAGGAAGCAGAGGAGGAGGAGATGACCCAGGAGAAGCTGCAGCGTCTGCTGGAGGATATAAAGCTGGAGGGAGGTTTGGATGACGATGAGATGACGGAGGAGAGGGTGAATTCTATCCTGGAACAAGTACGGCAAGCAGAAAAGGCTGTGTGTTCAGTTCCAGGTTGGAGAAGTGAGATGTCTGATGAGATCGTAGAGTCGTCTGCAGCGGCCTTCAACGAGGAGGGCAGGTAGGGTTTCTTTTTTAATACCAGTAGAGCTGCAACTAATGATTATGTACATCATTGATTCATCTGTTGGTTGTTGCTTGGTCCATGAAATGTCAGAACATGTTGTAAAATGTTGATCCGTGTTTGTCAACCTTTAGAACGACGATGTTCTCAGTCAAATGTCGTGTTTTGTCCACAAATCAAAAATGACAAAATGATTCTCGAGTTTTAATGATCACAGTCAATAGTTGCAGCTCTATCTACCTCTTTTCGGTTTCCAACACCAGCACGTTCTTGACAGCCGCTCAAGTATATATCACCTCACTGTGTTTTCCACTCCCAGCCCTGAAAGTCTTGCCGATTCACTAGAGCAGCCGCCGACTCGGTCGAACGGACGCAACGGAGGACACACTCAGGCGGCCAGGGAGAGGAAGGAAAAGGACGCCAAGAGGAAGGAATCTCAGGAGGACAGCAGTTCCCCAGGACCAAGTAGAGGACATGAGGAGAGAGTGGACAGGTCCCAACACAAAGTCCAGGTCAGAGTCTACAATTATAGATGGATTCTCTTACCCTTTTTTAATCTTTGCATATAGACTGTACATAAAAGTGGACAGAGTCCTTCATGTATTTGTTCTGCACCTATTGGACGATACCAGCTGTCAATCTCGCTGGTGTCCACTCATATGTGACATACTTCATCCTCTATTATCCTCTAATTGAGAACATAATGTACAAATGTGTCATCATGTGCTTTTGACGACCTGAAACTCGTTATAACACATTTTCCCATAGACTTCCATTCAAATTGAGTTCCCTGGTGTCTATTCAGTAATTTTTTCTGGACGTACTATGTCCAATTTTTACATGCCTAAACATAGAGACCGATAATGTTGTCAATAGATGTTGTAAAAGTTTGCTTTCAGTGAAATGTCTCAAATGTTAACGCACAAAGCACAGCCATGGAACCCGAACCTGTGCTGCACTCACTTAAATCACATGAATTCAATCTTAAGGATGCGATCACAGTGTTTAACCGACACATTTACGCACTCACTAACACACCGCGGGGGGTCACTGATTCTTCCACTGTCACTGGGCTGTCTTCGTCAGGAGAGCGTTAGAGCCGAGGAGTCGGAGTCTGACTCCGACGAGGAGACCACAGTCACCACCAGGGTGTACCGCAGACGGGTCATACTCAAGGTGTGTGGAGAGCTGCAGTCGGTGTGTGTGTGCCGTGTGCACTTGCCTGAACTCTGTGGCTCAGTGAAGGAGAGTGAGTCACAGACGTGAACGGAACCATTAACTTCGTTTGTCAGCTTGTGTGTGTTTTAGAGGGACAGTGTGAGTGTGTGTTTGTGTCCTCATGAAAGTCTTGCGGGTTTATCGAGAATCTACTAGTGTTCTATTGAGTTCTTCATATTAAGAATAATCATTTTAGGTGTAAAGAAAGATGTTACAAAGCGATGGTGAATAAATGATGTCATACAAAGAAGCCTTGGAATACACTTCATTTATTAAACTAATTTCTGACTTGGTTTTCTTCCTCTGCAATGCTTTAATGGCACCAGACTTGATTTCCCTGTCTTCACATCTTCCCCGTCCGGTACATTTGAACAGAAACCAGCGTATATTTGCGTAGGTGTGTGTTTGTTGCTGTGGCGTGAAGTGCTACTCACTCGCTTGTTGCTGGTGGAGAATTAACTGTAGAATGACATGTGTGAACGTAATACTGAGGCTGAATTTTCACAGGTGCAGAAGATCTGTTAAGCATGTGATAACAGGAGGCAATCATTAGAGCCCAGCTGTTAAACGGATGTCTGATAAATGTCCTTTACTGAAAGACAGTGAAGCTCTTTTTAGAATTTATGAATGAATCAGATGAATCTAATGGATCGTGGGTCCAGAACATGGCAGAATTGTTGCAGCTTTGAAAATACAGATGTTCCATCGCTGTGTAAATTGAGCCTCAGGTCTGAACTGGTCGTATTAAACATGTGTAAGGTCTTAAGTGTTTCTGAATGAGCTGTTAAGGTTGTGTAGAAAGTTTTACATTTATTTTAAATTGATGCACTTGATATGTTTTTTTTTTTTTTCCCCCTTTAGAAATGGTTGGTTTTGCTTTTTGAATTTTTGGTCGCAAACCAAGGTTTTAAGCATTAAGTTTGAAGATGTAATTTTGTAATTTTTAAAATGTAATGTTTTCTTACATTGTAATAGCGGGAAATAACCTAAAAACTAATGTCTTTAACTTCTCCTAACCTGCACCCTCGCCCACATCCATCCTTCCTCTCCAACAATCCTAAACACCACAGGGAGAGGAGGCCAAAAACATTCCTGGAGAGTCTGTGACGGAGGAGCAGTTCACAGATGAAGACGGGAATCTGGTCACCAGAAAAGTAACCATCCTCACCCTCTCTCCATGTGCACCTGTTCACCTGTTGCATCCTCATCCTACCACTTACACTCACAGAATAATATTTTAAATGGAAGAAGACACCAGGATACTGTCAGGCATACACACATACTCTACACTTCCTTTCCTTCCTTCTACTTTTTTTCCTCACAAAAATGCTTCTCCTCCTGCCCCCTGACATGCCTCTGCCCCCTACAGGTGATCAGAAAGGTGGTGCGCCGCGTGGTCAACTCAGAGGAAAGAGGGGAATGTGAAGGCGAAGCTGGTGTTGGTGGTGGTGGTGGTGGTGGTGGTGGTGTAGCAACAGGTGGCGCACATGCTGCTTCTTCCACAGGAGCAGCAGCAGCAGCATCAGCATCAGGAGGAGCCACAGGGGGGAAGGGCAAGAAACGGGGCAAGCGCTCCCGACAGGGTCACAAAGCTGACAAGTCTGGAGATGGAGCCCAGAGTGGGAAAACAGAGGTTGGCGTTAAAACCAGCCGTGTAACTTAGTCAGCTGGGCTAACATGGCACTCATACTGTACGTCTGCATGAACCGGAAGTTGTACCTTTTAGCCACGTCTAGCTCACGATATGACAAAGAGGAGACATGACAAAGATATGACATAAAATATGAGATATGAGATATGACAAAAATGACAAAGGAAAGATATTTCCTTTGTCATTTTCACTTAGAATAAGTGGAAATCAACCTGATTGGCGATTATTTAAATGCACAAACTTCTAATACAATCATGGAAATAGTGGTCAATATTGTACGTTTAGTTTACATGTCCAGACGTTTGGACACAAATCAACAATAATTGAAGCTGCAGTAGGTCAGATCAATAGGAAAATAGTTAATTGTTGAGTTTTATCCACGGTATGCTAAACTACTACTTTTTTTTGACACTCGCTATGCAAAAACAAACTCCCGGGATGGGACAGATTTAGCTATAAGGCTGCAAACAGAGCTTAGATTAGGTGCAGATGTGTCGCTCTCTCTCGCTCTCTCTCTCTCCTCTTGATTGATATTATGCCGGAGTTAATTATTAAGGAATTATTGATAAATAAAACAACCCTGAGGGTAAAATGGCAGTGGATCAGGTGCTGACCTTGTGCAGTCTGACGTCGGCGTTGGTCGGAGCTGTTTGCTGTGTCTAATGTGAATGAATGAGTTGCAGTTTGTGAAGTGCTGTGTAATGGAGTAGCAGAGTCTTTGCAGAGATCTTTGCAGAGGCCTCACTATCTGGTTGTAGTGTGCTGGATGTTTTCTCTGTACATGTATTACTACACCAACCCACCATTAATTGGTTAATGAACTACTAACATTACGTGGCTAATATAGAAAAACACCTCTCTTTTAACAGATATTGATACGGGCATGTGTGATTTTCTGGATTTAAACTCATCTCTCTTCCAGCATGTTGCCTGTGATCTTCAGATGTGCCATAGCCGAGCCGAACTCTGCTTCACTAACACACACGGGTCGCGTTTAGCCCCGAGCACACGAATAACACTTCTTTTTTTTCTCCTCTCTTTCTTCCCTGTCTCCTCTCACCTCTTCGCTTTTCCTACCGTCACTCGACGAACTTCGCCGCTTCCTTCGATCTCTCTCTTCAGTCTGGAAATGGCTCCAGCAAGAAACACGGGAAGAAGGGTCAGTCGTAACAGTGACGCCCTCAACTGAACCTGGTAAGAGGTTTACAACACTTTGTTTTTCATGTGTTCATCGCTCAATAGGTAACTCATCTTTAAAGCCAATGTAGAGAAGTGATTCATGCTTTTTGAATTGTCCGTTACGTCTTTGGGAAATTGTTTATTTGCTGAGAGTTGTACAGAAAGTTCAATACCACTCCCATAATGCATCATTAATTATATAATATATAATAATTGTCGTTATTCACACTGGTTTTCTCTGATGTCTTTTACACGTGAACGTACTCTGTGTGGTATTAAAATGTCTTTGAAAAGTCTTAACTTTAATTTGGGGAAATCTGTAGCATTGTAGTATTCTTATCTAACTCTCGTTAAGAAAGAAAAAATTGGTAATAATGTGAGAAAATAGGTGAAATTTACATCTTCCACAGCTCTGGGTAATGTCTTTATTAATGGCTAAAAATTGTGGAAATTCAAGATACTATCAATTGTCACATTTGAGAATCTTCCCCATTAGCACTAACAAGTCAAATAATCCTCTTATTTCTACTTTAAATATTACTCAGCATGTCAGGTTTTAACATGCGTGTAATATTTACTCCCCGCAGGTCCACTGATGTCCATCTGCGACACAACTCACACCCTGGGAGGAAAAACGGACTGCAGCGGAGACTGGAGAAAACAACAAGGCCTCGTCCATCAGCCAAAACATGTCGCTTTCACTTAACAGAGCATGGTTTTCAGTGAGTTGGCACAACACGAGTCGCTTTATTTTTTATTTCGCATGAGCATGTCACCAAATACACTCACTGTCGGGAGGAAAACGCAGATGCAAGCCGGAAAACTTCCGTTCTTTCTTTCGTTCTGTGACCAAAGACGGCACACGCGAAAGACAACAAAAGAGCCAAGTGTTGACAAAAAAAAAAGAAAAGAAAAGGAAGACAAGTGATTCACTCTCTCTCTCAGACTCTCGCCTGACATGGTCTATTTTTTTTCCTCCTGGGTTCACAGTATCTGGGCGCACCATGTGGTTCTTTTTTAAAAAAAAAAAAAATGAAATATAATAGTAAATGGGTGATTTCGTTGTACATAAATTACATTGTATAAAAATCTTTAAAAAAAGAAAAAAGAAAAGAAAATCAGTAACTTCACAGATTGTTTATGCACTGATTTTGAGTTGATGAAGCTTTGCAGAGTTGGCGCATCTGTATGGAGAGGTTGTTGGAGCAGCCATGAGTGTGCGACCTGACGTGCTCTTCCCTGAAAAAGGAACAAAAACTCTCTACGTGAACGAGAAAGGAACGGGAGGGGAAAGAAAACGCTTGATTTTCAAGAAAAAAAGGACATTTCTCTAAAGCCAACAACTATTTCCGCTCTGTCTGTGGAACTCTGACACGATGTTTGGCTGCATGTGCGTTTATTTCAACGCTTATGTTTCCCTTTCTCCTAATTCAAAGCACTGTAATGCGATTAACGGGGCTTTGATGACGCGCCGGTCTGTGTGAGCACTCATAATAACCCAAAACTCTGTCACCTATTAATGTTTTTATTTTTTTACAATACAAACACACGACCCATACTCAAGAGGCGAGATCGCGGAGCTTCATTCGTACACTTAAACGAGTGCCCTTGAATGTAACCTGTAGATTGCATTATCTCCATACTAGCAGCTCTTTTTGTGTGTGGCATCACATAACACCTGTCTGTCCTGTACATCCATCTCGCCTACTAGAAGTATAAGTTTAGGCTTTTAGTTCTGCTGTGGTTTTAAAACGGGGACTGTTTTTATTGACGGTTCTCTGGTTTTTATCTTTATTTAATTGAATTGGTTATATTCACATTAGAACAGAGGTTCTCATTTTAAGACTGGTACCCTTGTGCTAACAACTAAAAATCATGAGAATCAAACAGTATTGATCACACGTTGAAACTCGGGTTTTCTGTTCTCATGATGTCAGTCCTTTTCTTCTTCTTCTTTGCTTTTTTCTTTTTTTTCATACAAAGCTTCCCCACGACTACATTGTTGATGATAAATCTGGTACCGACAAGTATGACGAGACAACATAGCTTACACTGGATGATCCAAGTCATTATTTAAGCAGAAAAATAAACAATGAGTTTAAACTACACGTCTGTGTCCGTCTGTTTTCTCCACTGACTCTTTTTGTTCCCTCATCAGAAGCAGAGTCCAAACAGTCAAATCAGTTTTCCTTATATTTTATTAATGCCTTAGGGAAATTCTTTCTCTGCACTCAACCCATCCTCAATGTCTGGTACCCCAGCCCTTTGACCTGGTGGGGACTTAAACCGGTTACAAGCCAAGTTCCCTTTCCACTGAGGGAGTAGGGAAGGGTAATCAAGAATATCACTGCATTACCTCACCTCACTTGATGTGGTAACAGGTGCAGCAGCTTCATAGTAGTGTTACAAATACAAATATAAGGGCATGAGAGCAGCATTGGACCCGATACTGATAATTCATGCTTTTACATAGACAACAGAAGCAGTGGAACGTCTCTGCATTTCTTGGAACACAGTATGCATCTTGAAAAAGACAGACAATTGTTGTTTGTTTCTTTTTTTAGTTTAGTGTCGAGGGTATTTGCATTGTTGCCAAAATGTGGTGACGCTCACATGTCCTACTTTTACTGCAGGATCAGCAATTTAGAGATTGACAAATGGTATTTATTAGTTAGTTAGTTAGTGACTCACTAAGTCAGTTATAGTGATAGAGTTATTACAGTGATGTATACATTCATTAGATAAGTGCTTGGATATCGCCGATTGGAACTGGCTGTGTTAGTTTAGGGAAAAAACCCTCTATTTAACCAACGTGTTTACCAAAAAGCTTGCTTTGAGTTCCCATGAACATAATCAAGTGAAGTCAAGTGGGTTTTTATTGTCATTTCCACCATAGACACTGTACATAGTCAAGAGAAACAGCGTATCCGTGTAGGACAGTGGAGACAAACACATTCAGCGACATATGAACCATTTGGAGAACTCGTCAAATTCGTCAGTCGCAACAACTCAAACTGACAAATATTGAATGTTCAGCTCGTGCCGCTGGCCTCGTGTGCACCGACTGACACACAGACAGGCAGTCGGTCGTATGACGTCAGTAGATCTGTGTCATCACCGCTAATCGGGCTAAAGGCCACTGCTCGAGAAAGTTAATGATTTTAGTCTTGAAAAAACAAATCTAAAATTCTCCGTGCAACTGTTTTCCCAGTCTGTAGCATTGTTGTTTGTCAAATGTTTAGTTGTGGGAGGATGAAAATACATCTATTTAAATGTGGATAATGATTGTATCCATTATTCTTTTATTTTTATTTTCTTTCACTCACTTTTTTGAGCACATTTATGACGGTCCTGCCGTGAATGAAAAGTCATTTTCGGGCAAATAAATTTTTGAAGGAATTCTAATTAGCAACACATTTTGTGTTCCCACTAGCCACTCGGCAGACAGACAGACAGACAGACAGACAGACAGACACCACCCTCACCTTCCTTCCAACTATGACTGTAAACAAATGTATGTTTGCAGGAGCGTCATGCAGCAGGCTTCGATGTTACGCCTTCAGTAACAAGCATTGTTTAATTTACATGAAGCTGTCAGAGTGTGGTCCACATTTGCTTTACTCTGACCTAACACATTATCGGTGGCCCTTCTCATTGTGGGATGTGGGGGCCCATTCAGTGCTGCTTACAGCCCTACTTTTATTTATTAACCTGAGTAAAATGTTACTAGTTACATGTGCACTGCACAAAGCTATGGTAATGTGATGGTTGTTAGTATTAAATGTATATTATTGCAGTGTTTGGAAACATTTAAGTATCTTTAGGGCTGTAATAAAGTACATTTATTATATGTTCATTTAAAACTGTATGCATTTATTTAACATTGTACTTCCAAACACAGTAAAGTGCATTTATGTGATGACTTATTACTTACTACCACAAAATTGGTTCAAAACATGTGGAGTCATTATTACTTTACAGCTTTATTTAGTCTTAGATGAAAAAGGAAGGATACTCCTGCATGGAGTTTCCATGTTCTCCCCCGTGTGTGCGTGGGTTTTCACCTCAAATTCAGGCTCAACCGTACATGATCCAGTTACCACCATTTCAGGTCGTGTATAATGTTAAAAATGGAATAAATGGAAATTGTGTGTAAATTCATTGTCATTGTCCTTAGTCTATTCTGTGTATTGTATCACGTTATCTCTTTATTTGTTAATTATGATTTATAAATGTCTCTGTTTGAGTAAGTGCCCTTACTATAATACTTCAATGCTCAATAATGGCCAAATAAATGTGGTTCATTCCAGTGTTAGATGTGGTGAAAAATGAACATCGTAATTTATAATATTTTATTAAAAAATATTCACAAACACATTTCAAAAAAATATTTTCTATAACATTAGAAATATATAATGTTTTTACACTTGCAATAGCAACAATGTTGTGAGTGTTTCATTGCCCTCAAACTGAGGTTCAACACAACAAACTGCAGGTAAGAAGTCACTTATTTACACTCATGTGTTCATTGCTTGTCCTTTTTCCCGGGCTCTGAAACAACTGCAATCATAATATTTTTTCTAATTTGAGAGTAGATCTTTGGAGGTGATGCTGGGTGACCTGGTTAGCGTCTTCGCTCGTGGTCACACTTGCTCACAGAGTTCAGTGTCCAAATGGCACCGGTGACCATTTCCAATTGATCTCTTCCGCTCTTCTTCTGAGGATCACTTAAATGATGAAAACATGACCTGGAAGAAACTACACGTTCATAAGTCTCTACAATCAAAAGTTCATCGCTCAAACTCCCTTTTTGTTTTGCAGGCACAGAGCTCCGTTCACACAGTAGGGGATGATGCTGACGGTGACCAGAGGCACGGTGGCACTCTTGCAGAAGGACAGCAGGTAGAAGAGGACTGCGGTGTGGGTGGGAGGCTTGAAGGAGTCAAACAAGTGCAGCAGGAGCAGAGAGCTGATGACGCATCCTGCTGTGACCAACCTGCTGCTGCTCTTTTTGGTCTCGGTGTAGAGTGGCGAGTGCAGGCCCAGGCCCAGACCGAACAGGGTGCCCATGTTGCGCAGGAGGCTGGCGAAGGGTGTGCTGTCCAGGTGGACCCACTCGGGCCGGATGCACCACTTCTGAGCTTTGTCCAGGGTCCACAGCAGGTCCACACCCACCGCTTTGAGCAGGAGGTAGAAGCCGACGGCGAACGAAGTCAAGAAGAGCGTGGTGTAGAAGTATTGCCTCATGCTGGCGCCGTAGATCCACTGTGTTCTGTTGAAGGCCTCAGCGACGATCATACCTAAGGACAAAGCAAGTCCCAGGTCAACTTTGACTCCTGCAACTATGCTTAACACTTAACTCTAATGTGTTATTTCCTCGTCTAATGAAACTATGAATGAAAACATGTGCACACTGACCTGTGATGACACCAGCAATGACCTGGTGGGGAAAGTGGGCAGCGATGAAGACCCTGGAGAGACACACGCACACCTGCACTCCCCAAAACAGCGTCCACAGAACGGCCTTCAAATACCTGTCGAAAACATACATTTAAACACGTTTGTAAATGATGTTGTTCAATCCAACGAAGACTATCCAGACACTACAGTGGTTAACACAGTTGTCCTTTGCTTATCATGAGCACTCAAGCTGGACGTCAAAACAACTCTTATGTAAACCCCTTTCCATCCAACACTTCTCCGGAGTCAATGATCAACCACAGCACAGATAATGTGTCCAAGGAAGATAAGCTTTGAGTGGTAGAAAATGGTAAACAACCCTCACAATGGAGCAATATTAGGTTTTTGTACATTCTCTCTCTCCCTCTCTCTGAAGACGAAAAAAATATCACTCACCACTCGGCGTTGGTGGATTTCTTGCTTCCATGTTTCTTCTTGCTGGTCATGACCATGAGGATGGAGGTCACCAGGGTGTAGTAGACGCCTGCGGCGCCCATAGCATGTCCAGAGGGGCTACCTGGAGAAAACAAACAGAGCGGGTAGATGTCAGTGGCTAATTTAAATGTTATTATTATTACATCGCGAAATTGTACATAGGGACACAAGCAGCTGTTATTTGCTTGCAAATGGGCAAATCCAGCCAAAAATAAAGGTGGCATTTCTCACCTGGCCCAGTCTCACAGGTCATGGGATACTGCTCGATGTGAGGAGGGACTGTGTTTGCATAATACGGTGTCTCATGGACCCACCAGTACGGCCTTTCCCCAAACAGAATCCTGAGGAACACAAGGAACGGGAACATGCACTTAAGTTAGACTGTATGGAAAAAGTGAAAACTACTCAAAATGTCACATCGTTTACATTAATTTACCATTTAAACACCAAATTCAACCAGTCGCCGATCACTGCCACCCAGATGAGCTTGATGCCCACTGAGGACCGCAGGTGAAACCAAAGTGGGAAGAAGATGAAGAAGGTGTTCCTGAGGTCTGCTGCCCAGGACACCCAGAGGAAAAGGCCCTGGGAATTGGAGTAGTTGGTCTGCAGGTAGTGGGTGCTGCTCACCCCAAAACCTTGCACGGCGTCCATGACAGCGTCGAGCATCTTCGCCTGAAGCAGAGGAGAACTCTCAGGCTGATGAAGAGTTAGTGACTTAGACAAAAAAAAGGAAAGAGACTGTTGCTATCAGCAGCACAGCCGGTTGGTTTTATACCAGAGGGACCCACTACCCAAACGCATGCTCATGGCTGATCTTTGGACCTTGCACATACAGTATGCAATAAAACACAGAGTTTGGGAGCTTTGTCACACAAACAAGTGGAAAAGATAGCGGGAAAACAAGACGTCAATTGAATTTGATTTGGTGAAAACACCGTTCTGTCTGGAACATGTGACGAGACCAATGATTAAATTATTTGTTTGGATTGAGAGAGTAGATAGTTTGTGATACTACAGAGAAAGGACATTGGCAGGGTTGTAGGTCGAGCACACAATACTACTCAGTCGTGATGTTGGTTGTGTGGCACGAGGACAAATACGAAGAAGAAAAAAAACTGCATCGTCATTAATGTGTCACGGAAGATCAACTGTGAACCAAAATCAAATGATTTCATCAGCAGTTGGATAAAGTGTGGGAATAGGACTATTTATTATTGATTCATGAAAGAAAAAAAGGGTTCCTTCAATTGGGTGAACTTTCTGATTTCCATAATGATGGATTTTGGACTCGGAGGCCTCAGGGGTGTAAAGGTTACGGAACCTGTCTGTACTATCCCAAAAGGTAAACAAATGTGCTAGCCTTGAGTAAAGTCCAATGGGGATCACACGGTGGCTGAGCAGAGGGGACTGAACCTGGCCTCAACCGAACCAACAAGAAAGACCGAACACTGCAGACTCGGAGCATCACTCTCAGGCTCTCAGGTCGAGGCTGTGATACCATGGATCTTTTCCAGAGCTGGGGGGTCGAGCTGGCGATCCATCTGCAGAGCAGATACAGCAGCTACGAGGGCTTGTTTAATCTGGCGTCCACAGTGGCCGATCTGCACACCGCGTACTTCTGGTTGTTCCCAGTGTGGTTTCACCTGCGGAGGGACACGGCGCTCAGGCTCATCTGGGTCGCTGTCATCGGCGATTGGCTCAACTTGGTGCTGAAATGGTAATCTATTCAAATGTGACAAATCCGGTCACCCAAAAAAGGAAAGGAAGGAGAATAAGTAAACATAAAGAGAAGCCGGTCGAGTTGTTTGATTTTTGGTTTCTTGGCAGGGTTCTTTCTGGGGAGAGACCCTACTGGTGGGTTCATGAGACGCAGTTCTATGGAGGAGGAGCAGTCCCTCCTCTGCAGCAGTTCCCCATCACATGTGAGACTGGACCAGGTATTTGACAGTTGAAATGAGAAGACTTGACCTACAATCTTAGGTGCACTTCCTTTAGATGAATCTCAAATGTGATAAATTGGTTATAAACTACAGAACCTTTGGCCTTTGGTGCTGATTCTGATGCTGAATTTATATTACACCTCCTGTCCAGTCATGGTTTAGTGTGTGCATTTTGATCCTGATAAAATAATAATCAGATTAATCCAGAATGAATTAGGATTAATAGAAATAATATAGCTACAGCCTAGTGGTTCATCACAATGGTAATCTATCCATCTTATTTACTCTTCATTATATCACTTCCATTTAGACTGTACTACCTTCACATTAAGCGTACTCAGTATGTCTGTTCCTGCAGGAAGTCCTTCAGGTCATGCTATGGGGGCAGCTGGCGTCTGGTTTGTGATGATAACAGCGCTACTCGCTATTGCAAGAGAGAATCGATGCCCCCCGTTACTGTACAAGTGAGTGTGTGCTCATAGAAGTCATTCCTTCTTCCGTTGTCTCGAAACCTCCTGATGCGCTCATGATCATGGTCCACTGTCAGATTCCTGCAGATCAGCCTGTGGATGCTGTTCGGCCTGGTGGAGCTGGTGGTCTGCATGTCAAGGGTCTACATGGCTGCACACTTCCCACACCAGGTTGTTGCTGGAGTCATTACAGGTTAGTCTCGTAGTTCAAGATTTGTATCTGTATATAAGAGACGGATCAATCTTGTGCATTTTCAGTGATAGAAAGTATTACATGAAATCCAATACGCTGTTATTCCAGTATAAACAAACCAATACTTTCCATATGGACTTAAAACTTAACCTGGGTCAAATCAGTGTTTGTAATGTGGATATTTTATCCTGTATATTTCAGTGAAGTTACCGGTTAGTGTTTTATTTTGGTTGTGTTTGACTGTGCCTTATTACGTATGATTTTACTAATAAAATAAAGGGTTTTTTAGGCAACTCTGCTTCATATTATATTGAATTGTATCTCTTAATTTATGAGAAAATTAATAAATACAACAAATATAATAAATACAAGACATTTTCTGATGACAGTTATGTACTTTTGCTTCAGTAAAATCTGCTATATGTTTGAATGAATTACTACTTTTACTTACAGATGAGGGGATCTGTTTTGGAGATGTGGTTTCACATTTGATTGACTCTCCTCTCTTGTGTCAGGCATTTCAGTAGCTGTGGTCGTCTCCAAGGAGAAACGGATCTACAGCGCCAGCATGAGGACATACTTCTTCACCACTCTATTCTTGACCTCCTTCGCCATCGGCTTCTACCTCTTGCTCAAATCTGTGGGCGTGGACCTGCTGTGGACCCTGGAGAAAGCCCAAAAGAGGTGCATCAGGCCCGAGTGGGTCCACATGGACAGCACGCCCTTTGCCAGCCTCCTGCGTAACATGGGCACCCTGTTCGGTCTGGGCCTGGGCCTGCACTCACCGTTTCACGCAGGAATCAAGAAAACAAGTGCTGCTTTCAAGTTAGGATGCATTATTTTGTCGTTGTTCCTGCTTCAGCTGTTAAATACATGGACATTCTCCTCTGAAAACCACGGGATTTTCTATACACTGTCCTTTGGAAAGAATGTAGCTGCACTTTTAATCCCAACCACTCTGGTGCCGTGGGCTCTCTGCAAAGTGTGCAACGGTGGGAAAGAAGAAAAGAACTTGTGAGAAGGTTTAGACGGCGTTCTGGACATTATCTCAGAGGTTATTGTGTCAGGTCTGGATTTCATCTGGAATATGTATTCAATGTTGCTCACCAGAAGTTAGATGGTAAGATGAAAACCACTTTAATGTCTGCATATGCCAGATACTTAACTCAGCTTTCCATGTGGTAGTAGAAGGTAAAGAAAAGAGCCACTCGTGTTAATAAAAAAAGACCTTTTTATCTATTGTTATGACCATCTTGACTGAGAAATGTGTTATTTTTCACCTGGAGATGTTTTTTCTTGTTTGTTTATATGTTTTACCACACACAATAAACACACAGTATGATGTAAATGTGTTATTCAAATGTAATTAAAATTTCAATAATAATTTTTTTAAAAAGAAAGAAAAAAGGTTGCTTTAAATTAAAAGAAAGAGTCGTGTTTGGTTTTTTTTAAGTGCAAGGGTTTCTCTGAATGTCTCAGCCTGAAACTGATTAATTCTCTGGAAGGAACAACTATTAAACATTAACCCGAGCATGCTCCTGTCACTCAGGCGTCCCACAGAGTGACACCACCTTTCACCACAGCTCTGAGCTTTTGAAAAACAGACGCAGAGGGTCAAGGGGCAAAGAGTGCTGCAGACAACACGTGTTGTTTTCCTTTGCATGTATGGTACTGAGATCTGAAGAGCTGCGCATTATAGATGACTCATCTCAGTGAATTGAGAAAAAAAAAACAACGTCCTAATTTTGTCCTAATTTACAAATAATAAAAATAAAACCGAGTTATTCTGAAATGATGCTGTCATGCAGCACAGCAGACAGGGTCAAGTTGAGAGCGAAAAGTGAGACCGCTCGATGACATAACAAACGTGGTTGTGAGAGAGAGATTCCCAAGTCTCCTTTTAAACCTTGTAATCTCCGTGAGGCCCTGAACCCTTTCCCTGCGCTTATCACAGCAGGCACTACAACTACGTCAAAGACATTGAGCAACAACGCCCTGTTTACGTTGGTTTACATTTATGAAAGCTCACACTGGATGTTTTTCTGTTTTTACTGACAACGCTAATCTTATCAGTGTGATTCCATCGGGGGAAAACAGCAGCCACAATAATGGCCCACGGCAGCAAAAACCTTGTTTACGAGAATTCAGTATGTGTTCAGTAACATGCTTTAATTGCATGTTGATAATCCAGATAGAGCAGTAAAATGCTACTTATGATGTATACATCAGCCACAATTATAATATAATAATATATTATTTTCTGTGCATCAAAGACTTTTGATACTTTATTCTGTTGATAAAACTTCTACACTTGTAGACTTACACGTCTTTTCACGCTACTGTAATGGCCTTTTATACACGACAGACAAACATTTAGCAAATATTGCTAATTGATATACATTTAGCCTATAAATGGATCAGATTTGCTTCAAATTATTATGGCCTTTGCACATTTACATTATGTCATTTAGCAGACGCCTTTATCCAAAGGGACTTACAATAAGGCATTTAGGTCACTCCATGTGATCCAACTTTGAGAAGTGTTTTTCATTTCTAATCTAATCAAAAGAATAGCTAGGTGTGCTCCTTTTAAATCCTCTGATATAAAGTGGATATAGAAAGGATGATAAGATAAACACTGTAAAAAAACTGTAGCACACCCCAATTTTGCAGATGACTCATTCTTGCTACTCTTTCTTTGGGTCTTTAGGGGATTGCACATTTTACAGGAATCAGAGATTTGCTTGAATCTTCATTTGTGAATTTAGTCATCCAGCTGTTTTAGATAAAGTAGTAAGTGATGCATAGATGTCACAGTGACATCTGCAGGTGAAGAGGAAACATTGCTTCCCATTGGAGCAGTGCCATAGAACTATTATTTAACTGCATGACTAAAGTCTATGAATCTGTGTTTGCGTATCTATCTATATATATAGATATATAGATATATAGACATGAATATCAGGGTTAGTGTATATATATATATATATATAGATATCTATATACTAACCCTGATATTCATGTCTATTTATATTCTATTTTACACAAATGGCAAAATATTCAAAGTATTTATCAAAAAATGTTTTATTCAACAAAGTCAATGCCTCAACATAGGTGATGCTTCGGTGACCTCAGTGAAAACCGGTAAATCTGTGGATCTATGAGCAGCTTAATCATCATATTTGTAATGCCTATACTATGCAACGTACAGACAGTGTTCAGAGAAAATCATCCAAAAAAGTAACAGTTAACATTCACTGAAACAGTGGGCATCGAACGAACATTAAAATAATTTCTTAAGAGCCATAAATGAAGCAATGTCACAAAGTTCCGAGGACAAAACGTTTAATTAAAATTAAAAAATACATTGTTGTTTATAATCCCTTTCCCCATAGAGGATATCTTTATCTTCAAATGGTTTAAAACAAGAAAAATATTTTACTATTAAAACAAAACAAAACAAAAAAAAAAAGATGAGAAATGTGTGATATCTGTGTCTATCTAATGAAGCAATGTTTTTATACAGGGGTAAATTGATTGTGTTGAAGTTGGTGAATGTCTAGTTGTAATCCTGTGGAACAGGGACAGGCTACTGTAGCTCAACAGGCATGAGGTGGATGGGGGGGAACGGGCTGTGGCAGATGTGGGGCAGGGTGAACTGACGGCTATATGATCATCAGTACAGTGCATCAGCATTACTGCTTCGAGGCCTTTTGATCTTCTCAATATTCTTCAGGATCATGTCATGTAACGTTACCTTCATTGAAAAGAAAAAAAAAAAGGGGGTTGTTACAATCATATCAAAATAGAGCAAAACTTGAATGGATAAAAATATGAAGAATAAAGACAACGTACGTATTGATTTCTGAGCTCCGAAACTATGATCTTAAGACTGATGTATTCCTTCTCGTCGATCTCAGTCACTGTGCGCCGATAGTCCTCCTAAAAACAAATCTACATGTGAAAACCGATAAAAAAAAAAACACAGCTCAGACCCACCTTAACTAATTACCATTTAGGCCTACAGAGGGCACTGTTACTCAGCCTTATGTAAAATTCAGTGTTTTTCTTATTTCTCTAAAACAATTATTTAACCATTGCTGAATTGTGTGTCCCCATTTTTATATCTATTTTCATGCTAAGATGAGTTGACGCTGTGTCTGAGAATTTCATTACAGGTCACGAGGTTGCACTGTTACGTTTATGATAATAAATAATTGTGAGTTTGTTTTATATTTGTACACTCATGACTAAACGACACAACTTTTTCAGTGTCATCAAGACTTTTTTTTCTCCCACTGCATTCTGTATTTTTCACATTTGTGTCTTAATTGTTTCTACTTACCACATGTGGATATTTTGCTATTTTAGAAACCAACTTTGCTCTTGTGATGTAGTATCTGCAAGTGGAGGCAGAAAATATGGACTCATGTAAAAGGGTAAATTACAAATCAACACATAGACCAACAGATTCAGATGCAGCTGATAAGCAATTCTAATGTAGCTCCAGCTTCACAACTTAAAAATACAGGGTAAGAAGAATTTCTAAAAAACCTTGATATCTGGTCGAGGTAAGATGCTGCCTCCCCTTCAACTGTTCTGAGTTCAGCGACCGTCTCCTCCTGGATCGACACACCGAAGTTGTTGCCATCCTCTATCCTTGGGATGAGCAGCTGAACCCACATTTTGACCTGCAGATGAAAAGAAGACGGATTAGAACTGACACTTTATCCTTAAAGCAATAAATGACTGAAATGAATGGCTGATGCAGGAGCTTTGTCCATGGTTGAAGACATTACTTACCGTGTTACATTTCTCTATGAGTGTCCTAATCTCTGGCTTGACCTTTTCAATCAGATCTACAAGGATTCCGTTGCTCTTCATCATCCCGCCAGGCATGACGAAGACCTTGGTGCCAGTCACTGGAATACGAAGACAGAGAGGTAGAAAGGAACTTAAATAAAAACATATCAGATGGCTCGACTAAGACGATAACGACAACGACAAAAAAAAAAAATAAATAAAAAAAATAAATAAAAAAATACTATATATATCGCACTTATGACTAGCACTTCATAGTTTGATTTACCTGAAGCTCTTACTTACTTCTAGCTCTTATTTGTACCCAAATGTTTAAATGCACTTATTGTAAGTCGCTTTGGATAAAAGCGTCTGCTAAATGACATGTAATGTAATGTAATGTAATGTTAACTTGGTATGCAGTCTTCAATGAAAGGGCGGATTTTAAATCCACAATTTTGATTTTGACTTTGCAATTTAATTATAATTGTGTTTGTGTATACAGTTTGCTATGTCAAGCGAACAGTTTTCCACTGCTTTACATCCATTTAACCTACATAATAGTTCAATACTCACCCGTGTCCTCCCCACCTCCATCCTCCAGTTTCCTTTTTTTGGCATTTTGCTATACAACAAATAAAAACAGTGTCAGGCACCATTTCGTACATTACAATTACAGTGTGACACATGGGGATTTAGTTAACCTTGAATGTGAAGCCTCACCGCATCTAGTCCGTCATGCAGGTTTGACAACAAGATGGGGTCCGGCACAGTCAGCTTTATCTCTGAGTGAATCTCCTTCAGCTCAACGATGTTTATGACTGGGTCCTGAAAAACGACACAAATTATATTTACATCTTCACAAATTATACTAACTTTGTGCCTTGACGGAATTAGGGTTGGGTGATGTGACGATAAGCACTATGAGACTACAGACATTTGAAAATAAAGATGTACTGAAAACTTCTCATCCATGTTTCAATGCCAAATCAGCTGCAAATGAATTTTCATTGTCAACTAATGTCTTTGGCTTCTATAAAATGACACGTTAGAGAATTCAATCCATTTTGCCCAAACCTAATCAAGATCACAGTTAATAGGGATGGTACAATACAATCTTTTGTGTAATGTGTCAGATACCGAACAAACTTGAGTATCTAACGATATTAGTTAGATACAGTCATTTTAGACCATTTATCAACTATGAAGCTGTTAACAACACATTTGTCGGTCAGTATCAGACCAATACCTAAACCAATTCCCATCCCTAACAGTTCATTTTGTCTAATCAACATTCCACTCACCTTCAGAAACTGATCAAGTTCCAGTAACTTCTTTGGGAAAAAATTTGCGACTAGATCCTCTGCCTGAGAGAGATGAAAACATTTAAAATTAACTGTTTGAATAATTACATATAATGGAGTGGACAAAACACCTTGTACAAGATAGGCGATACTTACTTCTGCAGTGATACGTTCCCTGAAAGCATCAACCTGCAAACAGATGAGATGAAAATCCAAATATCAGAGTGGCCAAAAGCATAACAAACTAAACTCGGTTAGAAGCCACTGGACCACAACCAATTTCAGGTTTAAGCATTTATTTCTATAGACGGGGTTCTCTTGAGAAACAGCTCCTATGATTTGTTTGAATTACATTATTTATTATATTTCCTCCTTATATGGTTAGTTTAATTGCACTCTTAAATGTGTGGTATACATGTGTTGTAGTTTCTAGTGTATTGTGAATTTCTCTGTGAGATGAATAAAGTATCTATCTATCTTTCTATCTAGTGTAGTTTTATAGGCACGTAAGCCATTATATATGTTGGGTTAATGAGTACACTAGTTTGTGTGTATATATCCAGGCTTCAGTAGTATATTTAAGTGTGTGTATATGGATTGACAGTTGCTATGACATTAGCTGATAAAGACGATTTTGAATATAGTACATTAACGCCGGTAGACTGAAGCTACATTGGCAGCTAAAGGCCTGCTTTTATGGCATGTGGTCAACACAAAAGTAGCAATTCCTTTAACTTGGCGTTCTGTCATATTGATTTTCCCTCATCCTCCATGTTGCTTAATGTCAGTGTGACACAGTACGTGTCGGGAGATATGACAGATAAACGGTTACAGGCGGGAAACCGGCCGGTTAGCCGCGATTAGCCGCTCACATCGTGCTACAAAATGTGGGTAACATGCTAGCGAGCGAATGAAAACAACAACACGTCGTTTAATCACAACTTGCGGTTACCGAGAACCAAGCCTTACCTTGGTTTTGATTTCATTGTCCACCTTGAGGAGTGAAGACATCGTATGTGTTTAAATAGGAAAAGGGCGATTGTACCAACAGCATTAATTTCTCCTGTAAACGTGTGGCTTGATGCTTGTCAGCCACACTTGTGTGAGCTTAGAGATGACGACGTTAACGCGCGACATGATGCGCTGTTTTCACTGCACATGCGCGACTCTCCAGCAAACGGACGTCGTCATAGTTGGTCAAAAAGTTTAGTGAAGTTGATTTCGAAAAGTTACATTTAATTTACCCAAACGTTCAAACAAACCACTTTCTTTTTTTCCTTTTTTCAATTTAGTTTAGAATGTATTAATGTTAAATTGGGAATTAGATGGAAGCCCGTCCTGCCACATAATGCATACCCAAGTAGTTAGAATTATGAGATGCTAAGTCATTACTATGAGATAATATCGCATAATTATGACATGCTATGTCATAATAATGAGGTACTATTTTGAAATTATGACTTAGTATCTCATAATTATGGGATGTTAAGTTATAGCATCCCATAATTTTGAGATACTCAGTCATAATAATGAGATGCCATCTCATAATTATGAGATATTAATTCATAATGACGATATATTGTCCCATAATAATGACACTCTTAGTCATAATTATGAGATACAAAGTCATTATGATATACTATCTCATAATTATGAGATATGAAGCATACTAGTGAGATACTAACTCTTATATCATTATTATGACATACTAAGTCATAATTATGAGATGTAAAGTCATAATAATGAGATACTAAGTCATAATAATAAGATAGATAATATCTCATAAAAATGCTTTGTTATAGATGCTATCTCATAATGATGAGATACTATCTCATCATAATGACATGGTTGGTCATAATTATAGATGCTTAGTCATAATAATGAGATAGTTTTATCTCAGTCTATCTCATTATTATGACATAGTAAGTCATAATTATGAGACACAAAGTCATAATAATAAGATACTATCTCATAGACATGCTTAGTTATGAGATACAAAGTCATAATGATGAGAAACTGTATCATAATTATGACTTACTAATATACACAATATAGTAGTGGAAACAGGCTTCCATGATATACATACACAGAGAGAGGAGGTTATTATTTTATTTTGAGAAATGTAAAGAAGTATATTGATGTAAATGGTCTGAAAGAAAACACAACACCATTCGAAATAAAAGGAAACTTTTAAAAAAAAAACATGAAAGGAAGATTGAACAACTTTTTGGAAAATATCTTTTTTTGTATCTATTGCACTTGCAATAGAATACTGTGAGCAATTTGAAATGAAACATGACACCATAAAATAACAAAAAATGTCGAAAAACTGTATGATATGATTATTAATTATATATATATTTTTTAATCTATAAAGATCATAGGACATAACAGCTAGTGTACTCCACAGGCTCCGCATTCCCAACTGCATTGTCCGGGGAAACGCAATTGTTGTACTAGTTATTTGTGTCCTCCATACTGATAGGTGGCGGTAATGAGACTTTTTCAACTTCCATTATAACTCAAGGAAGAAGAACACAGACGTCACCGTATTTTTCTAGACGCAGCTGACGATGTAAACAAGAAGAGACTGTCGAGGGCAACGGGGACCAAACAGGCCGGTGTCAACGCAAATGATCGCCATTATCTGCTCCTAGACGGCGGACATGGGGCCCCCTGTTACTATTAAAGTCAATTTCCGTGGGAATGTGAAGAGATTCCTGGCTCAGGATTTGGACAAACTGGAATGGGAATCGGTCGAAGCCTGGGTAAGCAGCTAGCTGAGCGTGTTGGCTAAACGTTGGCGCAGTTTGGCGAGAAGCAGGCCGCAGACATGGCCTAGACACGTAAACAATAGTCCACCTGAAGGACACGCGACACCGTTGGCGACAAAACGTGGACATTAAAATCGATTTGTACCAAAGTTTTGTGAAGAGGTCACGTATTATGAAAGGAGGTTGAAATGTGTTCAGGCTGCTTGAGCTGATCAGCGTCTATGAGGAAGCTGTGGTTGTGTTTGTCACTGTGCCATCTTTGATGTGTTCGTAACACGTACCGTCAAATCTACATTTCAGATTAAAGCATCTTTTGGGATCAGCCACTTTCAAGTGAAATATTTTGACGAGGACAACGAAGAGGTGAGATGGTGGATACATGTGCTGTCCCGGTCACTACAGGATTGTTACGATGTCTTGTTCTTTGTATGTGGACTCATCCTGATCTCATTTATTTCATCTTTCAGATATGCATCAACAGTCAAGGTGAGGTATTTTTTTTCCATTAAATTCCACCTCAAACATAGAATTTAAGTTATGAAAACACGCTGTAGTTTGTCATGTAATAAAAAGTTATACAACCATTATACAATTTGTTCCATTGGAACCAAAGTAGTCGTCTTTATTATGGATCTATTGGTTTAGCATCTTGGATGAGGGAATTAACCTCTTTTTCTTAGTTTTAAATGAAGGTTAACTCAATATTGTTGGGCATCGTTTGATCTAAACAACATTTTTAAAGATGTTACCTTTGGTTCTGGGGAAATGGCAAAGGGTTTTCCCCCATTTGTTTTATAATGTTCTCAATTATTACATTAGCCAAGATTATATTCACAATATTAAGTGATATTGTTTTGTGGCTTGTAATTAATCAATTCTAGTCATTTGTTAAGCAAAAGTCCCTGTAACCTCATATATATGCTTGTAACTGTTAGAAAATGTTCTTATTAATTGACTGTGTATATGGTACAAGTTTACACAAATATGTGTAAACTTGTGTAAACATATATGCAAGATACACTTCAAATACATGGTTATAACTGTATTTCCATAAATTAACTTACTGTTGATTTTATTTTATTCCAGATGAATATGAAGAAGCCATCAAGGTACTGCAGCAACATGAAGACATGTTTAAATTTACCAGCACCAAAGTCCTATTATTACATTATTATTACATGTCATTTAGCAGACGCTTTTATCCAAAGCGACTTACAATGGAATTGAGTACAATCAGCCAGGGGTGGAGTGGAACTTGCGACCATGATGTCTTTTGCACACAGGGTACCGGTCTTAACCACTGAGCCACTCCACCACTCTTAGTGAACAAGGAACGAGGACAGAGATCACATTCCTATATACAGTTTTAATAGAAATTGTCGTGTCAGTCAAATTCATACTTCATTCATTCAATCCATAATCTAGTGGCCACACGTTTTCTCAGCAGTTGTACAGAATAGACCAAAGAAGATAAAAAAGATATTGAAATGATAAATGTGGCAAAACCACCCTCTGTTAATGTATTGTATTTTTTTGAATTGCAAGTATGTGATAGCTACGTAAAACATTCCACTGTGAGTCACACGTGCTTGGGTTATTTGCATGTGTCATTCTCCTGAGGTGTGTATTGTTTCTTCTACACAGAGTGCAGAGAAGCAGGGGAACCAGTTGCACATGAATGTGTACAAGATGAAAGGGCAGGCCTGCGGAGGCCCACTGAAGACGGAGGTGAAGGAGCTGAAAGGAGACCTCCGGCCTGCTCCCCCTTACCCCTCCAGGGTCAAGACTGTTGACAAGGGCACACAGGTCACCCCGGAGAGAGAAGCTGTAAGGATGGAAATTAATTCTCCTCCCCTACATATCCTAACTAACATCAATCATCATTCAATGTAGTTGTTTTTAATGTCTCATATTACTTTTTTGTACATTGCCTATACATTTTAAATTTTACACAGTTTGTGGGAGTCACAATACTTGGATTAAAATGGATTAAATGTCCATTGTGTAATAATTTGTGACATCTAATGGTGAGAGTGCAGATTTCACCCAATCAAGGACTCCACTCACCCCTCCCTTTCCCAAATGTGTCAGGGAACTGCGGCAGACTTTGCACTCTAGAAAGGATATTAACGGGTCTTTCAAACCTCCGTCCACCCTCTCTGCTGTTTACTCTTCCTCCTTTGTTTGTTTATGTATCAAGTTTATGTGGGAGGAGTCCTTCTTCATTTGCGTCTGTCCATTTGGGCTTCTGTCAAAACAGCACGACACACAAGATGGCAAAGTACCGATAAAAAGCTTGTTGTTAGGCTATGAAGACCAAACTATTTTTATTTTAAAGTGATTATATACTGTAGTATATTAAATATGCTACCAATAAATCCCTCAAATTGTTACACCCTTGACTTTTTAAATACAAGTTTAAATGATTTATATAATCTGATTTTACTGTTGTTTGTACAGGTGACAGTAAAGGACAACAAGGGGAACAAACCTGAAGATGAGCCCCCTCCCATGTGGTTTAGATCATACATGGAAAGGGTAAACATTAATGACATATATTTATAACATTTTTTACTTTCTTGTTGTGTAACATCAAACTGATTTTTTTTTCTCAATAGTTTAAAGACGAGGTGGTGAAAGAGGTAGTCGAAAGGATGTGCAGCGACTTCTCTGGCCAGTGTTGCACCCACAAATCCTCTGATAGGCCCCATGAGACTATTGAGGCTAGTGGTGGACCTGTAGGGCCCAGGCCGGGCCCCTCGACCTCGAATAGCTCCCTTGGCTACACCCCAAACTGCAGCAGTTGCAACAAACTCACCTCTGAGGGGGCTTACAAGTGCAGGTAGGCAGGGAAGATATTTTAGTGTTGCTTTAGTTGGTGACAAAAGTGATGCTTTGTCATATTTGTACTTTTATTGATCCTTCAGACCTTTGTACCTTTATGGGTTTGTTGCTCATCTTATGACATGCATTTTCTACCCTCTTTTCTAGTGTCTGTCCATCCTGCATCCTGTGTGAAATGTGCCGACACAGCCACGACCCTAGCCACAACCTTGTAAGAACCAAGACACCTCTTTCCATCCCTGAGCACGGAATGTCAGGAGAGTTGAGGTAAACTTCCAAGACTGAGCATGAATCCTGCCTACTTTTAGAAACAGTCTTTTATTTTTTCTAACAGCAGTGCCGTTGTCCTTTGCTATCACCTCTGTATTCTAAGTTAACATAGTCTATAATTGGGAAGACGTGAGTAAAATCAAATGCAATGCAGGACTGCAAAAAACCTTTAGCTGCTAGATTACGTTCATTCATAAATGATGTGTGTGGATGTGTTTTGTGCGTGGAAGATACAACTTTCGATAGTCAACAAATAGGTGTTCCTGATGACATTTCAAACCAGGTTCCCAAGGCGAGGAGACAGGACAGTGCGCAAGGCCGAGCGACAGCGCCTCAAAGCAGAAAGGAGGCAGCTAAGAGCTGAAGTCAAGGAAATCAAGAAGAAACTGAGACTGGAGAAGAGGGGGCTGCAGTGGAGTGGACCCTCTACCTCAGGCAGAGCCAACCTGACAAACATGGCCTCAGCGTCCACCCAGGTCCCAGCCCTGCCCCCACATGCTGACTCAGAAACAGCCTCAGGTCCAGCCCCAGCCCATGGTCCCATCCCTGCCCCGGTCCCTGATCCCCAGGCCTCCAGTCCAGAGTAAGCGCCACCTCCGGAGGGCGTCCGACAGTGCTGGGTACCTCAAACCCAGCATGGATGCAAAAAATCTTTTTTTCCAAGAAAAGAAATCAAAATATGCCATCTTTGTAATCTAGTCTGTATAAGTGTTTCGCTGGCTGCTCTGGGGTGTTGGAAAATGTTGGAACTACCTCAATGTGAAAACTGCTGCTGCTGCTTCATAGATTTTCTAAGAAAAATGCTTTTGAGCTGCAAAAAAAAAAAAAAAATCTGGGGTCCTGCTTTTTTGATTCGTAGAGAACAAAAGAGATGGGTATTATAAGAAACCAGGGCTATTTTCAACAATGCTCTGTACACTTGAAACTAGGGGTCCCGAGGTCTCGCACTCGTCCTTGGTGCCCACTATGGCTGCCTTGTTTCTGGATGAAAATCTGCCTGACGGCACCCGTCTGGAGCCTGGTACCAAGTTCATCAAATACTGGAAGATGAGGAACTCGGGCACTATCAGCTGGACCTCAGAGACTAAGGTATCCCTCCCACCCACCGAGGGGACAGGCCTCACTCTCTCTTTGCCCCTTGCTTCACCTCCTCTCTGAGTCTTCACTTAGCCTCTTAACCTCTTCTTTTCCACTAACACCAGCTCAGATTTGATACAGCTAATTCTCATTTGATTTATTTACATTAAGTTGAGCGTGTGATTTCAAGTCAGTTTTTTTCAGTCATTGTGTGTGTATGTGCGTGTGTGAGCGATGGTGTGTGTGTGTGTGTGTGTGTCTTCATTTGACTTGACATATTTTTTGTTGCGTGATTTTGGTTGCATGCTGTTGTCTTTGTGTGTTTTTTCGCATGTGTATTTCTATTTTTGTGTTTTTGTGTATGTATGTGCGTGCACCCAGCTAGTGTTCATGTGGGGAAACCTCGGCCTGGCGTCGGAGAAGAAGCGGGAGGTGCCGGTCCCCTTGCTGCTCCCCGGACAAGTGGGAGTAGTCAGTGTGGCCTTTGTCGCGCCTGTGATGGAGGGGACCTACACCTCCCACTGGCGGCTGGCACACTGCGGGTGCCAGTTTGGCCCGCGTGTGTGGTGCAGCATCGTGGTTGATCCTGGAAATAGCCGCACCATGGTCGAGCAACCGAGGAAAAAACTGGCAAGTCTGCTAACTAATGAGAACCTAGCTGTGTCCCAATTTAGGAGAATCGTCCTTTTGGAGGATGCAGTGTTAGAAGACGGTGTAGACCATGAAGACAGCACTTAAATGAGAGATATCGTGGTCAACCGATTCATGTCAGCTTACTGTTCAACCATATTTTCTCTTCGAAAGACGAGCAGTGAATGGATAGGTTGGCCTGAGAGGACTTTATCTAGGAGTCTTTGAAATGATCTGATGCAGTCGCTCTTCAAGTGCAGCCTCTGAAGGATGTAGCCTCTGAATTGGGACACAGATCCAACTTTTTACAAAACGTTTTTACATTAAAAACATGTTCCAATTAGTGATGAACAGAAAACTAAGCATCAACAGCATATGTTGTGTCATTGACACATTTTTTGAATCATATTTATCGACTTGTCCTCTATGACATTATGAGAATTGAGAATTTTTGTACTGCTGGACCAATATATATAATGACATAGTTGTAATGACAGTTAATTGTTAGTATCAGGTGGTCTGAATTATTTGAAAAGATCAACACAGCAATATTTGGCATTTGTGTCCAGTTTTCAGGGTAAAAATGTAAAAAACGAATTGATGATTGTGACATAAAGTCCAGGATGATGGTGACACAACTCTTGCTCTGTGTTGAAAGCCTGTCTCTGTTCACCTGGTCACTTAAGGGTGAAAAGTAGTAGAATGTGAGCACACGTGTTCACTTTTACAGTCAACAGAATGCTAAGGGTAATATTTTAAACTGAGAAAGGTGATGATTATAACTGAGGCAGCCGTGATGATGATGATGATAATAATGCCATTCTTGTCTGTGCTTTAAAAGGAGGAGGTAAGGCTGGTGGAGAAAGAGAGGGAGCTCAGGTCTGTAGACATCAGCCATGACGACTACTACTTCCCCTCAGTCGACCTGCTGACTGCACAGGTACAGTACACACACTCGTGTCTCTGTGGTTCATCGAGCAGAAACCGTGCCTTTTTCGTACCGCTCCAACTTCAACTTGCACTTAGGCTAATCAAATTCTTGCCGTGTCTGCTCTTTTTTTTTTCTCCAGGATCTACTGTCGTTTGAGTTGTTGGATATAAATATAGTGCAAGAGCTGGAGAAAGTCCCTAACAACACTCCTGTTGGTAAGCAACACACGGTGCATTTAACACCACTTTCGTTTACAGTATAACCTCCTGTTTTCTAAATGGTCTTTTCCTGACAATTGACTCCACACTCATGAAGTGACTGTGTGGTGTTTGCAGATTTGACACCCTGTATATCCCCTCTGCCCCACGATCCACCCACATGGGAGAAGACCATCACTTTACCAACAAAAGAAGGCACAGAGGTCACAGGTAGGGTTGAGAGAAAAAAAAAACTTGATTGTAATTCTTTCTGAAGTGATAATGAATCATTATGTTAAAATCAATGCTTGAATATGTCTCTGCTGTCTGAATATATTTTCCTTTGCTCACTCACGCTGTCGCCAGGAATCGTCTCAGAGACTAACAATACAAAGTTAAATAAGTTATTTAGAGGACCGTGTTTAATCATCAAATTGTGGCTCTCTGAATCGTGATTGAATCAAATAGCTGGATATCCAAAGTAAAAAAAAATGGCTCTTTCAGCAGAGGGAGAACGTATCAGTAATAGTATGTAACAACTCAAGCTTGTTGTATGTTGATCAGGAGTGAAACAGAGACAGCAGAAGGACTTATCAGAGCCGATGACTCAGGAGGAAGAAAGAGAAGAGGAGATCAGTGGAGCCCAGTTCCTGTTTGAGACGGTCATTCGCTCCCTCACCTTGGAGGAAGCCCCCGACCACAGACCTCTGCGCAGAGCTCATCACAGCAATCACAAACCACAGAGTAAGGAGCCGTAGTCTACATGTCAATGTGTCCTTGGGCACGACACTTGCCCCCACGCTGCTCCTGACAGCTGCTCCGGCAGTGTGTGAATGAGCGTGAAAGTGTTAGGAAAGCTTAAAAAAAAAAACTCAACACCTTTTGTGAAATATTTCAGCTGTTTTCCGTGGGCCAAGCATTTGCATTGAGAGAGAGGTGGAAGCTGAGAAAACGGGAGGGAAGCAAGAAGCAAACGAGGAGATCTGTGCCGTCACACTCGAGAGTTCAGCTCACAACGCAAGTCTCAACCAGATCGGCCAAGAGGTGGAGACAGGCCAAGGTCAGAGAATTTTTTATTTGATTTGTGCTCACAGTTTAGTGTCTCTTCTTTTGCAATACTTCATTAATAGAGCCTCACCTGCAATATTTCAATACTCACTCTTGTTCTTTCTCATTACTTCTAAGCTCTTCTCCAAGAACCGGTGACTGAAGACATGTATATCAGCTCACATGATAAGGAGGATGAAGAAGCTATGGTTTTGGATGACATTAAGGTTACACAAGAAGAGAGAGAGGAGGGAAGAACCAAAGGAGAAGACTGGGATGAGGTGAGGAGGCAACTTTCTTACAAAGCAGCTCATGAATTATTTAGGGAGAGGAAAATGCCTATAGTCCTCAGGTTTATTCTTGTCTGCTGGTCTATTTCTAAGAATGCTTCCTCTATTTGAAGTATTTATAGTAGTTGTTTCTTAGGTAATACTGTTGTGTAATGAAGTCTATAAATGCCACCGTCTTGTCTCGTGTTTTCAGGTCAGCAGCCAGACCTCCTCAGTCTCCTCCTGCGACGACTACATCATCGTCCTTCCTGACTGCTTTGACACGAGCCGTCCTCTGGGGGAGTCCATGTACAGCTCTGCTATGTCTCAGCCTGACACCGCCGCCGTGGACGCAGCTGCAGCAGTGACGTCAGCCAGTCCTGACGTACAGGAGGAGGGAGAAGAGGACTCGGACTCCGAGTCGGGCAGGACGGCTCTGCCGAGAGAGACACAGGAGAGGATGGAGGTGGTTGCTCCTGAGGATTCAGCGGTTCCACCCATCCCACCCGTCCACAGCAGCGTGAACCAGATGCTGTGTGCATCGCAAACTCTGGACGCCGTGACGCTCACCCCCGAAGTGGTGACACCGCCGATCCTTCTTGACCCCCTGCTGTCCCCACCAGCCCTCTACTCACCCAGGTTGACAAGCCTGTCACTAATTAAAATGAGATCTAGTTTTTATTTGTTTATTTCATTTAGTTCTCTATGTCGTCTTAATATAGGCTGATATGTTTATGTTTACTTGCTGTATGTTTCAGGTCGGAGGCACTGTACTTGGCTGAGGACCCCAGTCCTCCAGTCTGTGAACCACATGAGCCTCACCAACCAAGGGTCCATCTAAACGGTGAGTCGTGGCAAAAGAGGAAATACATGGCGTGCTCTGTTTTGGAGAGAGGAAGTCGGAGTGCACGCATGCTTTCAGGATTTGTTGCTTCAGCAGAAGGCTCTATAATTATGTGTGTGTGCGTGTGTGTGCGTGTGTGTGTGTTTGCGTGTGTGTCGTGATTTCCTTTTCTGTTCTGCAGTGTCATCCGGTCTGTCCAGATCAGCAGGCTCAGCATCCAGTGCCTTTGAGACATACAACCCCAGACCCAGCAACGCACTGCAGCCAAGGTGAAGGAAACTCCTGTAATTTATATCGTATTTTGTGAAACTACTTACGGGTGATATTTGTGAAAATACCTACAACAGTGACTTGTGTAGGGTGTGCTTTCCAAAAATGATCTAAACATTGAAATATGGGCCTGCACCTGGCATCACACTGGGTTCTCGCATTACACAAATATGACCCACCATCTGCTTTATTTTTATAAACATTAAACCCGTTTGATTACTTTTTGCACGTCACTAACAACTGGAGATTGAAAGTGCAAGTGTTCCTGCTCCGAGAATTATCACATGATGAGAGGAGACAACAAGGCGACCATGATGGGATGTAAAAACATTATGTCCGTTAAATATCCACTGACAAAGTGTGAGGGACAGAAGAGCCCCTTTTCCACTGCAGGAACCCAGGATTTTGAAAAACCTTGGTGCATTTCCACCAAAATTCCCCGGGGGAAAAGCGTTCCCTCGACACCATTCAGACCCCTCGAGTCACTCTTTTTCAAAAAAGCAGCTCGTGCCAAATCTAGCAACCTTTTCTGGTGTTATTAGAGACTTTTAGACACACTGACGGCAAAGCACGTATCGTTCTAAAGGTCTTTGCACACGGGACGGGATGAAAGCTATGATAGTTGGGGTGTCCAAAACCAAAATATCAACATTATATGGCCTGCAAAGGAAAATTTTAATTGTTAATATACTGTACCATGCTTATCAGTGAAGCAATTGTGTGTTTCCTTAAGCTTTGATGACATTTCATGGTAATTTTATGACCTAATATAATAAATGTCTTGCATACAGCACCTTTAACAAAGTAACCTCAAGCAGCCAAATGAGACGTGTTTCTGTTCAGTCTATTGTGACAATGATCCCTCATTGTCACAATGGGAACACGCTGTTCTGTCATAAGGTTATGTAACTGTGTCTGTGTGTAACCACATCTCTGTTTTTGTTTCAGGGGCCAAGGAGGCATCACAGAGGGATTTGTCAAGGGGGCTCTTTCTGTGGCAGCATCTGCCTATAAGGCTCTTTTCACTGGACCAAACTGTCAAATACAGGTACACTACACTGCAGTGTGTATGTCTACATTATAAAAAAAAAAAAGAAATGAGGAAAAACCAGAAAGAAAAGAGTAAAATAAAGATAAGTCAATATATGCATTAAACGTTTTAGCTGCATATAATAATGGATGTAGTCTTCTGGTTTTAAAAGTGAAGCCAAGGAAGTAGGATTGAAGTAGCAGTATGTTGAAATATGGGAAAATCCTCACTTGATTTATGTTAATAAACTTTTTTCTTAGGAGTTGATGTCTCAATCGCGAGTTTGGGTATGTAGTATGTTCCTAATTAGAGGACGATATATGATAAAGCATGACTTGTGCTGTCCAATTCGTGTCTGGTTGCGAATTTATAATTTCAAAAGGTGACATGGAATTGATTCGCAAATCTCCAGGCTTTGCAACCAGAACACCACGTCCATGTTTATGTACGGCCTCTGATCAAACCGTCAGACCAGCTGTATCTTGACAATCCTAGCCACAGCGATGTTCACTTCGTCCCCCTGTACATGTACCCTCACGCCTGCCACTCTCTCGCCCCTTTCATCCCCTCTCCTAAATGTTTTTGTTCATGCCCCCAGCGAGGCATCGACCCAGCCACCAGACAGGACCCCTCATTGATGGCAATGCTGTTGGAGATGGGCTTCAGAGACCAACGGCTCAACCAGCGGCTGCTGAGGAAGCACAGCTACAGCCTGCTGCACACTGTCAACGAGCTGGTGCAGATGGCCGAGGAAGGTCAGAATGGAGCCGCCAATGCTCTGCAATGAGGGAGGTGGGGGACGCTGTGACAAAACTACTGTGAGGTTGTCGAGAAACGGAGACATCGGAGGCATTTTATTGGACTTTTAAACACCAGACGGACCTGGTAATTGCTTACGCTTTCCACGTGTCTGGAGTTATTTTGAGTTATTAAAGAAGAGGCAAAGAAAAGCTATTTATGATTCGTGCATCCAATTGATCTTATCAAAGGGTGGAGAGTTTATTTAGACCAATAGTCAAGAATGTTATTTGAAATGTAAAAGGAAAAAAAAAAACTGAAATAGAAGCACTTATTTCGTATTCACTGCTGTTTAGAAACGAAACAAGCATTCATGAATGGCTTCTCCTTCCTTTGCCTATAAATTAGCTTCGAGATTTTGACCAAATGAATCTCATATATACACATGATTATCTATACACACACGTACGCACACACAAACCTGTAAATTGTTATGGATAGTGGTTAATGTTTGCCATGCCTTGTTTACCTGGGCCACAGAGCTTTATTGTGTTGGTCATAAGGATCTAGAAGATGTAGTTTTGTCAGGATTAAAACAAACAAAAAAATAAAGTGTGTAATTCAGCTTCTTCATCTTAGTGTTTGTATGGCTGTTGTAGCTGCTTCCTCCGCGCTGCTTCCTTGTCAGGGTTTGGCTAGAGTCTCCTCGAAAATAGAGCAGTAAAAGTGAATATTGTTGAATGTCATAAAGAGGTAGAAAAGCCAGCTGTTGTTTAAGGCGATGTTACTGAAGCTACATTTATATTGTGGGTGTTGAGGGGCCAGCGGTGCAGTGGCAGGAAACAACAAACAAACACACACACACACATTTCTGACTCTCTTATCTCGATTAATGTCACGAAAATCTGCCTAAACAATGCAATCTTTTTTCTGTATCAGAGTACTGTTATTTTAGACGTTGACATGTGGAATGTAACTGTCCGGACGGATCACTGTTTGGGCTCCGATGTTTTCTACCGCTTTTTAGGAGACACCTGCATGACAGGTAGAGGCTTTAAAGATGATTCGTGTCCTTGTGTCTTAGCACAGTCACAGTTGAAGACGTCTGCTTCGTGTAAATCGTTTGACACCCCCCACTCCCCCTTTCCCCCCGCCTGCATTTTCCACGCGTCATCTTTCCAGAACCAACCGATATAACCAACACTAATCCAAGCCTAGATGTCTCTAACAACACATTCCATAATCCCGTGGTGGAACCAAGTATACCTTGTTTCGTTTAAAAAAATTGCCTTTTTGTGAAATTGAAATAAGCATATGATGGTTTGACATTGTTTGATGAGTGTGTGTCGATTTAAGTTTATGTCAGTTGCTGTTAGGTTGAATTGTTTCCGCGTGTGTGTGTGTGTGTGCGGTTAAGGATTTTTGAACCATGTCTTTCTTATGTTGATGATTTTACCGTGATTTAAAGAATCTGAGAAATTCTGAATCTATCATCTATGCTATTCTTCAGAGTGTATATCTTCAAAAAAAAAAAAACCTCTACTGTCAATCTGCCAATAAAATATTTGCACATCTCCCTGTCTAATGGTCGTTATGTCACACTCTGTACATATATGTTTATGTTCCATACAGGACATTGTGTATTTAATGGCATGTGTTAATGTGCAGGCTGGATTACTGAGCGGGCAACAACCACCACAACCACCAGGCTCAAGGTTCAGTTTGTGCCAGCTGTTATTGAGAATTTCATTCATCTTATATATGTTTATATTGAGATAATGCAAATAAATTTGTTTGTCTGTCATTCACATATGACTGTCTGCATGTTGCAACTGGTGTCAAACGCAGAAGATCAATGTATCCTGTGAAACGGTCCTCTGATTAACATAAACCTATCCTATGTTCGCAGTTTCTTCCGCAGTGGATGCAGATGTCTGCGTGTGCACAAGATGGTCATCGGCCAATCTGCAGAGTCCAAGTGTCACAACGTATGTGCAGGATACACGTAAGGCATTTATTGCATTAAGTCATAAAATTGTTCAATGTTCAAATTAAATAGTACTTCCATTAAATGGTCCACAATTTAAGTTTTAATTTACAGCCTACAAATTATGTTGATATTGTGTAAAAGGGGTGTGAAACTCTAGCAAACTCCAGTCTCTGGGGAGGAGAGGAGAGTAGAGTGGGCCAGTGCAATTATTTTATTTACATTTAATTTGGGTTGTAGTACCTTTTTTAAACTCTAGCTGCATGAGGTGATTCAGGATTGATGGAACAATCAATCAACAATATTATAATGAACTTAATAACAAACTTTATTTATATAGCACCTGAACCACCATACGAGGATTGCAGCAGAAAGTGCTTCACAAAAAAACCAAAAAAAAAACAACAACAACCCTGTTTTAACTTTGAAATAAAACAAAAAGATGCCAGTAAAATGGTAAAATACAACACTGGGTGGAATAAAATAGGAAAAGGCTCGAGTCATGAGGTTAAAACCCTGTTTTAACTTTAAAATAAACTAAAAATGCAAATAAAACACCACACAGGGTGGAATAAAAAGGAGCTGGTTGAAGGCTAGAGTAAAAAAGACGTTTATATACACAGCTGAAATATTGGATAATAAGGTCAAAGGCTTTGCTTTGCTTTATTTGTTTTATATTTGATTGTGTTGGGGCAAAACTCTACAAAGGAAGTTATTGCTCTCCCACTGACCTGTCACTCAAGGAGGAAGTGGTCCACCCACCACCCTCACTGGTGTTGCACAGTCACAGTGTTGCCTTTCCACTTGAGTCATGAAGGAGTCCTCGGCTCGCTGAGCTGAACAGCATCTGGACTTTAAACCAAACTGAAGTCTTGTCGGGAGGTGAGTGTTTTCAGACACAAAGGCTACGGAGCGAGCTTAGTGCAAACCAGTGAGTGGCGTAAGTAGAAATATACAAATGTGCATTAGTTACACACTTATTAACATCTGTGTAAACATGTGGCAGTTCATGTCCAGGTTTCACTGTGCATTATGTAGGTGAATATACAACAGGCCACGTGCCTGACGCAATGCTAAACTGCAGCTCACCCATTATGGATTAAGATTATATGATTATAATATTATATATGATTATATGTTTATAAATGTCCTGGTGTGAAGAGTTTTAGTTTTAGTCACAATCTATTTAGACTTCTGCATGCAAAAGTTGTTGAAACATACATTCATTTCTTAGTTTAAAAAACTGTGTCAGTGTAAAATCTGCTGGTTTACACATTTTATGACAACTCTCCAAACTCTTTTATGTCCTTAGTTTGTTCTTCCATTTGTTTAGTTTTATTTCCCCCCATGCTGTTAAGGGAAAAGCCTTAAACACCTTAAAAGTATTCAGTTTTCAGACTATGATGACAATGTAAAACATTACTCATTCACTTGTATTTATTGCATCACAATCAGAAAAGGCTTCTGAAAAGGTGTGTGTTTATCTATTTTAGATAAACAGGAAACTAGACAGTGTAGGTGTAATTGAAAAGCTAAAATCCAACTCCAGAATACAATACTTTAACAATCACAATTTTTGCAGTATATACTGTATTAGTTTCCAATAATAATATAACAGATCAGTACAGTACAAATGATATTGAGAGGGTATTGGATAGAGGGCACTTTTGAGGTCCATTTCTTCTTTCACTCTGAAAAACTTAACCATGATAAGCTCTTATAGCCATACAATGATGTTACTTATCTTCCTTTTTAGAATGTAGCAGTAATCTGACAATTATGACACCCAAAATGTGACCAGGTCTTAATGAGTTGCAATAAAGCTGCTGCTGACTGTTCACATGCTGACGTGCTGCAGAAAATGAGCTTTTATTGTGTATTTTGAGGTTTATGAGAGACTGAGACAGAGTGACACTGGTAACAAAGGTGACTGCTGAGTGAGGTCATTTGGAAGCATTTTCCATCCATTTAGACCGGATGTTTTCTTTCTCTAGAGCATCATGGCTGCACCGGGATATGACAACAACATCATCTCAGACGACACTGGTCCGATACAAGGGATGGAGAACGCGAAAACACTGAAGCAGTTTCCTCCGTATGGTTCCATGAATGGCAGCTCAACAGGTGACACCTGCCCCACATGTCGAGGAATCGGGCGAATTCCCAGAGGTCAGTTCCCATATTTCACTCTTTCATTTCACATTCAGTCACAGCGAAACTAGCCAAACTGCATGTGACAGTGTGTGTGCAGCCACTTTCTCATCTGCTTTCTGGTAAAAGCAAAACAACACTGCTGTTTCCCCATTTTCTTCCTTCTTGTGTTGGCAGGCCATGAAGACCAGCTTCTGGCAGTCATACCATGCAATGATGTAAGGCTGAAACCCAGACGCACGTAAGGGATCTATGTGTACAGTATGTGTGCAATGTACATTTACTTCGTAGAGTACTAATTTAAGTACTTGATGCTTTGTAGTCTCACTCGAAACTGTAATACAAGGACACATAATAGCACAATACTGACGTGTAGTTATAATACTTGGGAGTATTTTTACTCCATATCGCAGTTTTGCTCATTTTACTTAAGTAGTGGAAGTATACTTACTTCACTACTTTGTCTACTTTCTCTACTATGTCTAACTTCTATATAAAGTGTATATTTGTCTTAGGTCCATTATTTCCTTGTTGTACCAATGCCAATAAATCTTATACTGTTTGAAAGCCTGTTTATTTCCCTTTTTAAATGGCGCCGCATTTGTGGGTTGAGCAGAAGAGTTGAGTTGTGACCAGCATGAGGAGGAGGTGCCAGGCTGTCGTGGCCATGCTGTGGTTCTTCCACATGCTACTGAGGCCAATATGTCTTGTTTCGTCAGACTTCAATCATCCAATCCAATAAACGACACAGAACAAGAGTACATGGCCGAATAAGCTGTTTGGCATTGGTAGAGAAGATTTGGCAGGTTGTTCATGTCCTCAACTCTGCTGCTCAACCCACAAATGCATTTCCCTTACAAAAAAAATGTCTTGAAAGGGGAATAAACAGGCTTTCCGAAGGTATAAGATTTATTGCCAAGAAACATTGTTACAACAAAGAAATAATCCAACCAAAACACAAAGTTTATAAATAGTGTTGCACATGAAAATGGGCAAAATCTATTGCCTAGATCAAAAATTAGCTCTTTTTTTGAAAACTTGAATAATTTCGTAAATAAGCATGGTATTTTATAATACTCATAAACAGCAAAAAATTTAAAAACTTGGCCAAATGATTCCAGGCAACTCAGTGGAGTCAAAAATATTAAAAGCCTTTATTTTCTAGGGCTTAAACATTCATTTGTTGCATAGCTGTAGACTTGGTTTAAAACTAATTGTATCTGTACTGTGAATTATGAATTGTGGTTCATTTATTCACATTTATTGACTATGTATTGATTGTGGAGTAAACTATTTATTCATAAATGGATGTCACATGTACCTAATCATATTTTCCGTGGATATGTTTCTGTTGTTTTCTGTCTGTGTGCTGATGTGGTTGTGATGGGGAATGTCATGCATGTGATTGTGTGACACACCTCACACTTATGCAGCTATAATTACTGTCTGACTTTTTATGATCACACCCTGATGATACCTGTCGGTGTGTTTAAATGCTTTAGCCCTACAAAATAAAGGCTTTTAAAGACACTTTAAAGAACTAGTCTGGATCTATCTTACATGTGCCAAAGCCATGTGTTTTTTTATGTTTATTTAATATGAGCCATTTTCTCTCTCCCGTTTCAGGAAGCTGCACGTATGTGTCTCCATGACTGTGTGTCTTTTATTTTTCTGCCTGATCCTCTTCTTCCTCTTCCCCCGGAGAATCTCACTGATGCCCGTGTCTGTGCTGTCAGTCATGGTCTACTTCACCCCGGATACGGTCGATATGGAGGTCACAGTAAGTGAGAAGGCAAACTCGAGTGCAGCCAGTCACGTGTAAAAAAAAATCTCTGCGCCTCCTCTTTGATGAATCACAATCATCGCTGCAAGCAAGGATGTGCAGGGATCGGTTTGCCGTCGCACAGATTATTACTATACAATATTCAGCACTGTTAACCTCGCGTTCTTTCATCATTTTGATACTTGTGTTTCTACTCTTTAACCCTTGGTAAATTGCAGTGGGAATAAAACCCAACTATTGTATGGGCATCTTAGGGGTCTGTGTTTATAGGTCACATCTTCAGGCTTCACAGAATGCATTTTCTATTGTCTTATGTGTTAGAGTCAAGATTCATTTATGTCAGAAGTCATAAAATAGATGAATTGTCTTCTTTCTTTTGTTCATAGAAACGAGTGACGTAAATTTCCAAATTTCACAAATTCAATCTGTTTTTGTTTTTTTTTTAAATTGAAGTCATTTTTGCTCAGGTGTGTTTATAAAGTTGGTGAAATGGAAACAAAAATCATGTCAGCAGGTTGCCTATAGGTTGTCACTCTATATTATACTCTATATTCTTATAGCCTCTGTATATACATTTTGACATAGTAATGGAAAAAAGCAGGGCTAAACTAAGCTAAACTAGGGAATTAAATCCTTCTTTAAACACAATGGCAAGGTAAAAAAAAAAAAAAAAGTTAACTGACATAGTGTTCAAATCAAAACAATCAACTGTCCAAATTGCATTCACCGTACAGGCTGTAATGAACTGCTGCAATCATCAATGTTTTCTGGGGGTTTTTTGCATCTAAATGTGTGTTTTCACTTCCAGAATCTCCTCAACATCACCAACGAAAACTTTTTCCCGGTTCATATTATGGAGTTCACTGTTCAGAGTCTGGTCTCTAAGACAGTTGTGAGTAAGACAACATTCTCCAATATGACCGCCATCAAGCCCCGCTCAAAGACATCGGTGAGTTCTTCGAGAGGGTTCACATCAAAATACAAAAATTTGTTTTTAATAAACGTTTGTGTAAAGATATTCTTACTTTTTCTTCTCACAGTACATCATTCCCATGAGCCTGCCCATTAAGGATAAAGGCCTGAAGTAAGCTGAATGACACAATTCTGTGTCCACCGTTAGTGTTTACACTGTATAACATGTCCACACATCAGCTGTTTTATTTCTTTCAGCATCTACTGCAAGTTGAGCTCCATCAAGATTCACGTGCTGTTTGTGGAGTTGCAGTAAGTGTCAATCTGTCGGGTCTGAAACTTAGAGGAAGTTCATTGAAAAGTTTTCAAATTTGAACTTTTTAATAGAAAAATATGTATGAACTTTGAGATTTATTAAAAAAAAAAAAAAAAGTTGTCATCTCACACTATGAATGCATGGAAATCCTTTGTTGTTTTACTTGCAATACTTGTACAAAAACAGACATTTTTTTTGTAATCTGATCAAAAAACATTGACATGAAGACTCTTCACCTTCTTCCTGTTCATGCATGTGAGCGGCAGTGATGTTCATCATTGCCTTCCAGTATCTTTAAACTCTTTGATCACAGTCTATTAACATTCTTCACCACCTACTTTTAAATTACATTTTCTCATCAGTCTTGTCTAGAACGTATGGAAATGTTTGTTTTTATTACATCTCAAAGTTGATCAAAGATGCTTTTCTTCCATTAAAAAGTGCCAATATGGGACTTTTAACTTACAATTTCTCTAAAACTGTACAGTCAAAATATCTGATTTACAGTATGTTAGTAGTCATAGATGTCCTGAGCACAAACTAGTCAATCCTGGTCAGAACCTACGGAAATGTTTGGTTTAACTACACTCTCTTTATATAGCTGGATGTCGATGTCCTTACAAATCAGCTTGATGCGTTGGATCACGGGCGTTTTAACGTGAAAGCCTCTGCGAGGAGGGCGTTAAAATTCAGGGTCACATAGTTTGACCACGGAGAAACAAGTGTGAAGTGTAAATCATAACATTAAAAACAACTTTTTGATTATTGAAGCTTTTTTAAAACAATATTAAACATGACAAAGTCACTATACTGGCGCCCGCTGCCTCTAATGTTGCCTTTCTATTCCTTTGTCCCCCCCCAGAATGACATTGAAAATGGTCTACTTCTCCCACACGGAGCAGCTGACTCTGAACACCTTTGAGTACATCGACTGTGGCACTAATTCAACAATCCCTCACCCTATGAGACGATGAATTAAAATAATAATGAATATTCCAACTATCTTTTATATTCTTTGTACAGGATGTGAATGTGTGAAGGATAACATCAGTGAAACTCTAGTTTTATTATTATTATTGTTATTATTATTATTATGTGTGTGTGTTTCAGCATAGCTACTGACTTGAATTGAATCAAAATGAAAATGTTATAGATTGTTACTTTCTGGAGTTGTTTGCTCGTATTTGTGTGAGATGGGCCTGTGAATCTATATCACCTACACAATGGTCTCGTGACAACGAGCACAATTCATGTAAAAACTGTTTATTTTCATGTATAATTGTATGCACTTTTTGTGAAATTGAATGCATTTCAGAACTCCTCTGGAAAGTTCACACATTCTGTAATACGGATGTTGAACTCTGACCACTTTGTCTTTTGCCAGTTGCACTTTATTAAACTGTGACATTTATGGTTTTGTTTTCGTCAGATTTTCTCGCGTACACACTTTTACTCACGTCCTGCACTCACAGTGTTGGGGCTTTTACTTTCTGCTATGTCGTATTTATTTCAAAGATAATTTTGAGATGAATCACTTTTAAATAAATGATAAATAATACTGCTTCAATGGTTAATCTGTAGATTAGAAAGCAATGCAAGAGCTCCACTGTGTGAGTCTGTGTGCAGCTCTAATGGAAACTTTAAAAAAATGACCCACTACTACTGCTGCCATCACCTTAGCTCCTGTGTTTGTAGTGTGAAGAGCAGACACCAGGTGGAGCTAGTGCTTTTTTACTGGGGGTGGGAAATAGGGTTGAGAGTGGATTTTATTAAATATCAGCAAATTCACATTAATCACTTCATGACATCTTTATCCAAATGTCATTAAACGAGACCAGTCTACCTGTAGAACGGGAGCAGCTCCTGCTCAGTTTGCCACTGTTCATCTCAGTCTTTTTAACGCCTTATATTTATATTTTTTTATATATTTTATACTTTTTTTCCTTTTTATACATATGTTTCAGTTTATATTTAGACTGTACATAGACTTGCATGCCTCTTATGTTTCTATCTTGTAACATATTCTGGAGCTGCTGAACTGTGAATTTCTCTGTGAGATGAATAAAGTATCTATCTATCTATCTGTTTGCCACTGTTTGACAATGTGACCGGCAGGGGGCGTGGTTTAGCCGTGACGTCACCCGGGCTTGAGGTGCCGCTGTGCCCTGGAGTCTCTTGTGATCGCCTCAGTGCTGCTGGAGGAGGAGGAGGGCAGGGCAGGATCGGATGTGAGCAGCCGGACAAACATCAGTCTCTGACTATGGACGTGTTTATTTCCTGTAGATGAAGCTCTCGTCGGAGATTTAGGGGGTAAGAATCTGTTTTTTATTATTATTATTTACATGAGTAGGGACAGTTTGTTATCTTAATGTTGCCAGTCTAGTTATAGTTAATCCCTTAAATGCCGTTTTGGTAAAATATCTTAAAAAGTAATTCTAATGACATTAGATGTGTGCAGGGAAGAAGGGGAAACTAAGGTGGAATTAATGATCCTAGGAAGAAATTCAAGACAAAATAAAGTAGAATAATGAATTCAGATACATACCGAAACCCATTATAACCTGTATGAAATATGCGTGTGTGAGCATTTCAGGGCTATATAGAAACAGTGCAGTGGCTGTATTCTTGTAAAAGGACAGCTGCTTGATGGGTATCAGGATGTCAACAACAACTGGATTAGTGTTGCTGCAGCACAGACAGTTGGCAGAGCAAAGCGGTAAATACACAGCCTTCAGTATGATCCATCCGCTGCACTGAAATCAATCCACCTCATGCAAAAAAGAAAAAGAAAAAGAGCCCTCCAGGTTAAGCAGCCTTAAGAGGATTAGACTTCACAAATAAGACACCAGATAACCTCAGACGCCTAATTAACTGTTGTTTTCCCTGAGTAATGTGGCACCGAAGAGATTTGTTGTTTTAAATTATCCAGAGCATTTGAATGTAAAAAAGGAAGCCACTAAGTGCTGATAGGATTAGATTCAATCACAATTCAATCAAGCAGTTTCCACTGATAATCCTCACTATCTGCTGGCAGCGTCTCCTCTGACATTGACGCGAGACTCTGTGAAATAGCACAACAAAGGTCACTTTCCTTAAGCAACCCATTGTTTTCTAATTAAATGTTAACCCACTCTGTGTTTGTTCTGATAAGGTCTTCCAACACCATCTCATCCCATCTGCCCTCCGAGGACAGGGAGCAAATTCCAATCACATGAAAAAAGGATTACACCAGGAATCTGTCACCTCACCTCACATCACTTAAGTAGGTGTGAATCATGGGGAACCAGCTGACTGATATGGCTCCTAACACGCCATTCCTGCCAAACTTCCAGTCACTGCATGTGGTGGTTATCGGCCTTGACTCTGCCGGCAAGACCTCTCTGCTCTACAGGCTGAAACTGAAGGAGTTTGTGAAAACGATTCCCACCAAGGGCTTCAACACGGAGAAGATCAAGGTGGCAGTGGGGGTGTCGCGGGCCATAAACTTCCAGGTGTGGGATGTGGGTGGTCAGGAGAAGCTACGGCCCCTCTGGAAGTCTTACACCCGGCGAACAGACGGCATCGTGTTTGTGGTGGACTCTACTGAAGTGGAGCGGATGGAGGAGGCCAAAGTGGAGCTCCATAAGATCACCCGCACCTCAGAGAACCAGGGCGTCCCTGTGGTGATCCTGGCCAACAAGCAGGATCTGGATTCAGCCTCGTCGGTCAGCGAGGTGGAAAAGATGCTGTCCGTGCATGAACTGAGCATGTACACGCTGCATCACGTGCAGAGCTGCAGCGCCGTGAATGGTCAGGGACTCCAGCAGGGCCTGGAGAAACTGTACGAGATGATCCTGAAGAGGAAGAAAATGGTGAAGCACAACAGGAACAGGAGGAGATGAACTCCTGGTTCACACCGGTGTGGACATTATCTCAAGAGATTAATCCTCTGTTGAGACACTTCCAAGCGTAATGGTCCCTTTTAATGGGAGAGAGCGATTAGTGCCAACAAAACAACAGTTTCACACGGACTTCGGGTCAGGAGAGATGGATTTGCTCATAGTAATTGAAGCAGTATTGACATATTCTATGTTCTGCAATTGTGCAGAAAAGTTACAATACAGGTTTGAAGGAAAACCTCTTTCTTAAGTGCTTTTCTAAACTTGATTTAAAGATAGATTTATAACAGTACGTTTGCTTCTGTTAAGTTTAGGACCAATGTATAAACACGTCAGAGGTATTTAGTGATTAAATGAATAAAGTTAAAACTAGAGTAAAATATAAAATGTATTTCACAAGCTTGCACAGATTATATTCCACTAAGCAGCCAGTTTTTTTTCCCTTCCACAGTGTATGGATGCATCCCAGAATATTTATTTCACGTTGTTGCACTGGACAGAAGGACTATATTTGAAAATGACGCGCAAAGAGACATTTGAGCTGTGATTGAGCACCAGTGATCCGAAATGCCTTCCCTTTTTGACCACAGAGTTTACGTTTCTTTTACTATAGTGTTTATACAAATTGTACAAAACTTAATAAATCTAAACACTGTACAGAACACCCAGTGTTATCTCTCTGTCTTGTTGATTAAACTGGGTGAATGAGCCAGTCGTGGGCCAAGAAATTGATAAAATGTTGTTATATGAGGTTCTTTCTATGTAGGGAAGGAAATACATATGTAAAGTTGCAATAATTAGAATTTATTTATTATTATGACCATGTCAGTGCAACATATTTTTGTTGCATTTCTAGCTTTTTGTGTTATTGTTCTGGCACTATTGTGTTTTTAATGTCTAAAATACAAGCTGGTGAACAAAGTGAAGATACTTACTTTAAAATATCAACTCTAAGACATGATAATATTGCTCAGTATCTGTAAAAAGTTTCATTTATTCAGTCTCCGTTTCCTTGTGATCAGGAACAGGCATTTACTAGATTTTGACTATCCCAAATTTGAAGCTCAGAGCTGTGACCCTTCCCCCTGTTTGCTGCTGAACCAGCAAAGAAAGCTGGAGGGGGGGGACCTGCCCCTCCCCCCACACAAGCCAAATCCACAATCCATATACTTTGATAACTGGCCCTCTTACCCTGCCAGCTGCTGACAGTGTAATTGCATCAATTATTGGTGAGGTGGTTCAGAGGTTAGGCCGTTAAGTCCTGATGTGAGATAAAGTTGGACTGTACCACCTGCGGCTGATGTTGTACACCTCTGATACATTTAGTCAGATAATTTGGTTTTCTTAACATCATGTCAGTCCGACTAAAATTAAGATTTTAGTCGGACTAACATACCTGGATAATACGATTCATAGTCATGATTACTCCTGCATGTATATGCTGAGTCAGGCTGGAGTCAGGCTGGAGTCAGACTTGGCATTCTGTGCATTCAGCAACATTTCCTCCCTGGTCTTTGACCCGGAAGTAAAAGGAGACGACGTATAAACCGCAGCACTGGAATTCATACGGCGGTGGCGTCTTCTTCGGACAACACGGCAATCACAAGAGCTGTGCTGCATCTAATTTGTATCATAGTTAACATGCACAGCAGGTACGTAACATACAGAACCAGCACGATCCATCTCGCCGTTCACTGTTGGTTTTTCTGTGACGTCAAGGTCAACTGGAAATTAATTCAATAGGCACTAGCTTATAGAGAGACACAGTCAGACATACACGGATGTATAGTCAGACTAAGGCCATGTCTTAGTCAGACTATGGCCTTAGCTTGATTAAGCTGTGCATGTAAACGTACCGACTGTTGCTGCAGTGTGGAAAAAAAAATAATTATGCTGGTTTGGGTCAAGAACCCTTCATGCACTGTAAGTCATTTGAACTGCTTCTGATAGTAATAGATCTTAATTACAGTCGTTTGTCGTCATCTATTCAAGTTTTGTGACATTCTGAAACAGCAGTTTTTTTTTCCCCAAACGGAAATTGACACCGCATGAGCTAAAATACAAACAAACACAGCACGACGCCCTGGTCTCCTGCCGACTGTAATGTCAGATGCAAAATACTATTTCAGACTCCGCAGTGTTTCTAATTTAACTGCACCATGGTGGGCTGGTGACAGTTCTGCACGAAATTGCAGCATTTTAAAAGGGGGGGGGGGGGGGGATTAGCGATTAGCGTCCACCCAGATGTCATGTTGACATCACTGCTGATTGGAGCTGTGGGCCCCCCTCAAAAAAAATTACTATATGAGACGCAGGAATAAATGCTCATTCCATCGCACTGAAAACCAGGTTTTTTCTTCTCCAGAATGAAAAGCGTCTCCACTCAGACATAAACACACAATGCCACACGAGACACGCACTCTCTCAGGCACCTTGACTTGGGTGACCTCTGCGTCCCCATTATTCACCACAGTGAGCTCATTAAAAACTTTCAAGGATATCTTTTGCAGAATCATCTTGACACAGCAGCTGGTCCCTGAATAAATTAGCATCGCGATGTGGCGCTCTCAACAGCTGAGACACACCGTGGGCATGTGGAGGCATCAATCAGCCCACGAAAAAAAAAAAATACATAAACATTGAGATACTCTCCCCAGAATCGAAAGTTGTGATAGGTGCTGGCACACTGCTGTGCCTACAGCATATTGCGCATCTAATCAACTCGCTGAAGTGGATCCACAGTCCAGTTTTGCTAATCTTTTTTTCTGTTCTGCACACTGTACATGCATCTCTGGCGCTCGCTTCCTCCCTGTTTACTAGGCTGTAATGGTGGCTGACAAGCAACACCCAAGAGAGGGGAAGCCCCGGGGATTATGTGTCAGGGCTTAGACGGGGAGAATCGTACACAGACAGGTGAATCCCTGGAACCTGTGGCATAAATCAGAGACAGGCTCACCTCTGGGCTTTAGCAACACTGATTCCCATCACTCAACCAAATGACACAAACAACCCTCACGTCAACTCCTGTTCTCCACCAAAAAAAAAAAAACCCCGAATGCAGTGACTGCAAAAATGAAAAGTGAAAAGATGTATTGAGTGGCTGAATGATGGACAGCAGGGTTACGCCTCTATCTCATGCTGAGATTTGTTTTTTCTGCGTAGGATTAGAACGAGTGTGCTGGTCAAACGCAGTTTATTATTACAGTACAGAGACGACCGAGCCAGCTATAGTTTACAGAGTATGTTCCACTCCCCAAGGACACTTCTCAGTGTCACTCATATTGATAGAGCACATATCCTGTTAAAAAGAATCCATCACATTTACACAAAGCGATTACCAAAGGTTACCAAATTGTATTCCAATCCATGGAATAGATGTTGGCGTATTTCACCACAGGGCGTTTATTTTATATTTAATAAAGAACAAGTGAAAAGAAAGAGGTATATGACACACAGCTTGAATTAAACCACGTTGGTGGGATCCATCCTCTGTGAGATGCCACCATTTTTAATGAGATATTTAAGCCTAAAACAGCTAAATTATGATGGAACTAATCCATCATTTGCATGAGTATTTATAACTGTGATTATTCCACTGTCTGCTGTGCAAAGCGCCCCATTGTCCTTGTAATGTGGCATCAGCGGTAAATAGTTAAAAAAAAATAAAAATCTGATAGATTTTACATTTACAGCCCTCTATGATGCACAGTAATAAGACACTGTGCTCAAATCCAAGCCTCTTAACACAGCCCTTCACATAATGTTGTGTCACCATGGCAACCTAATGTCAGCAGTCACTAAAGGGTGACCTGTGAGGGCAATGGTGGGGGTCAAATTGCTTTTTGTGGTTGGATGTTCAATCCAGCTGAGGTTACTGAGGGGGCAGGGAGATTAGAGAAAGAAGCTCAGATCAATACTAGGATCCTGGCATCACCGTCTCACTCTATCTGCTTCAGTCTTCCTCATCTTTCATTTCTTTTTTGGTATTTTCTATATCTATTCCTCTCAATTTTTAGTTAAAGTTATTTGCAGTCACTTCTGTACAATTCTGTATTTTTACTCTGTGTTTTTGTCGGTATCGATGTCAGCCACAATGGACGTATCTCAAATTTCACCCCATCAGGTCCTTTTCTGGGAAGATGATCTGATTGACCTTGCCTGATGTAAAGTGGGAAATTGGTTTTGTAGTGGAGAGATAGTTGTTGGTCCACCGACATGGTCCCTTTTTTCTGAGGGTTCAGGAGGGACAGTGTTTGGTTGGAGGGCTGCATTAGCTGCTGTAGTGTCTATCCCTCAAAGGTTGTAAAGCTGCCACTTGGTCTTCATTCAAAGCCCCGCAGGACTAAATGGAGGGGAAGTGATTGTGAGGGCGAAATTGAAGCTCAACTTCACCACACGCGGTCGTCCTCTTTCCTCTGAGCTATAAGGGAAAAAAACACCATATTTCTTCATTGTGAAGAAGACGTTGTCAAAGGAGGAGGAGCTCATATGTTTATATTAAATCAGGTTTCCCTGCGCCAAAACAAAGGGATATTATCATCTCTTTTATTCCTTCTTTGCCACTGGCTATAAGACAGTTATCATTTTAATTTTATGTGTGAATAAAAGATATCACATCAGGGGTGCTGCAGCATCGTTTGTATTCATAGATATGTTTCTCTTCCCCACAGATGGAGGTTCATGGGGGCCATGACTCATGTTAGATATTTACTAGGTGTTTTAAAAGTTCAGGACCAAAGTTTGCATAGCAAGGAAAACTGCAAGCGGAGGAGATATGATATCACGGATGAGTCTCAAAGGACGAGATACAATTACTTTTCAGGAACAATGTCCTCTTGTGTGCTCTGTATACACGGTGCTTATGAAAGCAGCAGTTAATCCAGGGCAGACCTCCTTTGTAAAAATGCACCGTCATCCTGGGTCGACCCAAAACAGCGAGAGAGCGCGCCAGCCAGAGTGGTGTTCAACTAAATCCTGGATATTACTGCTGTGTAAAACTAGTCAAGCCTTTTTTAAGCAGGAGGCCACAGACCGCTGTGAAACACGCACACTGTGAGGTGCCGTACCAGGAGTGTAGAGTCTCTTTTTTTTTATTTGTGTCACTGCAGCAGTGGGTGGATGTGGGAATGTGCTGACTTAGGAGAAATGTCCTTGATTTAATGTAATAGAATGATTTAATGTGATAGATGGGGACATAAATAACGGCAGCGACTGTGAATCTGCAACAGCAGACATAGGTTACAAGAATACCTACAGAAACACATTTACTGTATCGCCTTCATCGTTACGGAGCTTCATGGTAAATCATTGTTTGGCCGCTTTGTGTCACAACTTTGCCGTTTTGGTCGACTCTCACAGATTGTTTTGTTTTCAGCAGTGAAAAAGCTCTAAAACCTGAGCGATATTATTGTCATTACTGGGTAAGAAACACTGCTCGTGCTAATGTTGGCTATAAAGCAATAGGAAATCTAATCTTTAAAGCTGTAGTGTGTAACATTTTAATGTGACATTCAAACCGCTGAGTTCTCAATATAGTGTTGACATCTGGTGTCAACATCCCCATCATTTTCAGATGCAGGGTGCAGCATTCAAATAATGTTGTTTCTGTACATTGTTTCTATTCACCAAAAGCAGAGAGAGAGAATAATAACAGAAATCACCAAAAGTCACGCTCTGCAGCTTTAAGTAACGTCAGTTAACATATTAATAATGGCATCCCACCACAATATTATTATCAAAGGAATATTAAAGGGGACATATTATACCCTATTTCCCCCATTAAAATAGTTCCCTGGTGTCCTAATGAACATGTCAGTGACATGCCTTGGTCAAAATACCATAAGGATGAAGCATCATAGCAGTTCAATAACCCTGCTAAGCCCGCCCCTTTCAGAACGCTCGGTTTTCGTGCTTGGTCCCTTTACATGCAAATGAGACACAGGCAAACACACACCCACTTCTTCCAGGGGGTTTCTGATTTGTCCTCGTTACAGCGCTTTACAGCTCTATTCGTCTCCCCCTCCCTCCACTAGTTCTCTGACAATATCAACATGGCAGCGTGCGCAGAAAACAGCCAGAGTGCCGTCACAGGAAGAGACGTTCTACATAAGGATCGAGCCGAACAGTGCCGAACTGTTAATCAGTTAAAAACACTTAGGAACAGCACCACTGATCGCCAGCGGCGCGCGGCGAGCTGCATAAGCTGGCGCTGTATGTTACTGTATCAGACCGGTGACTATGCTCCGGAGACCTCGTCACCGCGGCACCGCTGATCGCCACCGCGGCACCGCTGATCGCCAGCGGCGAGCGGCGAGCTGCCTAAACGCATACAGCGGCCGTTTAGGCGGCTCGCCGGTGGCGATCAGCGGTGCCGCGATGGCGAGGTCTCCGGAGCATAGTCACCGGTCTGCACCGGAGCTGGCGATCAGTCGCATACAGCGGCCGTTTAGCCGGCTCGCCGCTGGCGATCAGCGGTGGCGATCAGCTGATTTTCACAGAGAGTGCAGCACCTCTGCACAGAGAGTGCAGCACCGCTGTATATGTGATTGTATCAGACTGAGTCTGTGCTCCGGTCATGGAGGACGTACTGAACAAATATTTTTAATTAGGACGTGTCAGAATGGTTAGTTATGAGCTCTATGTGACCTTTTCTTAACAACGTGTGTGTGTTTGTACGTCGGTGAAATACGTCCCCTGACTAAATACGGCGACCGTTGTCTACTGCGAACACACGAACACACGTTTGCTGACTTTATCCGGCACATTAGCTTCATATATCAAATCCTCTGTGGAAGTTTGTGTAAAACACTGTGCTCCACTGTGCAGCCACGAACAGCACACTTGTCCCTCCGCGTTGACATAATAGCGCTCTTCCTCCCTCGCCTGCACTCTCGCAGGGACAAGGTGGAGCTAAGGTGGAGCTCTCGAAGTAAACTTACTGGTGGGGCGGTAACATTCGCGGTGAAATGCATTCTGACGTCATAAACGCAGGGAATTCAACATCGAGTGTTTTATCGCCTATACTTACACTTAGGGGAACCACGAAAACATGACGGAGTATTCTTTTTCCACACTTTGGTGACTGGTAGGGCCTCCAGAGTCCCAAATATAAGTATTAAAATGGTTAAAAAGTTGATTTTGCGTAATATGTCCCCTTTAAATTCAGTGCACCACACTTTTCATCCACACATTCACTGTCGCTGTTGTCACCGTCGTTATCGCTATCCCCACTCGTGTGTTTGGAGATTGTTTGATGGCTGATAAATGAATAAACTCTGGATGAAGACATTTCCTGAAACGACGCCGCGTTTACGGAGAACTTTTTCAAAACGGCAGAGGACAAAAAGGATTGTTTACGTCTCAATCTGTCGCTGCGTGGACAGGGCCTCAATTCAATTCTCAGCGTGCTGCAGCATCAAGGTCTCACTGTATCACCCCCCCCCCCCCCCCCACACACACACACACACACCCCCACATGGCTTTGTTGACATGACATCCTGCCCGGCAGATCAAAATCAGAGCTCTATGTATGTGTGGAACCCCTGCTTTGTGGTTGTCCCCCAGGAAGAGACAGCATGACCAGCTGTAATGGCCCAGTGTCAGTGTGGGAGTACGATCACATGTGCGCTTCGGAGTCTGTGTCAATGGAAAAAAAGGTTTTGTTTCTTATGCTTGTGCTGGAGTGGATGCCCATGAAGGAGAAACCTCAGGGTACAAATTGGGTGTAAGTTCTCTTCTAACCACATGGCAGCTTTATTATTTATTTAGGTACCTCAAGGACACCTGGTAATTTAGGAGCTAAAATAACGATGAAATCAAATGAGTTGATGAAATATTTTTATTTTTTCAGATGCTTTATCAACTTATCGCGTTTTCCTGATTGCATGTTGACTGAGAGCACGTTTTCTGATGTAAATGGCATCAAACTGAATGTCTGAAAGATAAGAGAGGTTTTGTTTGTTTGTATGTTTTATCATCCTGTGCCCAGGACTGTCCAGAAAGGACACCTTTTTTTTTGCCTTTTATAAAAACTGATCATTCATATCTGTTTGAAACAGCGGAGGACAGACATTGAGAGAAAAATAACCAGCCTCTTATATCTCTTTGTTTGTAATTTTTGGAATATCTTCTTCAATGTCATAAAAATTGGAGAATTTGAGAATTGACTTTTTTGTAATACTTACTTTTATGAGCAAATACCCACAAAATGTAGGGGCATTCCCATCAGCCTCAGCTGTATTTAGTATTACATAGCAAATGTGTGCTGAATTATGACACTCAGGAATCCTGTCCAAGGCTGTGAAGGGGAACCCATGCGGATCAGATCTGGTATTTGGGGCTGGTCTATCATATGAGGCACCAATAATGGCCTTTTTATGTTTCCCACTCATGCTTCAGTCTTTCACAAGCCACCACAACAATGCCTTTGTTGCTTTGTCATGTTCTTCTATCAAAGTTTTCACTGTTGTAAATTGGCCAGACTTCCTATGGTTGTTAACTCTTCTACAGTATGTTGAAGTTTTGTTCACATCCCTCTCCTCCTGTGGTCCTTACTCCACCATCGGTGCTGATATGACACTAAGAGATTTTAACTCAAATCACGTTTCTAAAGGGCAGCTGCTCATAAAATGATTTGGCACAGTTTCCAACTGAAATGTTCTGACGTTCACTTTTTCAGCTCATTTGAGAGGCTGGTGCTCTAGTTTGTATCCCATGTGCTTCTAAAGCAAACACTTTAAAAAGGAGCCTAACATCATTTCTTTAAAATGCTGAAATAGCACTTTTGCAGGGGACTGAAGTAAAATCCAGATAATATTGGGTTGAAGTGAGGACCAGGACGGGTCACCAATTTATCAGTGTTTTTCTTTTTATTCAAACAAATATACATTCCAATGTATATAATCACAGACACAGAGATAGAATGAGCCAAACCAGGGGAAGGGAATAAAGGACAGACCATATTTCATAAATCTCCAAACACAAGAGGAGAATGACGACATCAACTATGACAATACAGTAGCGACAGTGAATGTTTGGACGAAAGCCCAAACCCCAATAACCTTTAATTTATTATGCATATTATGCATATTATGCATATACATATATACATCTTGTATGTACAAAGATGTTGTATCGGTTCAAGATTTAGCTCTTAGGCTTTTGTAACATATAATACATTTTCTTGATTGTTTCCACCTGGAGATTTGTCTAAATATGAGAGGCCAAACACAGGAGATTAGCTCAGATTAACATAAACACTAACAATTAGCGCCTCTGTCTGCACCAAAACTCCACATACCATCACCTCTATTCTCCCCACTAAGGTATACACACAAGCAGACTTGGTGCACGTGGGATCTATCTCATCTAGGTCTGTTAAAAAAGCAATTAATAATAAGTAAATGTCAAACATTCTCATGAATATGTCTCATCGCTTACTGCCTTTTGCATATTCATTTCATAATCATTTATATTCTGCGCCAAATAAGAGTCACAAAGACCAACGTTGACCCGCTATGTGCTGAGAATAAAAATGAAGAGTGGTCTATAGGTGACATGCATAAAAGTCCCCCCAGCACTGTTTTAATCCTGTTAGACTGGCCTTAAACTGGGAGTATTGCCAGCGCTCACCAGCGGAATGAGACCAGCGGGTCACAAATAGCCTTAAGTCCCGTCTAGACAGGAGCGCTAATGGATGGTAACACCAAGCATATGCAGACCCATGCCCTGCCAAATGATTAAGAAATGATGTGTGACAAAGCCAAGCACGAGACATTTCTCAGGTTTACAGAATAGGAACCTTTAATGTTCTTATAGGACCAGTTAAATTACCATATTAGAATAGTCACTCGGCTGCACGTGCAAACACGGACAATTCTGAAAAGAGACAACCCTCCATCCTGCTCATGGCAGACTTCCACAGAGTGTATGCACCAGTGTAAACGTCTAACTCAAGCTTCTCATATGTGAGCGTGCAAAGGCAGTAAAAATGTCTTTGGTCCCAAAATGGTCCCATCATGTAATATTTTTTTGCAATCCTTATTGTAAATGAACCCTCATGCGTCATGGATCTGTGCCACAGGTGCACCTATGGTAATTTGCCAAGGGGAATAAGACACAATTCCTTTTATGGACATCATGGGAGTGTAGGGTGTATATTCAGGCTTTAAAAAAATGAATTTCTAAAGTTGTGACTCACTATATATCGCATTTTTAGTCGTGATGTAAAGTAGCAATCATTTTGCAGAAGTCACAAGATAGACAGTTTTTCTTTTCTTTTTGTTCATAAAAACGAGTACCAATCACTACAGATACACAGTATTATACTAATAAACTCAGCACCCTCTCGCTATACATTTACATGTTGTTTTTTTTTAATCTGACCAGTATAGTGTAATTCATGTTTGGCAGCAGACTGGAGCTGGGAGCTGGAAAGAATGATGCCATAAAGCCCTTCAAACGATCAAACAAGGGACATTATAATGACACGGTTTGCTTGAACCACACACTGTAGATGCCAACCAGCCATGCATTTGCTGGATTAAGCAAAAAGCAAAAAGCAAAAGGGCAGAATATGCTCTCTCATAAATCCTGGGGACTCATTAGTATCCGACAGCTTCTTAGATTTTCTCTTTCTCGTCATTTGCGGCTTTGCATTGTTGATGAAAGACATGTTGTGTCTTAAGAAACATTTTTTTTTTACATAATTCAACGTGATGAAATATAGAAAGCTGGCAGAAGTATTTTTGTTACCACGCAGACTCAATTTTTTTCAAGGAGAGCGTGGAGCAGAACCATCATGCTTTTCTTAGTTTGTTGCCCGAGACACTCTTGCTTCCATGACTATAACAGGAGAGGGGAAGGGAGGAAGTAAATGGAAAGTCATTGTGTGAATGTTTTTTTTTGGAATATGTCCCATGGCACCCATTTAAATCACCATAAATGGAGCGACCAATGATCTGTAACTGTGCGGAGAAGATTGACTAAAACAGCTTCTGTTGATTCTCTTTCATTAGGAACTTATTAGACCTGAATGGAAACTCAAAGAGGAGAAACAGTTAAAAAAAAAAGCAAAAAAAAAAGCGCCTTAGGCTTTAGTTGAATGCAACTAAATAACCTGTCATTCTGTCAAGGACATGCCTCAATGCTTGCCAAATATACAGAGCATTGGAGACTTCAGTGTAGCACTCTCATTTACTTGGATATAAGGCAAAAAGAGACCACAGTTTTGCCTCTCCATTTATTATTCACCAGCTGTGTTTTATCTCCACGTACTGCCACATAGAGCCCAGCAGCTGGGTGTAAAAACAGCAGGAGTTTGGAGTGGGGACGACACACTCGACATTTCTTAGGAAGAAGAATAAATATGATTTCTCTGATCTCTCATTACCGCTCGTTTAAGTCTGATTCGCTTTTGTCCCCAAATCCAAGGAAGCAGCGGCAAAGAGCCACTGAAGAAAAAAAACCCACACTTTCTCATCACTGTCAGTCGCAGTGAGCTGCTCCCAGCTCAGGATGTGTCGGGGGACGACAGCTCAGAAGGTGAAGCGCGAGGACAGAGGAAGTGTGTCTCGTGTTACACACCGGAGCGTTTGACAGCTACAGTCACTGCGGTGCACAAGTACAGGGAGGAGAACACAATTACAGGTGATAAGGATAACGCTCACTCACTTGCATACAATTACTATTATTATTACACAGCCTCACACTGACATGATTGAATGTATGTATATATACATATATATATATACACACAGTATATATATACATATATATCTGTCTGCGCTGCATATATATACAGTAGATATATATATATATATATATATATATATATATATATATACATATATAGTGTTTAAATGTTTATACATGCAGAAGAATATCTATTATTTCAAGGTTGCTCATTGAGTCACCTTACAAACAAGTTTATTATTCAAATTTACTGACCTATCACTCTGTAAAAAAACACAAGCAAGATGTTTATGGAAAATTCAAGTTCCTTGATTTCCCTTCACATTTAATCAACAACAAGCAATAAGTAAAGCTGTGTTTCATTCTAATTGGAATCCTATTGCTTCATCACATATACAGTAATATGACAGACTCAACAATGGTGATAGAATTATAATGAGCAACTAAACACTTCACGCTGATGTCCATTAAGCGTACATTTAAGAGCTAGTACATCCCAATGAACAGTAAAGCAGCTTCGGTCTGAAATCCTGATCGTGTTGGAATACCGACATTCTACACCCTGAGATATTGCTGTAATCAATTCCCCGACGAGGAGCCACTTCTGCTTCTTGACAAAATCAGTCAACATGATCCGAACCTGCTTAGTGTCCCTGGCAAACAGTCGAACCCTGGGTAATAACACAAAACCAACAGGCGCCGTGGCAACATTTGAACAGCTAATTAAACCCTGAAAGGGCATCAACGACCCAAATGCATTTCACCCTATTAGTCAAATTAGATCATATCGAACCATGTGCATACAATGAAATATAAATGCGGCTTATTGTATGGAGCAGAGGCAGTGCATCATTACACTCTGATTAATGATAATTGTTGTAAGCACAGTTTTTTATAGTGCTCTAATGACTAAATCTGCATTGGCAAATGTGAGCACGTGTGTGTGTGTGTGTGTAACTTGCCCGCGGGCAGGAATCAGGGCTGCTCAGGGAGCAAGAGTCAGGCTTTCACTCTGCGCCACGGAAACACACATCAGTCTCGTGTTGTTATCTCAGAAGTAGGTTGCTTCCCCGAGTCTGCCCAGTAACAGTCGTGCACGATGTGCATATGCACTTGTCATAAGCCTGTGATAGTTGTGTGCAAGCATGCATAAGTGTGCATGTTTGCACGTGCGGCCGGCAGTGAGTGGGCTGAGGGGAATGGAGGAGGAGGAGGATGAAGAGGAGGAGGAGGAGGAGGAGGTGGAGGCCAGTGGTACAGGCTTCAACAAAAGCTAAAGATAGCACAGTGCTCGCAGGCATTCAGTGGAGTGCATGAGTGCATGAGAAGCCCTTTATCAACAGCAAGCGCAAAACCACTACGCAGGTGATTGAGGGGATAATGTGAACTATTTTCCATAATGCATTAATGTACACAAATGGCTTTATGGTAGAAGTTGGAAAAGTGGTAGTGTGCTCATCTGTGGTGTGGTGCATGCCAGTCTAATGACATAGTTAATGAGTATCATCATTAAGTTCTATATTACACATGTGGTCTATTCTATTGCAATCAAAATGTTGTCACACATTTGCATGTGGATGACCTGCATATCCTTTTTTTTTTTTTTTTGGAAAAAAAAGAGGGTAAGATCAAATGTCTGTTCCACTATTTCATCAAACCACCACACCCTGCTTTGAATTATGAAGCAGCAGAACAAAACAACACGGCAGACTGTCTGCTTTTCCTCCAGTGAAAGCAGTACAGTTCAACTTCACTCTTGTCGCAAGGTCCTCAGAGAGCAGTGATGGGGACTTTTCCCAGGATTTATATGTCAATATTGGATGGAGCAATGCACCAATCGACTGGTTTAGACTCTCTCTGTGACCTCTGCTTTTCTGCTCAGCCTTAAGAGTTAAAATAAATACAGACATCAAGAGTTGGGTGTAACATATTTGACAGACCAGTTCTGGTAAACGTGACGACTACAGGTGCCATCATGATCAGCAGTTATGTGGTTATCTACTCCCTTTCACTTACGTCAATACTATGTCTCGCCAACTATATCCAGCTCACTAATGACAAGGAGCCTAAAGATAGAACTGAACATGGTCCAAAAGACTGCTAATAGCTAGACTCAGGCCTTTTTTAATCAGATGATAAACCTCACCTGCCTTCGACAGACTTTTGTCAAGTCAACTTTATTTCTAGAGCACATTTAATAACAACCAAGGTTGACCAACATGCTTCACAGAGGAATAAAACATAAAATCAATGAAAAAAAAAAAAAAAGTAACATAATAAAATGGTAAAATCTACATAGAAGTGTCCAGGTTGAATAATCTTATCCTGAAGGCCAAGGAGAAGAAGTGGTAAAGTGATTTAAGTGATTTGGGGGCAGATTTCATTTCCATGGGTAAATGGTTTCAAAGTTTAGGGGCAGCTACAGAAAAGGCCCGAACTGCCCCAGACATGAGACCTCAGAGCTCGGGGTGGGGTGTGAATAAAAAGAAGCTCAGGGAGGCATGATGGTGCCGAACCATTAAGAGCTTTAAAAAGCAACAATAACATTTTGAAGTCAATCCTGAAACAAATAGGAAGGTGTTATGCAATCTCTTTTCTTTTTTCATGTCAAATCTGGAATTTATGATTATCTACACATTATCAGCTCATTAGTGGCCACATACGATGTCGGTAGATACAGAGATATCATAATTCATCGATCGTTATTAAGAGCAATGATAGCAAAGGGAAGAAAATGCATCTGTATCCATTGGGCTTACACTTTGCCCTGATGGAAGCAGCTGTAGCTAAGCATATAATGGAAACAATGGTCCGACCCCTTGAGATGAACCTCTCTTTGCATAATGCGTATTGTTGGGAACAAAATGCCTCATTTATCTCTGTGAATTTCATCCAAATTGGACAATGTTTCATGTTCAATGCACAACACACTACTGTGTAATGTGCACTAAATGCATCGAGGAAAAAACACCATGTATACAGGTCATAGTTGTGGATTTACAAGCCCCCTATGTAACCAGATTATCAGATTATTATTATGCTTATATATGTGACAAGAATTCAGTCATTGTGACATAACATGACCTAGGAAGATTATATGAAAGCTGCGTGATAAATTACTTTTTTCCACTTGAATGTTACACAGAAAAAGAGATGAAATGTAAGATTAAACGAGAATGCACTATATTAGACTTTTGTATCATCACAGCGCTGCGGCTTCCTCCAAACCTCCAAGTGATTTGTGATTTGGGAGCCCCGTCAGCTCAGACAAACGGCTTATTTTCTCCTTACGCCCTCGGGCTCTTTCTCTGGGGGTCATCACTTCAATCCGTCCAAGCACAGATTACCTCAGTCAACACTAGCGGTTGTGGTAATCACATTATCACTCTGGGTGAAATAACACTGAGCCTTATAACCAGCCTTTGACAAAGGGATCATTGTGGGTGAAACCCAAACATACTGGCCTGCAAGTCACGTTTCAGAGAACGGGAGAGATTCTTCCTCATTTGTATGATGTGCAAAGTGAGCGCAAATATTTGACATAGAGGGAGAATGTTATCGGTCTTCCAGTTGAGCGCTGAACAAAAACCTTCTGGTCACTCCAGCTCATATAGTCCATTGTTTAAAGTTATGGGCTGAAGAATCCAGATGTGGTTATACAAGTCTCCAGAATGTTTTATGGAGCATCTGCTTATGAAGGACCTCACTAAATAATTCATTCATACGCCTTGATTTATAATGTTAATACTGTATAAGATTGAAGGGGACTCAGTGGCTGCTCAGTCATCGTAGGAACGTGTAAAAAAGAAAATAGTAGAAGAACAGACAATGGGTGGATAATTGAGGTTAAATGAAGGACTCCACTTGTGAGTGTTTGTGGTCGTGGTAACACACAGCTATCCAGTAAACAGACACACATGGACATTTTATGGAACATTAAGTGGCTGTTTCGTGTCATGGAAATAGGGATGCTTTTCTTGACGGTTTTAGTTATGCTAACAACATGGCTCTATAATCCGTGTTGGTCGATCCACCTCCTTAGTCCAGACTGGAATCAAGATTCCAGATTCAAGACCCCTGCTGGGCCCCCAAGTAGCGAGCCAAGAGGTATGCGGTCAGCTTATAGGCTGGACTCAGGGAACAGGACGCCCCTGCCATGCATAGTCCCGTGAGATGTACGCCACTTGACAGCAAGGTGACTCTCAAGAGTAATTGGGCATGGGATGCAGGCTCAGGACTGATCACACAGTAACTGGCCACCTCTGGTGAGGGTGTACCCCAAAATTTCAACCTACCCCCTAAGCTTCTTGTACCAGTCAACCATTAATTCAACTTTGTACGCGCTTGCGCAAAGGAAATCAACACCTTTATCCTGTAAAAATCAGGAGTTCATTGGAATCATCGACATTATTGAAATCAAAGAATGTTTGATCGATTTTCAATAAAGTCTTTCAATATTTACCCACAGGACAAATAAAACACTTCTGTTTTTCATTTGCTACATGCAGGGAATGTTTCTCAGTGACCTTGATGATGCCCTTTTCATATACTCGTGAATCAACTATCTTGACCACTACAGATTGATTTTATTTAACATTTTGCCACAAACATTCAAAGACCTATACCCTGTATCCTATACATGTCATAAGAAATGGATATAAAATACATATCAAAGTTTAATTTAGGTATTTTCAGAGTGTTTAAATGCTTATTGAAAAAGAGAATTGGCCAATTTATCGATCATAAAAATAGAAGGTGGACAGCACTTCTCCCACTCTTTGTTGTGTTTATCGTCTGCTTAGACTAGAGCTTATTCCTTAATGACCCAGTAAAGGTCTGCATTTGCAAGTCACATGGGAACATGAAAAAAAAAAAAAGAAACCTCCCCTGAAAGAAAAATACCAGAGGCCATGACCTCTTTTCTCCACTGTGAGATTAACGTGGACACACAGTGACCACCCAGAGGAGAGAGCAAGTGGTCAGGGAGAGGAATTTGAGAAATTTCACAAACAGCACTGTGTTTTCCACACTGCAGTGGTGGTTTTATTAGCGTAATAACTTGATCGTACAAGTTCTTTTATAATCTCAATCCCAGGGCGTCAGCATGCAGATTACACACAGATGGTTATATCAATCAAACATCACCACTGTTGTCCCCCCCCCCCCCCCCTGCTCCTGTAGAAACTTCCATTGTTAAATACGCTCCAACATAAGACAATTAACCTCTTACTGACTTAGGACAAAAGCCTCTGGCTAAGGCAGCACCGAGCAGTGGTCACTGTGGATGAAAGGAGCTCAGATTGATTGGGACGAACGGATTCTGCTTCTAAAAAGAGTTCAGCGCTAAAAGGCACCACGTGCGGATATGCATCACAATGGCGTGAGCACGGAGGCAACTCTAAATGATAGAGTACAGCACATGCAGAGACCATCTGGATGCTTCAACAAAAGAGTGCTGCTGGGTAGAAAGCCTTCATGAAGAGCGCTTTTGGAAAAGGAACATTATTTCAGATTTCAGATATTCTTTCTCTTTGAGTGAATAGTGAATGTGTGTGTGGGGGGGGAAGAAAGGCAGAATATGTTTTGACCCAAGGGTAAAAATTGAAGTCAGAATGACAATGAATGTGCAAATAAATAAGATTAAAAGAAAAGAAGATAAAAGTCATTTATTTTGTGCCAGAAAAGACAAATCTAGGGTCATTAGTTGTCTTCCTCTGGGAAGTGGTCATCCCTCTGTTCTTGGGAGCTGACAATAAAGCAGAAGACACTCACTTTGTAAGAACATGGTCAAGCTCCAATCTGATTTGGGTGTGCGGTGTAACTCCGCTTCACGTTACTGACGACTGATTTACAGAGGGACTCAGGTGGTCGTCATCCCATTAACTGGCCATGTCGGGGTATGAAGCTGAATGAGGACTGAGAAAGTGTCAATAAAAGATTTTAGGTTTTGACTCTGGTCAGTCAGATGGGACAGAATCTCCACATACATCGAGTTATTCTGCATCTTTATGTCACATTATTGCTATACAACATTTCCCCATTCTTTTCTGTGTGCAATGCAAGTAGTGGTTGCAAAGCACAATCTTAGAACTGCTGAAATTAAAATTCCAATTTTAAAAGCACTTATAATTAATTACATCACTTTCTGAAGTGACCTTTATATAATTCCTTAAAATGACAAATGCATTTCACCAGGACATCAGTGAAGTGATGTTCTGCCTAAAGTTATGGATATTGCTGTGTCATCCAACATTTTACTATACACGGAAATATCTTTACTTGATAAAGTCTGCACAAATTGTCATTTTTCATTTCTGAATACTATATAACCATAAATCTAACCCCATCACTTATCCTCAGGAATGGACACACACACAGGTGTGTACACGACAGAGAACTCAAATTGTGTTCCACAAAATCTTGTTGTTGCTATGGCGTTGCACTGCATCTCCTTACATTGCCATGGCAACACAATAATGATGACTGGCACAGGGTTTTACGTAAAGTGGGCCAAGAGCATCCAAGTCAAGTCGAACCACTTGCATAAAAAAAGGTGTGAACCGGATTTATACGCTCACAACTAACTCTGAGCCAACTTAACTGACCCAGTTCGAGTAAAAATCATTTTGTATTCAAGCGAGCTACAAGCTATGAGAGTTAAATTCACGTATGCCGTCTGTAATTTAGCTGTCTTTAGATCTGATCGTTTCACCAGCCAACCGTGCTGTGCTCTAGGACTACAAATGCAGAAATGCGAGGATGAAAACAGCCCACGTTTAACTTTCTCACTGTTTTTTCTGGTTGTTTTTTTTTTAGCATTCAACACCAGCCTTCAACTAAAAAAACCCCTCTGCTCGTACTGTAATATTCTCAGTCTGGTTCAAAGAAGAAGAGAGAAATCTGGTTCTTTAAATCGGTGATAATTTACAAAACATCTGATTAACATTCATTGTTGAGTCATTTAGACAGGAAGAATTCCCTCTTTTTTGTGGGTCACTGGCTGAATATGAGTGAATGCACCTGAATCTTCCTTGTAAAGATCTAACTCAAGGTCGCCACCAAGGGGTCACATAGGAGAATGTTAAATGTAACTCAGAAATGATAATTATATTTGAATGATGATGACAAACAACTGCAATGAACACAATACACACGTGGGCTATGAGAGTCAATGAACTGCAAGTCCTAACACTTAACGCTCAATTACCACAGGAGACACAAAAATAGTGTTTATACACCCTGATGTACAGGAACACTGGCGCCATAAAGCAAAAATAAAGTGCACAGGAAAGGCCTGTGCTGACATCTGGAGGTGGAAAGCATCAATACTTCCAACAGGATGTGTGAGCTCATAAAAGTTGTCCTGCACACTTGGAACTAAGGTGAGGGTGAGTATTCACTTGGTGACTACTCACGTCACCAAGTGACGTGAGTAGTCACCCCTTCACGTCACCCCTTCACGTGTTGCCTTTCAGACATAATAATCTGTGTGCAGTATTTATTTGTTTCCTTCTCCTGCATACAATTTGAATCTGGTCCAGATTCCTACTACTATTCTACCAAATATCAAATATTCCTCAGGTCTCAAGCTCAGATTTTCATCATTATTATCACATTTATTAGCACATTCAAACAAACAAATAACAACTTTATTTACAATTTGCCCTATTCCCAGCTTAAAGAGGGAAAGTTTATAATGACCACTTGTAGGCCCTGCATACAGTGACGCTCAGACAACACCACTATCACCACATATTATCCACAAACAGCTGATCTGTGGGGCATTTTGATGCCATGTTTTTTTATTGTTATGAAATCCTGTCAGACGGTTTCTGATTATGGGATGTTGTGTGTGCAGAACTCCTGTCCAGCATCCGTCTGTATCCCTGTTTCCGTGTCTGCCTGCCTATGGGGTGTGTCTGCTGCTGGAGATCGTGGTGAGGAGAGGAGGTGCGCCAAGTTAGCCATAAACACAGACCGTGATCTCGGAAGTTGTCAGATTTTGTCCTTAAAATAAAAGCACTCTATTTCACTCACACAATTTCCAAATGGGTGATAAAGAGGGATTTGATTGCACAATGGAATTGATATAACTGCAGCTCGACATGACACATCTGTCTGAATTAGGAAGTGGGGAGGGCACTTCCCATAATTATTGCTTCAAATTAAAACTGAAAGTTTCTAGCGTGATGATTACTTAATTGGAACTATTGTGGACCAAAAGAGCTTATCGTACACACCACTGTTGTGGCTGTTATTATGTTCAGGATGCCAAAAACGATTCAAATTTATAAAAAGTCCAGTGCAATAAAATTAGGGAATCTGTGATTTATTTCAAACTTTTTTTTTTTTTTTTTATTATATTATGCAACAAAGTAAGCTCTTTAACACCATTTTGCTTACTTAATCAGCTTGAAATATATGGGCTTTTTGTCCCTCACATACGTAATATTGTTAGTAGTCTGTATTTGTTAATTGGAACATAAGCATATGCAGCTTTTTCTTATTTGATGATATTGATTATTGATGTCATTTTCATGCTTATTTTTATTTCTTTGTATTTTGTTTTGTCACGTATTAGTGCACGAGGTTGATATTTTATGTGCAATGCACTTCATAAATAGATACATAAACAAAAACAGTAAAAACTCAAACGCATAGATAGATCAGTTTTATTGTGAAAGTGCCTGCCGGAAGTACTACCCCAGACTGCTTCAAACTTGACCCTGAGGGAAATGAAGGCAGTGTCGCTCTCGCCTCGTCAGACACTTTTCAGGCGAGGAGACTCACGACTCACGTGTTGGAGTTAAAATGCAGCTGAACGACCGGACGTGGTTCACGAGTCTGACAGCGGTTTTCGTCGAGCATTAGTGTTTTAGTCACAGAAGAAGAAGCGACATGAAGAAACACCTGAGTCCCTCCAAACATCATCAGCAGCAGCAGCAGCAGGCGCCGGCAGATGTTCCGGCGGCTCTCGGCGGTGAGGTTACCGTGCAGCAACTCAACGAGCTGCTGTCCAACGGCAGCGGCTTCTACAGCTTACCCACACAGCACTTCAACGAGGTCTATCCCAGAATATACATCGGCAACGCGTGAGTCATTCCTCCTCCACCCTTCCGTCCTTGTTTTCACCCACAGACGCACAGGTAGGGGAGGTCTCGCCGAGACGCGCCCTCGCGAAAGAGCCGCCAGACGCGACAATGACAACCATGTCGCATATCGGACGGCATTCACGGACACACCGGGCGCACGCACACACAAAGGGCGGGCTTGTTATTATTCTGCTGTCTCCTAATCACCGCGCACCCAGCGACAGCCTGTTGTTGTCTACAAATACCCCGCTTGTCCTCGAAATACCAGTCTGTACCAGCAGTGGCGTCATTGTAGCCAGACAGGTACATGTTGCGTAACACTGTAACATTATTATTAATAATAATAATACTAACACCAAAACTACTACTGATAATGATCATTTCAATATGTCTATGTCAAAATGCTGTAGATGGATAATGGATGCATAGTAAATACGAGCGGGATCCGATGTGAAGGACACAAAGACCTGTTTTTACTCAGTCAATCTCTCCATCATTAGTGTAAATACACTGCCATGTTATCACGTCTCCATCAAGCCGCTCCCTTCTGCTGGGAACTGCGGATCCTTTTTTTAAAATGTTTTCATTCATTAACAACAGGCGTTTTTCCCTCCTGTGGTTTGATCCCAAAGAACTCAAAGAGGAATGGAGAAAAGGAGTGAGGTAAATCCGTAACAAGTCATTTCACCAGTGAATGTCTTTTCAGGCAGTAACGCCTACGTGCTCTCCCATCATGGGCTCATAGAAGAAGAATATGACATCATTGACCGATTTAAAGGATGTAGTTGTTGTATTTGAAAATAAGTAAATAACCATTGTTTATTCAGGGGGGGGGGGGCAATACATTCAGTAAAGCAAGAACAATTCAAATGACTGCGAGTCAAATATAACACATGGGGAAAACAAGTATGGTTATGGTAAATAAAAACAAAACAATAAATCTTGAATTGTGAATCATAAAAGTCAAAACATAAAAATAATACACCAGTTATTGATGCTTGAAAGATCAGCACAAGCGTGTGGCTTTTGTGTTGCCAGGTTGTGTAAAATCCTCCCCCCCGGAATGACACGTCATCATAATAGTAATGAGGATAAAATCATATTTCTACAAACGTTGTGATTGTGAAAGGATATAAGAATAGTGTGACTAAATAATGTTTGCATCTAAATTGACAATTTCACACAAAATATCAAAAGTTTGCCTTTTTTTTTTGGAAAAAAACACATTTCCTCACCCGAAAAGCAAGCTTGTAGGGGCGATGGAGCTCCTGCGGCCACTTTATGACACATTTATCTTTATCAAATAGAGCTGAAATAATAACTCATTAATCGATTATTAATTGTCTACTATTTTTATGGTTTGCTCCGTATAACAAATGAAATCATTAAAACTGCAACTAAATCTTGAGAAAGTAATCGACATGTAGTAAAAACAATACACATCATTTAAAAGATAAATAAGCACAGTAAAGTGTATGTGCTTGGATGAAAGTGAATTCCATCAAGACATTTTCAAGATAACGCCGAGATTGAGCCCGAGTCAGTCCTACAGAACGATCTCGGACAGCCATCAGGCTCAGAGGGGATCAGCAGGTCACAGAGATAGGCAGGAGCCAGAGCATTCAAGGCTTTATAAACAAGCAATACAATCTTAAAATCAATTGTAAAACTGCAGCGAAGGGCAGCTCAGACTGGGGTAATGTGCTCACGTGTCTTTGTCAGTGTGTAAACACTGGCCATAGTATTCTATCTGCTGTAATCTTTCTTTGTGTGTTCGGTTTGCTGAAGCCAGAATAAAGTGCAAATTCTGAGTGGATAAAAGCATGCATTATACCTTATATAAACCAATAAAAAAAAGAGGGACGTTCCTGAACTTAACTCTAACTTTGTTTATTGTGTTGTTTGACCACTGCTTATAGATATGTACACTATAAACTGATAATTCAGCAGGTTTTTAACTTTTATATAAGATTTATTTTGACGTTTCAGTCTTTTTTGAACAACTAGTGAAGGACAGTTACAGGAAATACTCTTTGCAAATCCATTTTGCTGAGCTGTATAATAGAAAAGGCTTTTACAGTGCAGCTCTTTATCTCGCTTTTATGGATTCATGATGCAGGGATGCCCCGTTAGAATCTGTCTGTGTGCAGTCCATCATTTGGCTCCACTCTCACTGGTGGCGTAGTAGTGGTGGAGGAGGAGGAGAGCGAATACATGCACATTACTGTACTTCCGTGCTACAACAAAATCAATCCGAAAATGTCAATCTGCCCCGGCCAAGTCTGCAAACAAAGTGCTGGCAGTCCAGAGCTTTACATCTGAAGCTGGGCACAACAGTGCTGCGGGCTCTGAGAGACAGAGAGACTCTGATGATGGTTCTCTGCTTTTTGATTTCTTTGAAAGGAATTGGTTTTGATGAGGACTTTCTGTTCACTGATCATAAACAAGTGCGTTTTTAATCTCGGAATAAAGCAGTTTTCTTTGCTCTCTCGTGCAAAAGGCAATTAGTGAAATGTTTTCAATGTTAAATATCATAGGGTGTCCAACCTAAAGGTCACATGATATGGGTTTTATGGTCGATGCAGATGCGGATCTTTACAGAACAGTGCAGCTGATATACGATGCCAAATCTTTTGGGGTGAAAATGTTGGTTCTGGTTTCTTTTTATCTACTCCCTCTGAAAATCTGTTATTAATAACAGCATTTTGTTGTCTGCAATCTGTGTTTGCACTTTGCACACAAATAATGTATTAACTACATGAAACAGGTGATCAAGAAAGTATGGTTTTAGTAAACTTTGTTGTTTTCGGACACAATACAGTGACTGGGATTCTCTTGTGATGTCATTTATTTTTAAGCATTCTTACATGAGACTGGCAATGGCAAAATACAATTTATTTGAGAACTTATAGATGTTTACAGTTTCCAACACTCAAAAAAAGATTTAATTGCAGGCTTTGCAATTTGCTAATTGCATTTTTTAAAGTGCAATTTCGATTTGAACGTGATTGATCTCTCAGCCCCGGCACTTAGATGCATTTAGCGAGTTTCTGGGAACAAAAAAAAAAACTTTGTAAACTCACATAAATAAGTAGTTAATCGGCCGTTCGATTGAAATAAAACGAGATGCAGATTTTTATTAACAGCAAAAAACAAGGTCTACCTTTCGCCCAAACTGTGTTGAAAGGACTGTTTAAATCAGATTGTAAAAAATGGCTCCGGCACAGAGAAGTGGTATTGATCGTTGATGAAAGCCTGAGCTTTCTTTGTCCACTGTTTCCACCGCTGGGACTCACTAGGCCTTTTTGCTGATGTGTCTTATTAAGTTGCACCTTCTCACAACTTAAATTTTGTAGCTGGCTAATAAAATATACAATATATATATATATATATATATACGTGTGTGTGTGTGTGTGTGTGTGTATGTATGTATGTATATGTATGTATATATGTATGTATGTATGTATATATATATAAACAAGGAGCAGTCTCAAATTATTAAAGGGATGATAAATGGGCCCAGTTCCCATAATAAGTCAATGGTTCCCCCAGGAACTGGGCTAATCTATAGTTTAACTTTAGAATAAAAAAAGAAATACATACATATATATATATATCACTGCCTTTTCAGGTCACTACGTAGTTAAATATAGCTGTTAATTCATGATTCAAAATGAATCCACAGAATTTCCGTTAAAAACATAACAGTATATATTTATAATGCACAATAAAAAAAAAAGCAACTGCTGCACCTTAAATAGCTCTGGTGCCGTGCATGGACATGTGCATGTGTCACCTCTCCTCAGGTTTATTGATTGTTTTTTTCCTTTTAATTTGTCACCGGCGAGTGTATGCAGCCTCTAGACAATGCAAAACATTGAACAGCGATTTATTTGAATGGGGGGCAGGAAAAGAAAATCCAAAGAGCTAGAGCCACGACAATAAGCCAACACAAGCTGAAATGTTTCTCAAGGTGTTCTATTTAACTTACTTAAAAGTTTTCACGGCCTAAATGGATTGTTACAGTATTTTCCCCAACTCAAATTCTTGCACTGCTTTCAGATTCGTGGTAGTCAGCACTCTAAATGCACCGTGTGCAGTTCAGGGCTGGACTTAAGGTGTGGTTGTTTGCAATGAGGAACACTTGGGCTCTTTGTGAGGCTGGTCTTTAATAATGGATGCTGTGGGACTGCAGAGCTTGGTGTGAGAGAGAGAGAGAGAGAGAAGGCAGGGACAGAGCAGGTAAAGAGGAAGTGAAACAAATGTTCCACGTCCTCTGCATTGTGTGTGTGTGTGTGTGTGTGTGTGTGTGTGCACGGTTGCACAGTAAAATGTGAACGGCGCCGTTGTAAGTGCACATTACACACTTCAAGCACGATCAATCGTTAATACTCACAAGCCGCACTGTTAAAAGCACACTATGTGACGTCTGCTGCCAGGGGTCTCTCGCTTAAAACGACAACAAGAGTGTGCCTAGTTTGATGGAAGCAAGAGGGGAATCATGGATATTGTTTCCCCTGAGTGTTGGCACTTTACGGGGAGAGATTCTGCGAAAGACAATGAGTCCATTTGTGACAAACACACAATAAAAAAAAGACAAAAGACAACTCATTGGCTAACTAGTAGTACTGGATATTAAGGATGCACAATATTGGACTTGTGCTTGGGCCGATAACCAATACCGATATGCACATCTTTCCTTTACCACTTTCACACTCATGTTGCAGCAAATGAACAGTAGATAAAATAAAATAGATTTATTGTGCAAAATAAACAAGCACCAAAAATATAATGGCTGTAGAGGACACGAGCCTAAAGGTCAAGGAGGTAGCAGCTGATGGGTCATTTGTCATATTGGCGTGTTTGAACCGGAATTTGTAGCAGAGGCGAGGTACACTGATGACAAAATGAAACTTTGTGTTTCCTTGAATAGAAATATGGATCTAAATGGATTTTAAGAGTGTGTTTTGGCTAGTGTAAGTACACTACTCGACAAAATATAAAACATTTTAGGTATTGTAATGCAAAATGTTACATATTATATCAAACATGGACAAAACAACACACAAACATGGATAAAAAATGGAAAGATATGGGACGACTTGCTGCTAAAGCACAGGCAGATGTGTTGCTTTATCTCTTCCCTCGTGGCTGTAAAGCAAAATGGTGGCAGAGGGGATTTGTTTTATTAGTTCTTGCTGAGGGGGCTTTGCAAGCACCACCTCCAGGGAGCTGTCCAGGGTCACCTATAGCCTCACCTCACAGCTTCATATTGACTATAAGCAGACGTAGCAATAAACGCAGACAGCGCTGTCACCACCCGGCATTTTACATGAGGATTTACGATTCTCGGGTCAGAACGGTAAAGCAAATACAGATGAGATACTGTCAGCTCAATCACAGGCTTCAGACGATCCCTATTTTGTGCATGCTGCTATAAAACAGCCGGTATCTCTTGATGTTACATTTTACAGAGCGAGTTGTGAAAGAGGCTGACGTGTGTATAAATACAGCAAGTCCCCCCCCCCCCCCCCACCCATAAATTCTATTCAGTTAATTAGTGACACTAATTGTCCCATAAAACTTTAATGTAACATATACAGAAGAGGCATTTTATTCAGAATCAATGGGCAATTCCTGCAGCCAGTTTGGATCAGAACAACACACATAGGCATCGAGCCAGGCAGCCTGGAGCAGCCAAATCCTACTGCGTTGCTTTGTTACTGTTTGTTAGCCTTGTGTTTGCTCAGTGTTTGGTTTTAGTTTAAGCCTAATATGCAGTGTTTTGACTCGTAAAGACACATTTATAACGGCATGAGAGAAACAACAAGGTGTTTTGCTGTTTGTCGAGTAGCTGTGGATTGAGGTAGAGCCTGCTGAGAATAGAGAGATTAAGATAATCGGTCTTTGGATGCCTCATTCTGTCTCCTGTCCTGTTTGGAATTAGTTAATGCCACATGTGAAAGAGTCTGTTTCTACATTTTAATTTTTTTTCCCCTGTCTCTCTCTCATTGTTTCTCTCTGTGCACGCTGTTGCTTGTTTCCACTTTCTGCCCACGCTTGTCTCATACGTCCTCCCTGCCTGGGTATATTGTTACCTTGCTTACCCGGCTGTTCTCTGTACACACATCTCCATGAGTGTTATACACACTCATCTGCTTATCCAGTGTCTGAAAAGCTTGGATACATACTACACATGACTCTTTAGGTCGTCCACAGGTGTCGGCAACAGTATGCAGAACGTGTACAAATACCCAGCTGATTCACAATATCTGGCTTTGTGTCAGTGTTCACTGAAGTGCATGCGGAGTTGTTGTGAAAGCCGCAACCTATATTGTTGAAATATCACTTTAAAATAAATTCTGCTGACATGCCGTGTTCCTCACAGGGGAGAAAAAAGAAAAATCTTTCAGGTGTTATTATTAGTGCTGTTATTTGTCGTTGATGTCATCACTTTGTGTTGGGGAGGAACAGAAAAAGCAGCAACACAGGCACTCTGCTGTATATAAGGTTTTATTAGTGTCCAAACTTTGAGGGCTAAAGTGAGTAAAGTCATTTATCTACCTCTTCTGATCATGTACCTGCTCTTGTCTACTCAGGTTTGTTGCCCAGAATGCGATGCGTCTGCAGAAGCTCGGAGTGACGCACGTCCTCAACGTGGCGGAGGGAACCTCTTTCATGCACGTCAACACCAGTGTGGAGTTCTACGCCGGCACGGGCATCACGTACCATGGCATCCAGGCCAACGACACAGAGCAGTTCCACCTCAGTGCCTTCTTTGAGGAAGGGGCTGATTTTATTGACAAGGCCCTAGCACACAACAATGGAAAAGGTGAGCTTAATTGGACGTGTGGAGAGGTAAATCCATAGACTCTATAAAAAAAGTGGACATACTAGCTATCAGTTACACTGTGTCCTCTCATATGTGCTGTTCTATATCCTCTATTTTCCTCTGAATGGAAACATAACAAAATTGACATTAGACCTGAAACTGTTGAACGAGGCCATTGAGTAGACAAATTTTCCCATAGACTTCCATTCCAACTTTATTCTGTTTGCAGTGAGTGGAGTTGCTCCTCGTGACTAAGTGCTGCTCATGTCCTACTTCCTAGATTTCACTTTTTAATCCAGTTTATGGGTAAATCTCAGCATCAGGCACATTATTCTTTCTCCAGCCACTTTAACTCTTTAACACCTAAGCCTCAAAATAACAATTTTTTGCTTATTTTAACCATAAAAGGGCCAACAAATGGAAACTATGTACAACTCGTTCATTACCGTAATAACCACATGTTGGCTTTGACGTGCAACTTCTTAGCTTTCAGAAACGGTTGGAATTTTACAGAATTACGGTAATGCAAAGTGTGATTTGTCATGTCGTCTGTGATGCGCTTGGTGTTAAAGAGTTAAGATAATGTTATGAGTGTTTTACACATTAAATGTTGATTTTGGCTTTCTCAGTAAAGATAATGATGATCATAACCATCTCCTAGTTATAAATGTGGTGAGGCTTACACACACAAAAGGTAATAATTTTGTCTAAACAAATATATTCTTTTACATAACACAAATGCAGTGTTAGTGTTGAGTTGAAAATGAGTTGGACCAATATCAAATTACATGATATGTTTTACAGCACATGGACAAAAGCTTTTAGGGCTCTTTAGATGCTTGAGTGCTGTGGATGTTAAAAGTGAAGACGGGATAATCTGAGGCTAAATCTGACACACTCCTGAGTCCTGCTCCATATTCCATTATCAGATCAAGTCCCTTGACGAGGAGTTTAATGCCCATCACTCCTGTGGGTACCTTGTGCTTTTGACAAAAACCTGGTTGCGTCAAACACGTGCTGTTCATCGGGAATAAACCTATTCTTAAATTCTTCGACTGAGTCAATTTGTCAGCACATGTGTGCGATCCGTTTATTTGGTGCGCTGAACCCTGCATTTCATGGCATGGATTTATTGACATAGGTAACCATCTTTTGCACCAGCACTGACAAGGAGCCACTGTAACAGTGGAGTGTAGGGAAGAGCAGTGCGGAGGATGGGATAGAGGAGGAAGAGCAGAAAAAAACGGGAGACAAAGCCTCACCTCCCCCTGCTGCTCACAACAGCTGTAGTTTGACATTGTGCAGTGTGCAACATTGTCTTTGACATTTTCTGATCCCTCAGCTGAAAACTCTGAAAAAGGTCATGGGTCTAAGATTTTAATGAGGAACTGCATCACTGCATTGTTGACAAAAAGTCCCAGGATGCAATTGTTCATGCATACATGCTCCTATTCTATTGTCATTTCCTACATATTGGAAATGTATGTAGAGTATTGTATCTATATCTATAACTATTTATTTATTCAGCACATTAAATCTGCACCAATAAAATGCAGTTTTATTAAAAGTTGTCACTTGCAGAATCAACACGGATCTGTGGCAGTCGGGGTGATAAGGTACTGGAGAGGTCATTCCATTGGTAGATCAGTGCCCCGGGTTGGCATAGTATCGAGGAGGATGGAGAGAGTTGGTACAACAGAGATGAGGGGGTGATACCAGGAGAGAGGGACACAGAGGGGTGTTGGGTTTCAAACTTAGTGCAGAATCTGTATCTGTGTCCCGAGTCCTGCACATCAGCTGCACTGTGAAGTTTGCCAAGTTAAATCCCTCATGGCGTTCTCTGGCTGGTCTGTGTAAAGGAAGTCATTTAAAAGAGAATGCACACAAACAAGACAAACAAGGGTGAAATTACATAAATAGGACCCCGAGTACAAGTCTAAGTTTCCTGTTTGGAGCATGAGGGACCCCTGTAGGTAGTAGCTGTAGTGAAGATAATTGACTTAGCCGACTCTGCAGCAGAGTTCAGGTCTTGTACTTGCATTCTCTGGCACAGATGATGCTTTGCTCGGCAACTTTGGTCGCAGCATATGTTCCGACAACCACTCTTGTGCTCGTCTGTGTTCTTTTATTCAGTTGTATTTTTTTTCCCTCCTCTGAGTTTGACCCAATATAATAAGGAAGTAGAAGTCCTCTATGTTGTTTGATATTTCCCTCCACATTTAGCTTTTACGTGTACCTTCAAATACACAGTAAAATAATCGCCCATGTTCTCAGAGATGAAACCTTTATTATTGGATTATTCGTGATTTCTTTTAGTCAACGAACCACAAAATAATGAATTGATCCTATTGAAGACATTTAATTTAATGAGCCATACTATAGTCACACTATAGTCAATCATCGTCCTGTAGCATTAAATCCACAAAAGCTCCAAACACAACCACTATTATCCCTACGTCTGAGAAACACTACAGACAAAACCCAGCTGCTTTGTTTAATTTTTGAAGTCAAGAGATTAGATTAATGAGCTTTTTTTCTTTTTTCTTCAGTGTGAATCATAAGGTTTTAATATAACAGCCACAGACTATCATTTTCAGTTTTGGTCTTTTTGATGGATGTGTTGACAACACACTCTATACTTTAATCTGGCAGCCTTGTATCTCTGTAGCACTCATCTTACATTATTCCTTTTTATGTGTCCCACAGGGAAGGTGTATGTACATTGCAGAGAAGGCTACAGCCGCTCTCCCACCATGGTTATTGCTTACCTCATGCTGCGCCACAAAATGGATGCCCGGCTGGCGGTGGCCACTGTGAGGCATAAGCGGGAGATTGGCCCCAACGACGGCTTCCTTCGCCAACTGTGCCAACTGAACGAGAAGCTGGCGAAGGAGGGCAAGTTGAATGGTGAGGTGGGAAAGCTAAAGACTAAATGATATTAAGAGACCCAGTGCTCTGTCTCTTCCCATTATGCCTTTCACGGGCTTCAGCTGCTCTTGGAGACTGACCCCAACCAGCACCCATCTGACACACCAGGGGTTTTGTGAATCAGAGACATACACGCATTGATCCGTGTCGATAATTGTCCCTCATGCACACACATGAATTTTTCTTTTTTGTCCACATCTCTGCTCTTCAGTAGGAGGCATCTCTCGGTCCTCTGCCTCTTCCTGAAAAAGAACGTGATCTCGGGTACGGCAAACTAGGGATACCGATATCTCAAACGCGAGTGTCTGCTGATACCGATATCAGTCCGATACAGTCATTTTAAACACATTTGTGCCATTTCAAAGACATAATTCTCTACCTGTGTAACAAATATTCTTCTCCCGTAAATTAAGAAAACAAACAGCCCTCAACATGACTTAGCGAAAATGCTATTGCTGAGTTTTATTTACATTTTTACAGTCTGCATAATGACGCATGGGATATATATATATATATATATATATAGGATTTTTAGATTGTATCGCATTTATCTCTCCGATTTGCGATCCTGTGTCCTGTATCGGACTGATACCGAGTATCGTATCGACTCATCCGTACCACAAACAACGTGCTCAACCCCTTCTGTTACCAATCCCATTTCTCAGATGTCTCACTGCTCGAACTGGAAAGCTCTGGATTTGTGTCGTTTTTTTGAGCCGACCTACGTGAAGCATTCCCTAAGTTCCCAAATGTTAAAGATGGTGAAAACCTTGTCCTGTTTTTTTTTTTAAAGCGATTAAAACGTCCACAATTAGTTGTATATACAAGATTATAGCACAATCATTCCATGGTTTTTCCACTGCCACAAATGTCAGTGATGTGACTTTCAGCAGGAATACGCCGATTCCAATTAAATTCCTCCGTAAACGTCAAAGTTGCAGACACAACAAGTCACATGTGTATGAAGTGATTTGTGAAAGGATGGAGGAATTTTCCCAACATTCCAGGAAATTAATAATAATAATAAAAAAAAGACCTTTTAGAATTTTGTTTGCCCAGCTAATCATTAAAATCTTCTCCCTGTAGGCGTAGATATTTAATGCACAAATATTCACACAGTTTTTTTTCATCAAAATAAAGAAGAGCATTTCAGCTCTTTGACTCTATGGCCCTTAGTTTGACAGAAGTGGCTCAGAGGACAGCAGCATCGGTGCAGCTGGCACCACGTGTGTGGCGTTTTCATGTCGCAGCCACATTTAGCCAATGGTGTGATGAATGTTCATCAGGCACAATACAACTACAGCTAAATTCAGATGGTTCTACAATTTTCACTGCATATAGATGCCAACAACTCGGTAAAACGTGTACCCAATTCCTTTTTTTTGGACTTCAGTGGGAGTTGATGTGAATTTATTCAGCTAGAGATTAAGGTGCTGTTCACATGCAGAAACTAGAAATGCTTGAAAAACACATGGACGACAGAAAGAAAGGTGTTTTTTAAATGTCAAGGTGCTTGAAAACCCGGGAACTGCTGAGATGACTGAAGTTGCTGCAGCTTCACATGTTTAATTAATTAATTAAATTCAAACAAAGGACAATAGATGGTAAGTCCGTGGAGGAAAAATATATAAATAAATACCACTTCTGGGTCCTTCACCAACTGATTCAGCAGCTTCTTCTGGATTATGGAGGTTTCAAAGCTTGTTGCAGAGTCGACAAAGCCCACTTTGACCTAGTTCTTTGGCCAGAGTATAAAAAATGCACTCCAAGCAACTCGCTGCATTCCAAAAAAGTTGAGCTATATTAATCCTAAACACGACGCAATGGAAGTGCGCTGCGACTGCGACACTGTTTTGTGTGCACGACAAGGGATGCTGCATGTGAACAGCGCCCGACCTCTTCACCTTTCGCAGAATATCACATTAGATCCTCAATAACAGGATTATACGTCTCAAGACGGTTTAGTTTATGCGTTTAAAACTTCTCATGCACTGGCAGTAGATTAGGGATGTAATCATTCATGCCACTCAAGTATCGTCAAACTAGAGGCCATGAGTCGTAAAATCATCAAAAGCAGCAGGATGCCACCCACTTTCACCAGAAAGATCCAGTCGTGATGTCAGAGAGGTGAACATTGCCAGCTCCATTTGACGAGTATCCAATACCACGGTTTCATCAGTGTCACGTGTTTCACCCCCACACAGGCCCAAAGCATTTTTTTGTTTTTTGTTTTGTACGTACCAAAGCATTGCAATATATGTCCATACATCAGATATATAGAATGTAACCACATCTAAATATGACTATCCGGGCTGTAGTTATTACATATATAGGCAACGGTAGTTTCTACAGTACATTTGGAGAGACACTGCATTTAATTCCGGGCAATATTACCGTAAACTAAACCTAGTGCCGAGAAGGAACGGCGATGGAGTGTTTTTAAATCATACATCACATCACTCCAGAGTTGTTGCTGTTGTTGTTGTAGAGACACGAGAAAGTCAGAGTTCTCTTTCTACGTTAGTTTGCACATATTTCTCTAGAATAAAAAGCCTGGGGCATGTTCGCTTGATTCCAGGGAGATATTTGTCTGACGAGAGAGGAAAAATGTAAACTAGGTTGTCTCACCTCATTATTGGCAGTATTTATTCCTCCTTTGATATATATCTGTATACATACGTATATATACATGTATACTGTATATACATATTTAAGTGTTGACATATATGAATGTATGAGCAATGTGTCTATAATGTGTAGGTATCGTCAGTATGTCCTAATATACCATATAATATCCGTATGACATCAGAGTAGCTACTGCCTTCTCTTTCTTTTTCTTTTCTTTCCTTTCTGTTAAATACATGAACATTAATATATGAATATAATGTGCATGTAAAATGTTCTGTGGAATTGTGATATCTGCGTATCACAATTGTGCAAAACTTGCTGATGATTGCAGGGGTGTTTTTGCAAGCTTAGCTGGGATACTGAGGCATGAAATCACCACGTCTACTTGTGTTTTTTTTGTACAGTTTAAAGGCTTCCATGGTAACGCTGACCTATTCATGACGAACGGCAAGAATGCAGGTGGCAGCATAAGATGCATATGGGTTACCCTGCATATGACCTTACTGCGTGCAAGTCATCACGTCCCCAAGGACACACTCATGCTGTCATCGCTCCATACTGTGCTTCATAACATTTTCTCGTCCTCCCTTGTCCGTCCCAACAAGGAATTCATAAATTCTGGGGTTTTCATTGGAGGCAATTGCAGCAACACTTTCCATTCCATTACTGTGTTTGCAATACACAGAACAAGTCTCCACATTTTTTTTTTACAGCCTGCAGCATTTCCTTTGAGGGGAGCTGTTCAGTCATTTTTTTTTACATTTGTTGACATGTGGCGACCTGCACCACCTAGAGGCTAAAAACTTTAATCTGTGATGCATGGATGACATAATTACCCTTCAACAGAAAAAACAAGTTAGCATTAAGGAGTCCATCTGATATGTAATGTAAGTCCACTCTCACAGACGAGATGTTCCCGTCGCTGTCATATTATCATCTCACACACTTGCAAAATGTTTTCCAAACTGTTAAGTTACAAACACTCAACTCGAACACTTTCAACACATCCTTTTTCTCTCTCGCTCTCTCTCGTGGGGTTCCTGAAATGTCTGGCATTTCAGTCAGGTGCTGTAGTTTGAGTTTGAGACCATTAACTTGGCGCATGTGTCTCACTTGTGTTTTCTCATCACCTCATCATGAACCCCTAACCACATAACTATGAAATTGGGCTGTCTGAAATAGAATATATAACCGAGAATATGATATACAGACACAGAACCTCTTGTCCACTTATAAATACATTATACAGCAGGATTGTGCAACAGGTATTTATACATTTGAATACTTCGATTTGATACTGCCGTTGTTCTGAATACACAAAAACGTAGTACTGTGCACCATTAGATGACCATACATTATAATTGTTTCTTAATCACTTTATTGGAACACAACAATACGGGAAAAATGTATGTAGTTTTAAAATAACAGACTCTCTTAAGATTCAAGTGCGACCCTAATTTACTGTTATAGGTAAAACCCACTGTTTGTCCCACTATTAAATATCTGCTGTGAAAAAGGTCTATGACACCAGGTTTATTCAAGCATTACATACACAGGTTGCATGAGTTAGACCCCTCAACAGTTTGCTAATCTAAATGACCATCTTTCACTCGTTCGTTCATGCATTTATCGTTTTAGTCACTTGTTTGCAAGCCCATACCCAGCTGACACAGGATGGAAAGGCAAGGGTGCATCCTGGACAGGTCGCCAGTCCATCGCAGGGCAAACACACAGACACAGACAACCATTCACTCTCACACTCACGCAGATTAGAGTGTCAGATTAACCTCTGCATGTTTTTGGACTGTAGGAGGAAACTGTAGAAACTGGAGAAAACCTACACACGCGCGCAAACTCCATGCAGAAAGTTCCCTTGGTCGGACCAGGTCGTTCCATTCCAAATTCCAATGATTTTACAGACAACAAACAACAAATCTGGTGGTGCCCTGACACTTTAGCACAGTACTGTGACTTCAGAGTTTGGTACTTTTTGCTTAGTTTTACGTACACTTTATAATAAAAGTCTTCACATCGGTCCAGGATGAGGGCGTGTTCTTCTTCATAGCATCAACTGCCTGCACCAACCTGCTTATTGATTCAGTCATTGACAGTTTTGGCTCCAGGTGGGTGAGACTTGGAAGCCAAATAAGCCAAGGTAGAAGTTTTCTGTCAAGTGACAAAATCGTAAAAAAAAAAAAAAAAGAAGCCTTTTTGGGGTCAAAAACATAGATGCAACAAAAAGCTGTGTGTTGAAATGGAATGCTTCTATGATGGCTACACCGGTGGTTAAACACTCTTTTATGCATTGAGTAACAGATAAACACTGCCACCTGCTGTCCAACAAATCAAGTGGTCTGCACAAGTTTGGTTTTTAAATTGCCATTACGTGGATTATAACTCATGACATTTGAAATGGTTACAGTTCAACCCTGTTTTCTGATACTAAAATGCCAGTTTTTCTTCGTCTTAAATGTGAAATTGTAATGTCCGTGTGTAAAGCAAATGACTTTGTTTTGTTTACCAAGGTACCAGCAACATTTTGTGGGATATACTCCAGGTTAAGTACAGTATGTATGTATAATCAAGAATGTTCAAATGTGAAATGCCATTGATGTATATTGTTATATATACTGAGTATCTAACACGCACTAAAGCAATTGTGGATTGCTGCATTTTGCTGTCATAACTTGCCTATTACAGTATACAGATAGTGTGTTTATTAGACAGATGAATTTTTTGGGGGTAATTTATTCTTTTTTTTTCCTTAATTATTTCTGAGTTAATTTTTCTTTAAATGTGTCCTGTTGCAGGGGCAGAACGTGATTACAGGTTTGATTTCTAATATATTCCCTCTGCTTATAACAAAGGCTATCTTTTGTACATTTGGAACCTCTGATAATGTTCACAAACATGTGATTGTGACCTACTTCTCCAGCTAACTTTGTCATCATTCATGTTGTTTTAGGGCGCTTCAACTCTAATAGTAGCCAGTCCTGGGCCGGACTGTGATTGCACTTCACTCACAGTGGTTGTTAAAAGCCATGTGAAGGCGCAGAAGAGAGAAGAGGATTAAATTCACTCCGATTGAGCCAGGTAGTTGGTTGTTTTTTTTTTTGCTTTTTTTATTATCAGAGAAAAGTACATTAAATTGACTTGCAAATCATTTCCTGCGATTTTGTTCAAATTTGCAGTCCCGTGTGGCATAACTCGGCCATCTGCGCTGAGGTAGGCAAAATCCTGAGACGTTTAAACCCCTCTGACACTTGATATCTTACATCATCGAAAAAAAAACCATCTGGCTGAACTTATCTGAATTGTCCGTGATGCAAAGAGGTCCATCCAGCTGGTGCTCCTAAGAGCTTTCAAACCAATAGCAGAAACGACTTTGAAATCAAGTCCCGGCCCAGGTAAAGTACTGACTCCAGAGCTGTCATTGTTTACTTGCTGCCATTCTGATAAACGGCTTTAAAACAGGAGTTTTAGCACAAATGAGCTCACTGCCTGACTCCTGCCGCTGGAGTCCGTCACACGTCTTGTAACACGGTTGCGTTTCTGTTAACGTTTCTGTTGCGTCTGCTGCAGATGCACATTGTTGCGAGTATATCCATATATACGTATGTGTGTATGTATGCATTTGCCATTGCAACTGTCATCTCAGTGAACACATCTTGACAGTAAAGACACAGCACCCCACCCAAAGCCTTACAGTAAAGATCGATTGTTTAGATGTGTTTTTTCGTGTATTTCACTTCACACGGCCGGAAGGGGCGGCGGCTCCCTTGCAGAACGAGACATTGTTGAAGTGCACTTGATTTTAAATTGCAATGTTATTTTTCTTACCTTGGAGAAGTCTCTTCTTTTTTATGTTTAAGAAATAAATGGCTGAGGTATTAACGTCTCGCCTGGAGTATTTGTTATCGTGGGGGGGAAAACAGAATGGTATTCGATTCCTCTGCATGAAGATTCATCGACATGAATGAGTTACAATACTGTATATGGGTGGATATTTATATTTTCTTCTTTCTGGTCAGTGTTCACAGACTAAACCATTATAAGGCGTAAATGTAAATAAACCACTTTACCACCATCTATTTATTTTAAGATATCTCACCCCAGTTAATTATTATTATTATTATTTTTTAAATCATGTGACTGTTTTGTGTCATTCACAAAAGAAATACAAAGAATGAATTTTAACTATTGATTCAATTCTATTAATCTACATCAGGTACAATGCAGTGAAACATAGTGGACATAAAGTATATCTGATGTAATGTACATAGAGCATTTTGCTATAGCAGATTGTCCCTTGCTTGGCTTTTCAGAAATAAAGAGTATAACCTGTAACAGTAAAAATGACAATAATATAAGACAGTTTAAACACCACTATATTAAGACCTGTTTCTCATCTACCCAATACAATGTAAAAATACTCACACTCACTTCAACAGTCCGAACTTATTGACACTTCGTATCAAAAGTGGGTACAATCTTGTTTTGTTTTCAGCCAGTTCTTGACCTTAACACTGAGTGTTTTGAAAACTTTTATCTGTTTTATATTATAAGGTCTTGAATTCCAGGTGTGACTTCCTTTGATGGAGAAAGCTGACTGTCCGATTGTGGCTCTGCGGTGTTGATATTTCACAGTTGTTAGTGACAGAGCTCCTGGTGAGTCTGCTGCCGTCCGTCCGTCCTGTCTTTGGATGAAACCACAGAGTGGCTCTGGTTCTAAATTAATGACACACTATATTACAGAATACACTATTGAAGGATACTTAATGCAAACCATGACCTGTATTCATGACTGGAAGAAAAATACATTACTGAGGTTGTCAAGAACAAAACTACATTGAAGGAAAAGTTGTGACCTTATCCCACAACTTCAGCAGGTGATAATGCAAGTAACTGTGTAATCTATGCTGGGCTTCAGCAAATGGATAAAGTGCTTGGAGGAGTAGGTACTGTGGCAGAAAACAAATTATGAGCGACTCATCCATAAACACAGTTGAATTATAATATTTAAAGTTTAACAACATAATATGATAAAAATAATCATCTAACCCAAACCACAGCCTTGCTGCTAAAATATAACTTTTAATTCCCCCTTTCACAATCTGGAGTTCAGTGCTTCTACAAACCTTCACCACTGGGTGGAGGCAAACCCCAGTTCAAACTCAACACGGCGCTGGAACGCATCGAAAAGGACAAATGACAAAAATAGAGCAGCAGAGAGAGAGAGAGAGAGCAAGAGAGAAAGGGAGGGAGACAAAGAAAGTCAGAGGGGAAATGACATCAACAGTGGGAAAGAGATGACAGAGAGAGAGAAAGCAAGAGAAGGAACATCCAGGTGTGGGTTTTGATGCAAATGTGATTTTATGTTTCATGAGACTGGCGCGGCGCACCTGGGATGGACCAGTCGCGCAGCATGATGTCCAGCAGGGTCACTGCAAAGACTCGACCCATTTGAGTTAACTGCCTCACTCTACCTTTCTCTCCACACAGTAAGGGACCGTGCACAGCAATTACTGCAGACCAGCTGTGTGGTCCCTCAGGGGGCCCCAGTAAACCAGGGACCTCCTCCCTGCTCTGGCTCAATGCAAACCATCGCTACAACTTGAGAATTTCAATCAATGTTGCAAGAAAGAAGCCGTTTCGGTCCAGCTGAAGTTGGAAATGGTGGATTATTATTTTCTGCTCTTTTCTGCTAAACAGGATCCCTTAACTTAAACTACGTCCATAACGCTCTACATCCAGATTGTCCGAGGGAGAGAAATACCAGGTACAACATCCACCAGGGAGAAACAAGGGTCAGGAAGTAGCTTAAGTAGAACAGCACAGATTATGTGTTGCAGTAGGTTATAGGTCCCTCTGTGCCGTTTATTTAAAGGAATTCAGAATGCTTGTTTTTTTTCTGAAATTCATCAATAATGACTCGGGGCTGTGATGAAGTGCCATTTATTTCAACTATGTGCAGCGGCTGCTTTAAATGTTTATATGCTATGTTTATAGCTAAAGCCGGAATCAGCGCAGACATGGTTCCTAACAATGCAGTCACATGGGCCGCAGTTTAATTAGGGACTCAATAAATGTTTCTTTACTTTCCAAATAGACGTGAATCATAACGTTATACAGAGATGAAAGTGAGCGCTGGATCACTGTCTTGCTCATGTCCAAACACATGACGTCAGCGTCGCTCATCGTGCTGAATAACACGACTGGAAGCTTGATATTTGTTTACCGGGGAAATGATTCATTTGTGAGAGAACGGTATGTAATCAGTTCACCTTGACAAACCTGAACGTTGCTCTGTGATCTGACTCAATTTAATTATTTCCTTTGCAACTTTTATTACTAGTTGACTCATTTATCCCCATCTCTCGAGGCCTTTTGAAGTCCAATTAATTAATTTTCAAATACCCAGAATCACTCACATCTTTTCCCCGTGCGTATGTTTTGGTTAATCAAACTACTAACAATGTGACTATAGTCCTTAAATATCCTATAACTCTCTTAACATCCCCCCCCCCCCTCCCCATATGGACGATTTAGCTTTCAACTCTGGTCTCGCTTTTAATAGCTTTATCAAATAGAAAGCATATGATGCTCTCCTTAAATCCCCGTCCCCAATATCCTGCATTCACATTGAGAGGATGGAATTACAGGAGGGTGAAGAGGGAAAAATGCACATCTGTGGCGCAGCACTAATTATAAGGAAATACTGAGAACAAGGGAGAAAGAGAGAGTGGGCTTTGGAGCCGAAGCGATCCTCAGATCCTCTTCCAAGTGCCTGTGCCCATGGTGGCGTTGCCTGTTTCATCTCCGTCTCGCGAGCGCCATTTTACTGCACTTGCTGTGCTCGATGTGGATCCGACAGGGTCCAGTTTTTAGACATCAAACCCAGAGAGATATGAAGATAAAGCTGCCATGTCAGGCTGAATAAAAGACACCGGGTCCAGCCCTTCAGGGATTTGTCTTTTCTTCTCTTTTCCAGAATGCTTTGGCGGTGCTTGATTTGTGGTGAAAAATCAGGAGGGACGTGCCGTGTATACGCTATAGATGTTGCAGTGATGATGAGAAGGAAACCACTTGACCGCTAAGGTCAGAGCAAAGTCTTAAACCCATCCCAAAACACAAACACTGTCACTGGGGACCGTCGGTTATCAGTGTAAAAGTGACGTTTTATAGCCGCGGAAAGTATTCCTGTGACATTGTTGAAGCACAGGCCTTGATTCTGGGGTCTGCAGTAACACTAAATTACAAAGTTCTGTACATTATCAAGCCATTGTGTCACCATAAGTACGGTATCGGACTACATCAGCTCATATTTCCCCCCCCCCGAGTCACTACCTTCAAATATCTGTTTTCTGTAAGCATGCAAACACAATAGCCCGGGTTACTCACCGTGTCTGTATTCCTTCCATTGAGACGGTTCTGGTTCAGGAATATTATTTGAGCGATACACTTGGTTTAATCAGCTCCAGATGGGCTGTACCACTCAATTAGCATCACCTGCTCTCAGTTTACTGCCTCATATTCATAACACACTCGGTGCCCGAGCCTTTAACGCAGCAGCAGTTCATTAATGCAAGTGTTGGTGCTTTTTCCTTCTTCCATAAGCCACGGCGCGGGGTTTAATTACCTCATGTGACTCACCGCGACTGTTCTCTCAGTCTGACAAACCTGTGTGAGGCCTTTTTTGTTTCCAACGGGAAGTAATGTTGTATCCTGTTCATGAGAAATCACAAAAAGTGTTATAAAGACCGACTTAATGTTTTTTTTTTAACATGCATTATTTATTCTTACATCATATTCAGCATGAGCTTGTGTGTTGAAGGGATCCACCCTTCATTTTTCACGAAAAGAATCAGCCAGTGAACGGTTTGTTGCAAGATCCACTCAGCCGTGCCACGGCCATAATCATAACTTCAATGCATGCAACCATTTTTAGGCACACACAACGCACGTGTGGTCAAACTGTGTGAAGAGAGCGCAGGAGAGAGAGAAACAGCTCCGCACCGACGAGAGGCTGGACCTTGTTCGGGCAGCTGCACGGTGGGTGGGCTTGGAACGGCACCTTTACGTGACGGGCCGAGGCACGACCTCTTATAATCACCTCTGCTTATAATTAACCTTTTATTGGATTAAGTGCATGAGTCTTGGATTATCTTCACATGCTTGTTGTCATGTTTATTAATCTTGTAAAACAAAAAAAAAAGAAAAGTTGCAACAGAATCTGCCGGATCTGAAAAACCATCTCCATCACTGCAGTGGATTCTTGCCAGCACAGGCAGCTGAGTGTACTTGTACTTTCATGCTTAATTTACACACCTCGCAGAGGATTCTGGCACGCTCGACAAACAGAAAAATGTGCAGCCCTCTCTCTAAAGACAATTCTACTAATGTTTTCATAAGGTGGGCTTTGGTGAGAGGGAAAAACCCCTGTCAGTCATTGATTGGCACCAGACAGAGCATATTATAAGGAGCACACATGTTGTTTTTGTCTGAACGAAAGCTGTAAAATCTGAATTTTTTATCATGTATTATTAACAGCACTTGTTAAAGGTGGGGTTGGAGATCCTGGAAAAAAACAGTTTGAGGAGTCTACTTTTTCAGTTCAAAAGTCCAAGCCCCCTTTTGTCAGACTTCCCTCCGAAGCTACGCCTCCAGAGCACAGGAACGCGCAACGGTCGGATTCATGAGTGCTGTGCGGCATCTAGCTTTCGGTAGTTTTTGGTAATGCTAACTTTTTTTGGATGCTCTCAAAAGATCACGACATCAAGACATGAAACAGAGCCACCATGGCATCACTTTGCAGCCCTTTCTGAGCTTTCAGTTGTTGCCTCCATTCAAACGAGCACCGATGTTCACTCTGGTCTTGGATCACTTTCCTCAAAACCGTCTTTCGTCTGCGACCAACACCTGTTGTTGGCTCCTTTTGGAACAATGTCTTTTGATGACACGTGACGTGCAGTGATGCTTCTCCTCTAAATACAACAAATGTACACCGGCAAAGAGGAGCCCAAACCATAATAAGCCTACGTGCCAAAAGACAATGGCTATATACGGCACATCAGAAATGGGTGACAACGTACAATACATGTACCTAATATAGCGCACGTTGGGTATATTTGTGTTTGTGGTTGAGGGGAGACGGTCAAATCCTATATTTAACTCAAAACTGCTTGTTTATCTGAATGACTTCCACTTCCTACTGTAGTATTACGCTACAGTGCAGTGTAAAAAAGGGTTTAGTGACAACACCTCAGGATTTAGCTGCACTATTAATTACCTGACGAAGTTTCACCCCTTTGAGTATGTGTCTCATTGACACGGGAGGAGACTCAGAAGAGGATTATGCAGTTTAAGGGTTTTTTTTAAGGCAAAAGTACATATTCTAGACTTAAATTCAACATGTTTTATGATTCCATGCCTCGAGTGAGGTGAGACAATTGATACCATTCACATGCCTCTACACCGCTTGGCCTGTTGTTTCACTGTCTAGTGCCAATTTGTTTTTTTTTTTTGTTTTTTTTTCTGTTTTGTAAAAAACAAAGAGCAACATTCCCTCTGATAAATCCTCTAAGACGCAAGTTCAACTGGCTTTTAAACTCTGTTAATTGGTTTATTGCAGGTGACACGTCAAACACACACTTATTTAATTGCAGCAGTGTTTGAATCTGGAAAAACAGGACTTAGATTTGCAATAAATGCATTTGTGTCATGCTCTTCACAGACACTTATTTGTGTTGTCTTATATCTATTTATATGTGCATGACTGAATTTGCTGCCTGGTTACAACATGGAAGGGACAGTAGATACAAACACATGTTAGCGACAGAACTAGCAGAAGACACTAGGTTCATTTTAGATAGAGAGAGAGAAAGAGACTTTATTTTTCAACAAATAATTTGTGGGCTAATTTCTCTCACTTCTAAGAATAGCACCTGCGGGCGGCTGGCATGCAGCGTGCTGGCGGTGAGCGGCGTGCTCAGAGGCTCGAGGTGGTTCGCGAACAGCCCGGTGTGGTCTCCGAGGTCTGGCCAGATGAGTTCCCACAGCTCCTACTCCCTGGCTGCAAGGCTGTTTCAATGGGCGTACTTTCTATTTTGATGATTCTCTGAAAAGCCCAAAGACAAACAATGGAATGGCTGGAGTCTGATTTATAACAGTCAGAGTTTAAATCTCCTGTTCTCCCACGAGGAAACCACATAAAAGATCAAGAGTGGAAGAAGAATCCCACTTTGGACTTCCAGGCTTATCATGTCTCAGCAGTCAGTCACCTCCCTGTGACCTGCTCCACTGGAGAAACCGATGGCTGCTACAGCAGACGAACGTGCTGTGCCAACAGTTAGTAAAAACAAACAAAAAAAAAATACTGGCAACAGCCATGGCTATAATTCATTTGACAATCTTTGTTGTCGTCCCTCATTCTATCTCTCCTATGTCCACTCTTCTGAGGTTTAATCTGCTGCATGTCAATAAGGAAAATTGCTCCTTTATTCCCTTCAGCTGCACATTGATAAATGACTCTCGCCGTGAGACGACGCACAGATACGGTTTGGAAAGAAGAACTGTTGATGAAGCAGTTGTCTCAGCTGAAGATGAAGGTGTGCAGAGAAGTGGCTCCGCAGATGCTTGCATATACAAAGTGACGCAGAGCAGAGAAACCCCCCCCCCACCCCTACCCCGTCCCAACCCGCTCTCTCTAGATTGAAACACTTTCATTTAAGTCCAGGGCCAACGCGGAGCAATTGATCAACAATCGCAGTCGTCTTTGTAGTCCATGCCAGTTTTTAGATTCCACAGACAAATCACGAAGTGAAGTGAAAGTGTAAACACGGGGATGCATCTGCCTCTGATCCTGCTCTTTAGCAGGGTGACGAGCTATAGCTTGTGTTGTAATGCGAGTTAGCGGCGGTTCATTATAAAGAGAAATATACAGTCGGGATAAACATCTGCATGAATAGAAGATCATAGATTTGTTTCCTTTGTTATGCAGTCTGTGCCCTTTTGACTTGGACACTTTCTTGTATGTTTGAAACTCTATTTGTCAGTATTAGATATGTATTAGTTGTGTATAAGGGAGTTTTTCAATTTTTTTGTTTGTGCAAGTGCAAAAAAATTCGGTTTCTGAAAGCTGAGAAGTTGCAAGTTGTAAGCCAACGTGTGGTTATCATGGTCATTTCACTTGCACTGTTGCAGGAAGCCGGCGAATCAGCGTCTTTGTCACCAGAGAGGAAAGAGTTGGAAAAACGCCTGTACATAGTTTCCATTTTTTGGCTTGTTTTTGGACATTGAGACAAAAACTCAAACAAATGTTATTTAAAATATGTTTTAGACTGTTCAGATTTCTGATTTAACACACAAAATCTGGTGCTCATGTTGTTTCTCTTCATTTTAAATTGTTAATACACTATTTTAACGTGCAGTCAATTGTTAATAATGAGCATTAGAAAATGAGCAAAAGCCCTAATTCACATGGACATTTTCTGGCCCTTGTATGGTTAAAATAAGCAAAAGGTTAAACAGCATGATTTTATCCACATTTGAAGAGCACATTGTTAAATCATGCACACATTTAACAACATGTCTTGCAGAAATTGTAAAACAGTTCCCAAATGTCAAAGGAAATAACAAATAAAACTGACATTTTTAAATAAATGAGATATTGACAGACTCGACAGAAAAGACATGTAATGCCAACTTCCACTTAAGGGCTCAATTCAGTTTGTTTCCAATCACTAACAAGCTTTACTCAACCTTAATGGTATGAAAACATTTTCTACTAAGAGGCTAAAAATGTGATTATCTGTTCATTACGACACAAGTCAAACAATGTAAGCGTGATTTATGTGGCTTTTTAGTACGTGGCAGGGTCACATGAACATCTTTCTAGAGATTCATATCATTATTATTATTATTATAATAACAATAATAATAATAATTTACCCTCTCAAACTCAGACGTAAACATTGCACCGCAGCAAATCTCAGTATTTATTTCCTTGCCCTGTGTTTGTGTTGCTCTAACCTGTGTGATGGTGAGTGGATGGACTCGTTTGATGAATCCCAAACACTGGGGTCACGCGGAGCTGCAATGTTTGCTTTATGGACTGCAAAAATGTTTGTCCCCATTTCCATAAACCTTACGCTCGGCAGCGCTCCTCTGCAGCGCCGCAGGCTCTCTTGCAATCTGGTGAGCATCTGATTGTTATTTGGGCCTCACTGTACTGTTATCATGACAGAAAACACTGCACTGAGGCCCAAGGGCTCTATAAAGAAACCCAGAGAGTTCTAAATTAAGACTGTGAGTGACATCCGTCGCAATGTCGGCAAGAAGGCTGTAATCAGAACCGGCTTTGTGTGGACAGGGGGACCATCCATCGTTCGCAAAAAAAAAAAGAAATCTGGCACAACCTCAGAGCTGAAAGGTTACACACAATAGAAAGACATGGCTGTCTATTCTCGTTACTTTAAAAGCTCTTGGCGTATGAAATAAGGATTGTGACAACACCCACGTTAATACTTACAAACAGGAACAATTCCTTGCATAATCCAGACAAAAGTAGACCACAACATGAGCATCTTGTTATCGTATAAAACACTGGATTGGAATTTCCCGGTCACACACACACACACACACACACACAAAGACCACATCTGTAGCGTTGTTACCTGTTAATTATTAAATCCTAAAATACATAAAGCTGCGCTGATCGTTGGATCATTCCAAACCGGCCATCACATCCTGTGTCCTTATTTTTTCCACATGTTGGCCATTATAAGGTCGTACGCTGCAATCAATCTCACTCATTTGCACTTTAAATGTCTTAGTAAAAGCCCCTCATAACTGCCTTAGCGGCGTTTTCATCAAATGTGGCAGAAGGAGGACGAGCGGACAGCCAACGCTCATGTTGAACACACACAAAAACTATCTTCTTCCATGCATGGAGACTATCTGATGATTTACCTTGAAACAAAAGTGTAAAAATTTATTACTTCCAAATATCTTTTTAGAGAAAAACTAAAAGTTAGCAACTTGCTGCCTATGTAAAATTGAGTTTTATACTTTTTTTTTTTTTTAGATCCAATGATATCCAGCCAAGTTCAATCACACAATCTGAATTGGTGACACATCAGCCATGACTGAACTTCCAAGGAAAACACAGGTAGAGTGCACAATATTTGTGCAACGACGAAGATGGATGAGCAACTGATGAAGACGGCGGAGCGTCGAGCCAACAAGCTCGATGGAAACATTCGGCCCGCATTAATACACGTCTATGGAAGTGGTAAACCAAGAGAGGGATCAAAGCCAACTTCAACAAATCAGCTGTCCAGAGACATGACTTGAAATGAATGATGATGTGTGGTTTGTTTAATGTGTTTTAAATGTCCTTTTCTCCCAGAAGTCAAACTGTTTTCTAAATCATGGTTACGTCTTCTTGAATGTCTGAAACAGGAAATGTAGTTGTCTATTTTTCGGTCTGAGTGAGTACATTAGGTTGAGGTACGGCATTGTTCACTTTAACCCTTAGTGCTTACACGGCACAGAACTGTGCCGCAGGTGCCCCCTTGGTAAATTGCCGTGGGAACAATACACAACTTCTTATATGGACATCCTGGAGGGGTGTGCGTTTATAGGTCACATATTCAGGCTTTAAAAAAATGTGGTTTATGCATCTTATGTGTTGTTGAGTCAAAGTTATGATTAATTTTACGTCGCATTTTTAGTAGGGATATAAAGTAGCAATAATTGTTACATAAATGCGTTTTTCTTTTCTTTTATTCATAAAAGCAAGCCAAGTGAACTTTGAACTGTGACGTATTTCCATTTTTTTTGGAGTTTTAAAAATTTGAGTACTTTTTGCTCAGGTGTGTTTATATAGTTGTTTTTTTTTTGCTGAAAAAATTATAAAACACACTCTATATTGCACATTCTTATAGCCTCTGTATATACTGTATGTTTAAACATAGTAATGGGTTCTAAGGGTTAAACGACTGAACCAAGCCTAAACATGATAAAGTGTAAATATACATGCTGCATTGCAAGATTTGAATATAGTGGGTAGGAAACACACAAATACTTTGTGAGTTATACAAAGTATTGTGCGTTATAGCTCCTTACCTATTCTTCCATTTGCAGCATGGTTCAACAGGACAGAAACAACCTCGATCATATCGTTAAAAAGTCTGTTTAAATATCATCGGGACTTGAATGACCGAATTCTGAATTCTCTCTGGGTGCAACGTGTCATCAAAAAGGCCAGAAAGTATAATTACTTATGACCATAATATACTTGGCAGCGAATTTACACTAATGCCATCAGGGCGACGTGATGTGCAGCCTCCCAGGAAGACTAACCCATACTCTAAGTCATTTTGTTCCTTCTGCTGTCACTTTATTGGATGCAGCGCCGACTTAACTTAACTTGAAGGATGTGCGGCTAAGGGATATGTGCAATACACCCACAGGCTCTATTTATGTATTTGTTGAACTTATTTTGACATATCACTGCGTGCATTTTTAGGTATTTATCATTGTTTTTTTTAGCTAAATGAAAACGCAACAAGTCGTTCAAATGTGATGAATGGCTCTGTCGTTAGTGGCGCGTTGGAAAGAGAGGAACGATATCGCTGATAACAGGCGTTATTTGATCCTCATCTTACAATATCATTATTTTAATTTAGTGTTAGGCCACGGACGGCCAGATGGCCACAGCTACAAAACCCCTGATTTAAGACTTGAATAAATCTGGACGGACGTGAAGACGGCACATGATGATTATGGAAACATCTCTGCACCTCAAAATGAGTGGGTACGACATGTGCCAAAAGTGGTGATATTGACTAAAATAATCCCTGTCGTGTCCCCGCATTTTTTTGACTCTACTCTTCTGAAACGCCTCTACAGTGTAACTTCTTATCTGCAACACAGATTTTGAGGCTAAATTATGAGGCTAAAAAAAAGGAATGGGAGGTTGGCAACAGTGAAGTGTTTTTAAGGCAGCAGATGTACTTTTGTTTCGAGGTTTATTCACCCACATTAACATTTCTTTAATTGTACAGAGAGCTACTCATTTAAAAATGCCAGCTTTGGTGCTAATGAACACTTATCCCAGCACATTTCCCTTCTCAGGATTTGTTTATTCTCCCTGAAGAGGGCAGTGTCTGAATGAAAGAGCCTCCATCTGTCAGCACTCATCAAGTCACTAGGATGCCAAGAACTTTGGAGGAGAGTGTACATGAAGTCCTCAGTCCAATTTGTTTTATTTAAACCAGATACAAGGATATGGAATATTAGATCCTCATGTGCAACATTAGATAAATTCAAATCATGCAGACAACAGTGTCTCATTGCAGGAGGACAGGGCCGATAAAGCAGGAAGAAAAAAAAGGGAAAAAGAATCTTTAGAAAAACACACACACTCATTAAGTTTGGAAGTCTCTAACAGTGATGTGTGATAATATGAAATGAATGTGAGGCATTAATGATTTCACTTGTAGAAAACAGGCAGGGGTTAAAGCACAGCTTCAAGTCTGAGCCTCACCTTGAGACACAGTCCAAAATAAACCAGCTCAAAAATGCCTAAATGGTTTTGAGACACGTCATGCAGCGGAAATAATTAAGGGAGGGGGGAGGTGGGGGGGAGAGAAGATGCATTTGCACACTTAATTCCAACAACAACAGCAGCGCCACAGCGAGACGTGCACATCCACTGTCACGCATCGCATTCACACATAAGTGGGCTCCTGCTCTCCTCCTTTCCTATCTCCGCATCTGTCCTCTCATCCCCTCTCTCCCTCACCTTTCCTCCCTCCTCTGATCTCCCCTTCTCCTACCGCTCCTGTCCTCCCTTCTCTCCCCCATCCCCTCACCTCTTGTGTGTTTATCTCTTTCCTCCCTTTCCACATTTGTCATCTCCTTTCCCCTCCAATTCCTCTGCTTTTCTTCCCCTCCCTCTACCCTGTCCTCACCTCTCTCTTTCCCTCCCTTTCTCTGTTTATCCTCCCTTTCTCTCTGATGGGCCTCGCTCTCTCATGAGGTTCTTCTCACCTTTATCTTGTCTCCCCTCTGTCTTTCTTGCCTCATTTTCTTCTCCTTTTCCTTCCCTCATGTCGTTGTCTCTCTCACATCTCCCTCACATAGTCACCACATCTCCTCTTACTTTGGTCTCTCCCTTTTTCATCTTCTCTTTAACTATTTTTATTCTCTGCTCCTCGAACAGTCTTCTCTTCTCTTCTCTTCTCTTCTCTTCCCTTCTCTTCTCTTCTCTTCTCTTCTCTCCTCTTCTCGAACTATTTTTATTCTCTGCTCCTCGAACAGTCCCTTCTCTTCTCTTCTCTTCTCTTCTCTTCTCTTCTCTTCTCGAACTATTCTTATTGTCTGCTCATCCCGTGCGTGACCTTATCGTCTTCCCTTTTCATGACCTCTTTCCTTTTCTTTTTTTCTTCTTCTTCTTTTATCTCCTTTATTTCTCCTCTCCTCCCTTTGCGCACGCATCCAAACCTCTCCCCTCCCAGTTTCTCAATGAATCTTTCACCCAGGTTCAACCCCTCCTACTTTGTGTAAGCGCTTAATTGTCAGCCTCGACGAAAACTTGCGTAGGCTTAAATACCGAGTGCGCCTCGCTTTGGGGGTGGAACTGGCCAACCTGTCGGAGCGGGCATCTCTTGTGTCTCTGCGTGTGTGTGTGTGTGCGCGCGCGCGTGTGTTTTTCCTCACTTTCTCCTCGTGCGCTTTTGGTTTATTGGTGCCGCTGACCCGCCAGCATGCAGGTGTCTCTGACCCTCCTCGTCTCCAGCGCGGCGCTGCTGCTGCTCCAAGGATGCTGCATCGCAGTGAAGGGATGGAAGGTACTAAAAAATGATGCTACGGAGATTTTACCGGAGTACAGAGAGAACACTCGGACTGTCCAGGAGGCAGTGCCACAGGCGAACAGCGGCAGAAATAGCAGTAGCACAGCGAATAACAGGGCGAAAACCGGCGGAAGAGGCGCAAACACAGTCTCTTACAGTAAGTATTCATTTGAAACAATTATATTTGAGATCATTTGATAATAATTGGGGGAATAATAACTTAGATGTGTTTGGAAATAAATGAAATAGAAAGTAGTGGGTAGATCATTAATTTTGCGTAAAAGCTGTTGTTATTTGAGGGTCATGACGCACGAACTAACTGCATATTCAATGTAAGAACAAGTGCGCAACAGCATTAAAACACCTCAAATGTACGTATCAATCAATCATAATTCAAATTATAGTTATGTAATCGCTTTGAATTATTGTTAAAGGCCATTGTGTTTGTTGTATTTCCCACTAACTTTCAATTATTCAGTGTTAGTGCTTTGCGTGTTTACTGCAGTCTGGCAGAACCCACAACTCTTAAAAATCATTAAGCCTCAGATAAATCTGACACGTTACTTGTGTCGAATCTTTGTTGAAAACAAAGTTTAATTTATTTAACAGACCTTTGACCTGTGGACGAATGCAAAGGTCAAATCTTGCCATAGAATCACAGTCTGTGTTGAATCCATGAGTGGAGTTGTGGCAAAAAAATGCTGAAACACAACCTGCCTCTGAATCTCCAGTCTATTATTAAGAGCAGCTCCACTCGGAGGCTGTTTTCTTGCTTATTCTGTCGCCAAACTCCAGGGTGAGAAGCTGCGCACACACACATTCTTGTGGTTTCTTCCACTATACAATTTGGAGTGGGGCATTTAGAGAGACATCAGGGCTTTTTTTTCACGTTGTCTTCCAGGTTATTTCCTTCTCTCTTTATACTATTAAGTCAAGCTCTACTTAGACCATAACCATTTGATTGCAACGACATGTCTCTAAAATAGAAAAAAAACAAACACAGTTTGTTCTTCTGGAGATGTGTTTAGGGAGGATTGGAAATTGCCCTTTTGACAATGATTCCCACCTGTGTCCAGTGGAGGCTGCATGTGTAGGACAATGTCACATTCACTGTCATCTAATCGAGACGGGAGTCTTCACGTAATCCTGACCACTCAACCGAGAGACGAGAGATGAAGATGATTACAATAACAACAGCTGACAGGGGGCGAATTAGCAAGTCAGGATCTGTTAGTGTAATGTAAAACAGGATATTGACACCTCTGTATGACAAAGCACGCGCATTAGTTGCAAATCCATGTTTTGAACAAGCTCACGAGTTTCATTCTTTCTTTCTTTTTATTATTCGTCCCCACGAAAGGATGGAAAGAATCACGGATGTTACATACGTAAGAAATCTCCTGGATTATTTTTCTGCCTCTTAGTGTTTGTCCTAGGACGGCTTCTCATGTGGGGGTCACAGCCTGCCTGGCCTCCCTCCAGTCCTCTCCCAAAGCGAGTCTTTCTCACTCCCGTTGGAGATGAGCGGGTCACGCAACTGTTCAGTGTGAATGATGCACAGTGCAACTTTCATTTAGAGAAGAGGAGGAAAGGTCAGAGGAAAGACAGACTGAGGCAGAACTAAGACGAACGGATGCTCGACCAACGAGGCGTCCTGAACCGCCGCTGATAATTAGTACAAACCGCTATCCAGTGTGTGTTGTTGGTATTGTACACGACTCTTGTTCCTTCAGTGGTGGCCAGAGAATAACACTAGATCGGATTATCACGGGGGAAGGAAAAAAAAAGAAAGAAGTCACCTCACATAAATCCTTTGTTCAACCCTTTTTTGCAAAGAAAGCCACAGAGGAAAACAGATCCCTCAGCGAGTGTATCATTTCTTAACCGACAGTTCCGTTGCCCCTTTCTTTACACGCTGCTTGTAAAAAAAAAACAAAAAAAAAACACAGGACAATAACTCATGCATACCGCTGTTAAAAAGCTGAGGCTGAAGCATAGGATTACAGGCTGAGTGTGTTGTCTCAAATCAGTCTGGCAGATGTCCAGTTTGGTCAAAATTGTACAGTTGCAGTGCTGCCTTAAAATAACCAGACAGCTATTTACCCTTCCGTCACCACACACATTTCCTGAGGGCCAACCCCGTATGCCAGCTTTTACTTCCAGTCCAAGCGTGCATTAGGTTTGATTGAGCTGTTTAATAGCCCTCTGGTCTGGATTTGCTATCAGCTGATTGCTTCCAGCTGGGTTTTTGTGTTAAGACCCGTCGTCAACTAATGATCAGGTCATGAATACAATTCAGAAAGTCTGATATGATCTCATTGGCTCACAGCTTGATTTAAATGCACAAAATGTGGTATTTTGTGCAATTTCTTGAAAACCTGTGCCTTATTCTGTTTTGTTTCTCTTGTTCTCTCACAACCGGAGTGTCTTAGCACATAGTAACTCGACCAAGTCACAGCTGCAGTGAAGCAGTTAACCTGTCCACTCCAGTATGCGGCAATTTCAAGTGTTTGTTTTGGGCTGAAGCCATGAGTGTAACTGAGCTGTCCTGCTCTTCAACCCAGGTGCCTCAGAGCTGAGCTGTAGGGAGCTGCGTTCCACCCGCTACATCACCGACGGATCCTGCCGCAGTGCCAAGCCCGTGAGGGAGCTGGTGTGTTCGGGCCAGTGCATGCCATCGCACCTCATGCCAAACTCCATCCTCCGCGGCAAGTGGTGGAGGAGCAACGCCTCGGAATACCGCTGCATCCCGGCACACTCCCGGACGCAGAGGGTGCAGCTGCAGTGTCCGAGCGGCAACACGCGGACTTACAAAATCCGCGTGGTCACGTCCTGCAAGTGCAAGCGCTTCAGGCCTCATCACAACCAGTCGGAGGCCAAGGAGGTCCCGAAGACGCAGCGGACCAAGAAGCACGGCCGCTCATCTCAAGATCGGAAAAAGAACAACACGCCAGTGATGGGAAACTCGTACTGATGCTGCTCTGCAGACGTCATTCATACACAAACACACACAAACATGTCACACTACACACAATCTCCTACAAATAGGCAGGAGACGCAAGAGAAATTTTTAAAGAGAGAATTTATAAGCTAATTGCTGGGCTGATCTTAAGTCATCAGTCGTTTATCTTTCAGCCACGTGTCAGCATGTCTGTGGACTCTGCTTATTTGCATGACAAAATGAATCCAGGGCTGCGGCTGATCATGTTCCTCGTGCGCCATGGTGGATCATATGAGACAAGTATTTTACCATCCCAGCAGCTCCAGAAACGTCATGGGCTCGGCTCTTTCCTCCACCCAAAACTGATTTCATTTAAGCATTATGAGAAGTGCTCCCTGATGCTTCAAGCCCATCTGTGCAAACATCCAGAGGATGAAGAGCTATGCTGCGGTGCAACGCTGAAAAGGTGCATATCCGCTCCAAAAATTGGCCGCAATCCATCTCCTTCTGACTGCATGTAGAGGATATGGTGGCAGCCCTGGGGCTCTTATGGTGAGATGTTGACAGTTTTGGAGAGTCCTGGCCTGAAAGGTGGTGCATGCAGCTCCCTGGCAGCCCACCTCGCTCATCTGGACAGACCTACCACGCTCTCTACGCTGCATCCGCCCCATCCAGGCCTGTCAGTCACAGTAGCCCTTTCCCACGAGTAGAAACAGTGAGTCAGGATAGACTCACTGCTAACACCACAGGGGGGCACTGGACATTCCTGTGATTCTTCTTAATTACTAAATGAGCCCATTCCTGTGTTAGGATTTAAGTCATAAAAAGCCATTTCCTCTAGCCAGTTCCTGTTTGCCGGAATCACATACAAAAAAGTGCACATGTGTGTGTAGGAGGCATCCGAAAAGTGTGCGTGGTGTGCTGTTACCTCGGGGCAGAGTGCTCTCCAACACGCCCACACCGGAATTCTTTTGTAATGGGCCAAATAGAGCATCAAGCGGCCATCCACAGCCAAAAATCCCTCTGCAAGATTCAAAACACCTCCAATCCTCTCCGCACCGTTCTGTAAATAGCTCAGACAGGGAAACAATAATTCTGTTTTTTTATCATTGCATTGACTGCTCAAATCCAACAGGAAGAGGAAGTGATGAATATTCACAATGTTTCCACATGTTGTCAGTACTCCGTTGTTTTTCCCTGCTCATATCGCTTCCTAAATTTCGGTTCTCTTAAACTGTACTGACAATGTTTGCTTCTTTTTCCGACTCTCATGTTTGAAATAGCAACTGGAAGGGGTTTTTTTTTTTTGTCGTGCAAACCGAGAGCCGCGATGGAAACCTGTGTGGTCGTCTGCAGCGGTGCCCTCGCACCGGCGTGGGTGTTACGGAGAAGCAGGAAGGGACGAGGGAGGGCAGGAGGGCCGTTTCTACACAGACAGACGCAAAGATGGACTGCTTTAAAGAATGAACTGCATATTTATTTTTTATTTCCACATTTAAATTATTTATGCAACCTTTTGTAGTGAATGATAGCCATTATTGTCATATAGGATGTTCGAGACTTTGTAAATGAAATTCTGTACAGTACATGAATAAAGTAAAGGCAGATATATTTGAAAGAACTGGCTTATTTGTTATCTTTTTAATTACAGATAGCATTTCCACATTTTGGTGCAATGTGATAGGATTCGATGAATGATGTGTGGTTTGAATATTTATTATTGTGTATATACTGATAATCAAAAGTAAGATGTTGCCCTTTTTGCATGATCATTATTTGCAGATGGGAAAAAAAATCTCCACATCTAGTTGTTTGACGTGTGTGTGCAGAGAAGCATTGAGGAAGTTGAGGTTTCCCTCTGTTTGTCTGTACATCTTTGCAAGAGGAGGAATCTGCACTCTCGAGATTTCAGCTCTGCCGCAATTTTTCTTTGTTTATGTGGGGGGGGGATATAGGCCATAACCATCATTCAACATCATTCCTCTTCTGCCTCTCCTCCCTCAAGGCTTCAAAACTTGATGTGCTGCAAGTTTGAGACTTTTCAAACACATCTCTCTTTGCTTTATTTGCACGTCATATCTGGAGTGCTGCCCTTGCCAACAGTATACTCACTGAAATGTAGGAGTCTGAGGGGAGTTACACAGTCCAGGCACCGAAAAACATCCACAAGCTAAATTAGGTGTTTATGCCCCAGTGTGATTTTAAGTTACAGGTACTAAAGCTCCCTTATAAGGTCAAATAAACTTACAATAAACACATAATAGAAAATCAGTGTAGGAACTGACTGGGCGATTGTTTGTAGCGGAGCCACCGCAGAACAGCACGTATTCAATTTCACTACATCGTCCATAATCTGAAGTCATTATGTCATTTTCAAGCCCCGTTTTTCCAAGAGAGAACAGACATGCCATGTTTTTACTCACTTAACTATAGCGAGTTTTCCAAAGATATTCATGACCACATCCTTGAGCGTATAGTACCTACATGTATTGATGCTGACAAAGCATCTGCCCCGTGTTAGTGTACGCACATGCCACGGCCCCCCGTGTAACCCTTATGAACCTGGGGGATGCTGAGGCACACGAGAGGTAAGACATGATCCGTTCCCATCGAATGTATAAAGTCGACGGCACTTTGGTTTCGGCCCGATGCACAGTAAGTGTCATCCAGGTGCACAAGTCCCCGAGGATGACAGATATAATTGTAACTCTGCAACAAGCAACAATAAGAACCAGGACACAATGCCAAGAGTTCACTCATGACATGCACAACTTATATTTATAGAAATTACAAATATGAACCGGCTTTTTTTGTCCCAAATATGGGGGAGGAGGGAAATCATAGGGCTGCACTAGAGAGGAATATGTGTTCAGTGTTCACTCAGCTCTGCACCTGATCATTTCTTACGATAATCACTGTTTCCCCATGAACCAGTCTCCCGTCCCCTCGCCACGTCTTCACTTTAAACCCAGAGACTGCATCCACATCCACGGTTAGGTCCTTTAACCCTCTCTCTGAATACAATAATAACATGTCTAATTTTAGCTTCCTTGCAGTGTAAATATGTTTATTGTTCAGCACAGTGCTTGAAAGTAGTCTCAAGGGCAGCCACTTGAATGGCTTAGCAACTATAAACACGGACTTAACTTTTCAAAGATAACAAAACCTTTTGCGAGTGAATTAACAGGATAAATCCAGTCAAGGACGTTTCTGACTTGACTTGAAAAAAGTAAAGAAAAAAAAAAACAACAACCAAAAACATCGACCAATGTGTAGGAATAAGCGGAATAGATGGTGTGTTGTCTGTAGATCTAATGTGACTCTAAATCGTTTATTCTTCAAATGGTTTATGTCGTACGAATGTATAGGAGCTTCTTCTTCTTCTGCTCACTGCAAAAAGCACCAGTGGAAACTAACTTGAGGTGACATTCATAGCATATGAAGCACTTTCTCTTGCACGCCAAGAACTGAGCCTGCCCCTATGAAAGTCTTTACAGTGTTGTGTTTTCTGGTCCGTTGCCCGCACAGTTCAATTGCTTAACAATGTTGCAGGCTGTCCAAGATGTTTCCTGTGATGGAGTACACTTGGTGAGCACTAGAACACATAACGTTCGTACCTTTATTGAGGGTTACATAAAGTGCAGCCCCCCCACCCCCGCCACCGGCCCCCGGTAGTTTAACCACAGGCCATTCAGCGAGACATTTCCAGGAGCGGATATTATTGCTCCAGTCAAACACATATGGACAGTGACGGATGTATTCAGATGGATGTTTGTGCGTCGCCAACCACTCCCTTATCAGGACATGACCAGTAATAGCTTGAAACAAATGGAAACCAGAGGAGATGTCTGGCTGCCGAAAGGAATGAGGGACATGGACAAGTACGAATCCAACTCATTTTGTGTTCCTCAGACGACACAGGCTTTGGGAGGTGGTTAGCGTTTCCTGCGAGGCTGAGAGAGCAATGCTCAGCAGGGAATGGGAGAAGCAGGACCAAAGAAGCCCCGACTTCGTTTGTCCTGATCGTGTTGTGTGAAATGAATCCCGTTTTTTTTTTTGTGATGGAATGGATTCTGCAACTCTGCATTATGATACAAATATTTAGAAGATGACACTTTCCCAGAGATGGATAGTAGCACCATATGGGTCAGGGGTTTCTATTGAGCCATGTAAGCCCCAGTCTCTCAGCCGAAGTCAGGCATGTAGTAAGTCGAGCCAGCCATATGTGCACAGGACAACAGGAGGTGCAGAGGATATGAAACAGGGTTGTCAACAAACAATTCTAAACAGGCACAGCAAGCCCCAAGGTTCTCCAGGCAGAAGGCATTTCCTTGCTTAATCATCACCTTATGATTTTTCATTGCATCTTGCAGAAACATCAACGAAATCGTCTGGACACTAACTTGTTTTTTAAAACATGTATTCTGGGAGAATACATTGCAAAACAACATGTATGTTTTACTAAAAGACATGTTATGGTTAGTTTGGTTAGAAAGGTTCAGCTTGTGCAGCATAGATACCCCCTTACATGTGTCAGGTGTAATTGCTGTGCACTATGTGGTCTGCGTATGTTATTCTGAGGGGGGGGCAATCCGACTCTAGCGTCAATAATTTATACAAACTGTCATTCAGTAAATAGCTCGAGGTGGAGGTCGAGGATGGAACTGACGTCTCAAGGAAAACTGACATACGCAATGTGAATTCCTGCACACACATAAGCAATTAAACTGTCTGTATATATTCAAATACTTGAGTATTTGTGGCTTATGTTGCACATGTATGATAGCTTAACAAACTATAAATACAGCCATGCAGCAACAAATAAGTCCTCCTCCCAATATGAGGGCAAAAGGGATATTTTTGGGGATTGTTCCAGAAGTGAGAAAATGAGGATATTTTACAGACAGCTTGTTCAGCAATTTTCATATTTTGCTGTTTTGTTACCCACACATTAAAACATGATTAATTGGTCACTGGTCACAACAGTGACCCAGGGTGGAGAACAGAATGATTTCAGGCGCTGCTGCTTCTCATCATGTGCAAAATATGTCATTCCAACGGTGACATTAAGCATTTTCTATCAGCAACCACGTCATCTGCACATGTTGTGTGAGCTAACTAGATCTTGATTAATAGAAGATGTCGTATCAGGAACAGCAGCGCAGTGGCTTAACCTGTGGGGCTCTATTCTAGCTGTCACCGAAAGCACTTGGGCTGAAGCATGACGTAGGAAGAAAGGAGTAGGAAAATATATTCGGAAAAATTCAATCAAACATAGATGAATTGCCTTCTGCAAGATCGCACAGAAACAACTCAATCTGCTGTGCCTTCTGTTTACACAGGAGCAGAGTATTTGTATGGGTGCTAGACTTGTCCATGTCACGGATTATAAAGACCATAAGAAACAGATTTATAACAGTCAGTCAGTAGTCGGTAGTCCTAGCAAAACATCCACTTGCATTCTGAACAAGTGAATCCATGTCATCATCACTATAACCACAATGATGCTGATTGTACTGCAATCCCTTCCACACCCCCCCACACCCCCGTACCCTCCCCTCCCCTCCCTTATACCCATGGGTGTTTTGGGGCATTGCATCTGGCTGTGATCATGACGAAGCTCTTTGGACATGTGAGTGAGCCAATGACAACAGCATCTTTGTCCTGTCTGAATTGGATTAATAGCAGCAGTATATCACCACTTGGCACACTGGCGATGCCTCCTACAGACCGGGAGATGTCAGCAGTCCTAGAACGTCATTAGAAAACACACCAGTGCAACGTGGCTCTAACAACCTTGGCCGAGACATCAAGTGTGATGCATGCAGATGGGACGGTGCTGACACCCATTGAATTGTAGGCTGTGATGCCGGTCATCGGCTACGTCATGAAGCTACATCACGTCAACAGCTGTGATGCAAGTTGGCACATTTATTAGCATTCGCCGCTAGTGAACAGCAGAGGATGAGTCATTGGGATCATGTGTGCAGAGACAAATCCAAAGAAGCGGCGAAATCCCACATAGTATCCCAAATACTTTATTTTTTAATTCGCTAGTCAGTAGACATATGGTTTATTATTTTGCTTTTCCATTAGCGATAGTACCTGGTACCTGGGGCTTTTTGCGTACCACTGATTGGCACAGAGTCGTCACCGACACAGGAATTAAACCAAACAATGCCGAACTGCAGATCAGTTAAAAAGACTTAAAAAAAATCCTGAAAATGTGTTCATCTCCAACATAAAGGAAAGAAATGTCTAAACTCTCAATATTTAACAAAAGAGTGTGGTGCATTTAGCGACAGCACTGCCAAAACCACAACCCCTTCAGCTGTATTTTACTTCAGTGACTGTGTCGGGCGGAGATTACTCTCCGGTCATGGAGGAAGTACTGATCTAATATTTTCAATTATCTCATTCTAATGATTCAGTTACACCGAAAATAACTACTTTGCGCATCGCTCGTTTGTGTGTACGTAAGAATTTATGTATAAATATCCGGGCCTGAAATGAGCTTCCTCTGTTTCAAAGAGTGACACGCACACTGTGGGATGGTCATCCTGCATGTCATAAAAATATCACAAGTTCATAAATTTATATCATAAATTTGCTTGCAGGACCGTGACAATGGACCTTTCTCACACTATGATATAGGACCACTGTTAAGGAGGAAAGAAAGAATCCCTGCAAGAGCCCAAAATCGTACAATGTATGCCGAGCTTTAATAACACTGCTGACTCCCCTCAGCTGTGGAGCTTCGCTCCCTTGAGGAGGATTTCTGGTGTAGTACTCTGTCCTGAAAATGCCCTGACACTGCTCAGCCAACTAGCAGTGCAAATATACAGGATTAAGAGGCAAGTACATACAAACAAACTTAAGTTTTCCCCCCAGGGATTTAGGGCTATTTACACAGACACGCTGGTGCCTTTCTGCTGGTTTGCATATGTATATCATAGTTCCTCAACTGAGGAGGTTACTTTAGGACACTACCATAACTTTACTTCTCTGGGTTTTTCAGCCTAATCTGGATAATATTCCTCTGATACGTGCTGCACAGATATACACAGAGAGTGCATTTCCACCACATGGAAGCAGTTTTATTTCCGAAGCCTGTTGTTGATTAACTGTGCAACAGTGTCCTTTCTATTTTTCACTTTATTCTGACCTCCGTGGACCAGTTCAATACAATCAGCTCCAAGTGCAGTGGAAATTGCTTCCTATTGGTGTGGCCGTGGGTACATGACCCCGAAGAGGTAAAAGCAGATATCTCCACAATCTGCTCAGCTTAGGAAAATTAAAGATTAGGATCAATTCAGCTCTCCTGCCTTTATCAGATGTCATAGAGCCTCTGGAACTGTATGGCTTAATCCAGTGTCCCAGTCTTGACCCAGGTTTGCGAAAAAGTGCCCCAGAAAGGATGTTGTTTCTCTGTGGTGAAAATGAAACAGATGATTCTGGGAGGATCTTTCCACCCACATGTCACAATAGAGTAACATTTTCCTTACAGACTTCATCTTCGTCTTCTTCAAGAGTCATTTTCGCTTGGCTGACTTGCAGCATTATGGATAGCCGGGCATGCGAGTGCTGTGTTCACTTTTTTTGTTCTTCTCAGGCAAATGTGCGCTGTAAGAACGTGGCATGGGCAGCACTGTGAGTCGTGACAGCAAAAGCCAACTGTATGTAATGGCTCGATGAGAAAGTGTTGCCTTTAATGACTCACAGCCTGTCCTCTCTGTCTTGTCTGCAGAGAACATTTCCATTTTGAACATCAAGTGTTTGCGTCGTCTCTAAATTCTCACCAACATCAGAAGAAGCCTGGAAGAGAATTCAAAAACAAACCCACACTTTTTCCTTTGTTGTTTGTCCTCTTCTCTCTTCATTATAAATTATTCACAGCTTTAGCACAATGTGCTGCTCACTTTTGTAAACTCCTTTCTTCTTTCCCTGGGTTTTGTTTAGTCGAGCGGAGATGCGTGGATGTCACTGTTGCTTTGGTTCATTTCATGTTTCTCATCACAGTGTGCTGAGATTCCGCTCTTCGTCAGCATAAAAGTGCCTGCAGGAAAGAGCAGGAGGCAAAACAGTATGTCAACTAAAAGAAAATATACTGTAGTTAGGAAAAGGGAGAGAGTTGATTTACCAAGCAGATGCCTCTGGCCCATTTGTGGACAAGCGACCTAGGAGAGCATAGATAATTAAATTCATTACAAAACCATCTCAGGCTACTGTGCATGGTGCCTCCATTTACCGAATCAAAAAACAGCACTTTAAAGGACAACCCACAGTGTGTCATTGACTTTGGAAGAAAACCTGCATATATCTGCACTATTTTGCGAACAGAAATCAAACGATTTCTTTTTAATGCACTAAATTTGAATAACATGCCTCTATACTAAATGAAATACGACTGCCAGACTCCGAGGCCAAACACCTTCTTGAAAAATCGCAACATCAATGGGGATTAGGTTTTTATGACACCATCAATCATATCTTGTAGCAACTGGGCAAGAACAAAGAACGTTACAAAAATATATCCAGTGAATTAATCCTGACTGGTGTTGTGTCAACAGTTAATCTCCCAGCACAGACATTGTGTTTTCCCTTCAATCTCTGCCATATGAATGATGTGTTTTGCTTCTGGTTGAGGCGCAGCCTCAGTCTGGACGGTGATGAAACGCTTATTTGAAACTTTGGATTGAAACGCACAAGCACAGCAGCATCATTTCCAATTCCAGTGACACTTTTCTGATTAACTTTGAGTGTTTTATTTTTTAATCTTAGCCCCTTCAATGTTAAAAAAAAAAAAAAAACATGTCAGAAGTGGAGATCCACTTGTGCACACGAGTGTCTGGTTCTCTTAGGTCCCAAAAATGCATAAGATCTTGTAAAGCCTGGCTGCAGCCAAGACTCTCATTAGGCTCTGTGACCAGACTCATTGTCTCCAGGTCACAGTTTGACGCACCACTCCTCCAGAAACAGCACCACCACCCATACACACAGAAAGATAGGGACAAGCTGTAGACATTACACACAGAACTGACTTCTGCTGAGAAAGCTGATGGAGCTAGACCTTATCACGCCACACCACCAACACCCACGAGGCTAAATCTGAACAAATTCCTTCAGTCAAAGTCTTTAAGGAAGCCCAGATTATCCGATTTATCAGGATTTATATGTTCCAAAGACTTTAAATGATCAGTCATAAACAGAGGGCACACATTTTTGGAAGTGCTTGTGCTCCAGTAGTTTGTGCAGCTCTGTTTGCTCCACAAAGGTAGAATTGTTTATGGTGTTTATGGAGTTAGTGGAGGTCTAGTGACACAGTACTTTGAAAATAGACAAAGAAAGAATCACTGGTAAACTTGTGGATGGCGAGTCATATGAGTTACTGCATCACTACAATAGAATGAACCCTTCTGCTCATCCTTTCCTAGCAAGCAAGAACCCATTTAGTGCCACGACAGGAAATGCTGTTGTACATGTCAACAATACTTCCAGGAACCTGCAAACATGGACAACGGTGAACATGATTGCAACAGCAGACCAATCTAGGATAGCGGTGGTGGTCTGCCTCACTTCCACCTCTGGAATGTCCATATTACAAAACTGCAATCACTTCCCAACTCCAGAGGAACTGTTACAAGCGTGTAGTTCATTTCAATGTCAGATGAGTTTTTTTTCTTGTTTCCCCCCTCTATGTAATGGCATTCACTGAACCGTGTGCGGACAGACGGGAGAGAGCTTTCTGCTCCCATAAATAAGGCTGAGGTAGGCTCCAGCCTGTTTCATCCATCACTGGGCTAGAGTTGTGTTTGTGGAGCAGGAGGGAGCGAGAGGGCCGGATTCATCCGTGTTCCCAGCAGCCATACCCCTGTGGGAACTTCACACAGCCATTAAACACCTCATGGCAGCCCGTTAGCTATTGGGCCAGCTGAGCCGAAGAGAGAACTGTGATCCCACAAGTACTCCTCTCATCCCCGTGGACATGTCAACAGGTTTTCCATTTAAAGTCCTGGTGCACGTCGCAGGCGCGCATGCAGGTCTGCTGATACAGAAGAAATGGACGCACGTACATCTGCAGTCTAACGGAGAGTTGCGCAGGTGTTAATGTGGGATGTGAAACGCAGCTTTGATTAGCTCACAATAACAAAGAATTTCTCATACGCACATCATTTCACATGGTCAGTAAATGTCAATTCCAAGGCATGATGTTCACAGCTGAAAACAATAATGGGAAAACGGTTTAGCTGACGTTCGAAGCAGGTGTTCGAAAACGATCTGAAATAAACGAATGGCTGTTTGATTTAATGATTATACTTGGTGATTTGGTTTAAGCTGACAGCTTTGAAGCTATTAAAGATCAACGTGGAATAGCTTCATAATAACTGAGACGTTCAAATATTTACCCCAAATATTTCTGATTAAACATGACACATTATCAACAGTTCAGCTCGACGGCTATTTGTGAGGTCGTGCTGGAGTCCTCGCAAGTCATGACGATAAACACAGATGACTTTCAGGTCGAACTTCCACAGGCAAACCATGCAGTTGGAGTCCAAGGGGATGCAATAGTGTCTAACATGCCCCGAGTCACCCTCGAGAGTGGAACAAAGTGGTTTTTATGAGAAGGTGGAATGCAGGTGTTGAAATTGACGGACAAATTCCCAAGCTTTTTACATCTGGGCTAACAAAACCCTCCATTTCTCCAGGAGAGGACAGGACCCAGATATGAGAGTGGGGTTATCATGTATCACTTTTATTAAAAATCAGCAAAGAAAGTAAACACATTCTCCTTCTGCAGTTCCCTAACTTCAGTATTTTTTTTCCCCTCTCAGTCACGTGAGCAGTGCGGGGTCATTGGATCTCCCCCTCACTCTGATTAATTAAGGTGAAATGCCACCGACTCTCAGCGTCTCCATGGGTTTCACGCAGCCATCCCAGAGAGTCAAGTTGGATCATTCAAGGAGCGGAGGGCATTGTGTTGTCGAGTAAGAGTGAAGAGGTGGCGGCGTCTCGCACTCCTTAAAAAACCCACACTCCACATGCCAGGGATTCCTTCTGACTGCACGACTGGGCAGAGGCAGACGCTTGATTAATGAATGGGCTTCATTAAGTGCATTTTCACAGCATCAAACAACCACGCTGTCTTTGAATTTTATGACAATATTGGGGTGATTTCCCTCCTCGGGATCCTCAAGTAAAAAAACAAAACTTCAAAAGAGTTTTATTATCCTCTCTATCTATCAATCATTTATTTTTTTTTTTTTATTGCTGCCACGCTCTATAATAGGTTTATTAAAGACTAATGTATCATTTCTAATGTTTTATACAACACAGCAAAACGTATGAGACATCTGTATCTATCAGGTTTAGTTTGCCAGGCTGCAGAAATCTTCCCTGCTGATGAATCATAAGTAAAGTCATAAAAAAAAAAGAGTAAAAGTGTCTCATCTTCGAAATAAACCGTAAATTCTTCGGTTAGAATGTTTATCAAATGGACGCGTTTTAAATTAGTTACAAGCAAGAAGTTGTTGTGAAACCACATCGAGTCTGTGGTTGTATATTATCTCTGAAAGGGGAAATAAAACCGAGTGTGTTATGATTGTAAATAAGCGCTCAATAAAGTGCGATACAAATCAAGCCCTAGTTATGACGCAAATAGATCATAAACGGAGACACATGCATAAGTTTGACTGCGCACGTATTTGTTATTGCTCTTGTGGTGAATGTGATTATCCAGTTGCATGTATGATGCTGCAATATGACCCTTTCTTGGCCAGGTACCAATATTGTTAAAGAGATTTTCCGACTAAAATGCATAACTTATGTTTCAGAAGTGAATTCTATTCTGGTAAAACTCCCCCAGGACATAGACTGGTTAGCAGCGGGACGGAGGTGGTGCAAGATCATTTGGCACAGGCGGTGTTTTTTGGTAATTACTAAGAATGTTGGGAGCAACAGAAGTTACGCACTGGAGCTTTAAATACATTTCTCCTTATATGGGCATCCAAATCCTCCTCTTTTTATGTGTTGTTGAGTCAAAGTTATGATTCATTCAATGTCACATTTTTAGTATAGTGCTACAAAGTAGTGATAATTGTGCAGAAGTCACAAAATATAGACCATTTTTCTTTACTTTTTGTTCATAAAGAACAAGCCAACTGTGGCGTATTTCCAAATTTGACTAATTCAATCCCTTTTTAAACATTTGGAGTAGTTTTTGCTCAGTTGATGAAAATGGAGATAAATATTTCATCAGATTGGCTAGGTTGCGCTGAAAAAAAGGATATAAGACACTCTATGTTGCTACATGCTTATAGCCTTTGCTGTATGTTTTAACATAGTAATGGAAAAAAGCAGCCGGAATGCTGTGTTCTAAGGGTTAATATATCACTTAGAATCTATTATGTTCCTGTCCTCCATCCTGTTTAGTAGTTTCAACCCTTTTTTTTTATTATTATTTCAGAGTCACCCACTTTACCGAAGCTAAGAGGAAAACAGAGCAGTTTCCATGCTCTGTGAGGGAGTGTGTCTGTCTCTGGGATAAACAGTGCGATTATAAAGCATCTCTCTGGTCTCCATCATACAGTGTGACAGTAAGGACACGGCCCTGGACCGGTGACAGCACCTATAAGTCTCCATTGGGGCCCAAGGCAGGCTGTCTCCTGACTCTACGCAGGTGCCTCCTGTTCCTGCCAGAGTCACCATCCAGTCGGCCTTTAAGTGGCTCTCCTCCTCCGTCTCGTCTCACATCCTCTTTAAGCTGAGCTCCATCACATCACTCAGTAAGATATTCCACAGCCGTGCAGGGGCTTAGTGTACGACGCCATGTTTAGTCATTAGTGAGGTTAGTGAGATCTTTGGAGCCGGACTATGTCGTATCAGATGTCACATCTCAGAGCCACTGCAGAGAAGTGCAGCATGTGTGTGCGAGGCTAAAGGTAAAGGATCAAAGAAGAATCCACGCTTGGTTTATTCTGTGTTGATAGTAAAACATCGATAGCTTAAACAGAGACACCGTAATACAGCTGATGTCCTTCTAGATGCATGAGCTGATATTAAACAAACAGTTCAAGTATTACTACAAGTCTCAGATCTCTTTGTTTACATCACGATGAAAGATTATTATTGAATTAGGGACCAGTAACTACACGTAGGTGTCGCCTACCCTAGCTTTAATCTGCTTAATCTGTGGCAGTGCCTCTCTAAACTCCACTAATTGCCTAGAATATTCTTTGTTAATCCAAACAAAACCCAAAAACAATGTGTAAAAACAGTTTTAAAGGGTGTTATGCGCTGCACTTGGATAAGCTAAGCTAAACTAACAAGCTGCAGGCTGTGGTTTTGTAATAACCATAGGTCCACAGATGGTAGCATTGTATTAATCTTCTCATCTAATTTGAGGCAAGAACATGTTCCCAAAGTCTTTAACTCTTGGGAAAAAGAAACAGTGAAATAAGTAGACACGGATTAAAAAGGGGAAAAGGATCAGAGATGAGATCAAATGTAAAAAGTCCAACTGTGTGCAGCCTGTGACCCATGCGTCATCTCCTCGAGTGTGATTTGATCAGTGTTTGATCACCTGGCATGAACAGGCGAGCTGCGGAGGACTTGATGTACTCTGTCTTTATTGCAGTCCAACAGATGTCCAAAAAACATAAATGATGACTTTTTCACTTGATGCTGCCCCAGCTGCGATTTGTTAAGAGACAGCAAGGCTGCGATTAAAAGTAAATAACTTGACAAACAATTAATACATTTCAGAGCCTTACGTGCACACACACACACACACACACACACACACATACTCCAGAGTTTTTGTAAAGTCACATGTGTCTGTAGGGGCCAGTTGGGCCAAGGTTGTAAAATGTGGTTTGTTAGGAAACAGACCAAACACTCAGCAGACGAGAGGGCAAATGTCCCACTGCGTCTATAAAGACCTCCTCTGGATATCATTCAAAATCATAGCATTCCAAAAAACGTAGATAATTACAGAGAAATTAAGAAATCGTCTTCTTATGTGTTGTTGAGTCAAAGTTATGACTCATTTTAAATTGCGTATAATTAAAAATAAAAAATAAAAATTAAGTGTTCAAATGTATTTAATTTTTGTTCTTAAAAACAAGCCAAGCCATTGTGACTTATTTCCAAATTTCACAAATTCAATCTGATTTTTATTTTTGTTTTATTAGTTTTTGCTTTATACACCATCTGTATATGCGTGTTAACATGGAAAAATGGAAAATAGCTGCCTAAATGTGCTGTGGTCTAAGAATAAAGATCAATCACTTATAATCAGTCAGATATGCAGATATATTGTATGTCAAATAATGGGTAAAGAAATAGAAGTGTACGATGAAACAGAACCCCTAAATTACTATTGAGCTTGTGTGTAAATTGTGCCTTCTTCTGTTCTGCTGGGAGACTATTTGGCTGTCAAACCATCCAAAATCCAAAGACTTCATTCTCCAAAGGACTAAATTAAGACCATTTAAAAAAATAAATAAAACCCAACCTGTATCTGCATTACACATTTCTTTTGTATTACGTAAATGGAAACGGTTAAAATAGTCCTCACGTTAGTTGGGCCAAAACTATCGAAACCACAGCAAACATTTGACTTCATGTTACAAGAACAATAAGGGGAGGAAGAGAGAAATACCACTGATGTTTGCGCCATTAAAAACACGCGTCCTCTGGTGACTAACAACAGAACGCCATCCAAATGGGCTGTTGTGTCGAAACTTAAGATCACCGATGGGACAAAGGAAAAACTTTTTTTTGTTTTTTTTGCTTTTTTTGCGAGTTCTTGCATTTAGCTCCACTATCACGTCACAAAATATCTGCACCTTGAGTAATAACGTGCCATGTGATAACTCTCCTCTAGAACCAGCGAATATGTAGTCTTTAACAGTGGGTATCAGGAGGTGCTGCGATATCCATAAGGAATAAGAGTTCTGTGGATAAATAGAGCAGGGTGTCTCTGAGGTGCTGATTGAGCTGGCAGATGGAGTATAAATTATGATGAAAAGGCATCAGCAAGGTTGACCTCCTATATTTATGCTTAATCTGCAGCCAAGGGGAGATTTTATTTTCCTTGCAAGATCGTGGGGGGAAAAAACGGCCGGGGAATCATTCTGCTAAACCCGTGGTTGGCAGACTCCGTCTCGGAGTGGTTCAGCATCTGTTGCTTTATTTTCCAATGGAACTCTCAGCTCTTTTTTTTTTTTTTTTTTTTTCTTGTTCTTTGCGTAAATGAATTTTTTGCACCATGTGATATTGATTAATATTTCACAATAGCGAGATTAAATGTCCTGCATCTTGAGTCCAGTTTAAAAAATGCTTTCGTACATCATACCGAACACTCAGGAACGGGGATAATGGCCGGCTCTGATCGAGACTGATTTGTTCTTGTGTTGTTTTTGTAGTTCAATTTTATTGAGGACATTACGATATATCACAGCTGGCCTAGATCTGATCTTTAACAAGAGTATACACTGCTACTGTTGCCTTGGTTACGTATCATTTTGGGTTTATATCAATTTGTGTTGCTTTTTTTTTATTACTTGCAAATGAAGTTTATTTTTATCTTCTTATAGGCTAATAGATCTGTGCATTGCATATTATATAGAACATATTCAATATCTAATGTGTCGACTAGTAAACTGATATGTACCTGTATGTGTATAGAAATAATATGGCTGATTATTTACACCCTTCGCGTTTTTGGTGGGAGAGATTATGGCCATGTCGTGAGAATAGAAGTAGAACGTTGGAACTGTCCTGCCGTGTCAGTGTCAGTGTATGAACTGTAAAAACATTAACCTTGCAGACCAGTCTAACAACAGCAATCAGTAACCATAACTGGAGATGACATAACTCGTTTTACTTCCACAATCTGACAAAAAAACAAAAAAACAAGCCTGACATTGACCTCTTTCCCTGTGACCGCATCATGCACCTGTGTCGTTCAAGTTCCCGTTCCAACCATGCATGGGGCCTCGGGCCTCCCTGTCGTGCCTGATGTATTTCGGAGTGTCCCGGACTCCTCTCCCCGAAGGTGAGGGTCTCTCTCCAGAGGCCCGATTAAAGCGGCCTGCTCTCTCAGCTGTGTTTGCCGCTTGTCAAACAGCCTGGTTTATGGGCTTCATTAGTGGAGGAGGTAGGTTACATATGGGGAGTGTGTTTTACTGCCACTGGCTGTCTGTAAAGTCCAGAGATCACAACTTCTCCGACACTCAGTAAATCAGCCGAGGTTTAGCACATTTTGGTAAAAACAGGACGAGAGAGCGAACTGTTCACAACACAAAACCGTCTCACGTTTCATTTTTCAACTCTGACAGTTTCGAGAAATGGGAGAAAAGCTTTATATCGCCAATACGAGACTGAATAATATAAGATTTTGTGATATATGATCATTGTAAATTAGCTTTTTCCCAATTTAGATGTGTTACAGCTGAGTCCTGTGCATAAAGTGAACAGAGGACGGAGGGAAATGAAGGGACTGTGTGATTCAGGTTAAGCTTGGTGTTGACATCATGCCATTAAAGGGCAGTTAACTGCGGTGCTTTATTTAAATTCAATAAACAGTTAACATTTCAGTACAGTAACCTTCATCAGGAGTCGTCATAAACATTTACCTTGAGGTTTGACTTTGCAAGAGCCTATGACCTCGTGAAAACCACGTTTCATGAACCGTTTAATGGTTAAAAACACACGAAAGGTCTTTATTTTCCACTAAGACTGTATTACCCAACACTTGATGAAAACGATTATTGGACAAGAACAAGATGTGGGTAGACACTAACAGCCAGTGCATCTGGTTAACATATTAAAGACAACGTAGGGATTTTGCAGGGTATTTCCAGACAACCAGTGTAGACATATGCTGGCCTGTCGACATTCTTGATGACACTCGCTGACATTTTAAGACAAAGGTCAGTGAACGGACAGGGGTGCTGACATTTGCCAAGTTATGGCCGCAAAAATGTCATCGGTATTTGCCCCCGGATTCACTGCACTGTAATGAAACGTGTGATTTAACTACTGTAAATATTAAGTTGAGTTGGTACCGTGAATGTTTGCAGTGGGAGGTACGGAAGTTGGGAATAAAAGAATGTCCCAGTTGGGAGATGCTTCAAAAAATTACACAAACTCACAAGTCAGTCTACAGTGTAATGATAAGTCATTCTTATATTGTAATGAGTATTGTGTGTTGCATTATTAAGAGGTTTATTTTAATTCACAGACAGTTGCACCAGCAATACGGGAGCTTTTGTCATTACTTACATGTTTCTCTTTATGTTTATTTTATTTAAAATTCACACTAAATAGTTATTTTTAGCTTCCCAGTGATGCACCCCAGAGGAATGCAGGTATTTATCAAATCTGGTCAAAAATCTTCTCTAAAATTTCACGTTGTTACTCCCTTATTTGCTATTTGAGTGCCTTATTGTGAAGTGTTGGCATGGGAACAGCATTAAAGGCTTCATCAGTACTGGATTTATCATGTTATAATTCCAATGAATTATTTCCATGACATAACATTGCTGGGGGTTTATGTTTTTAATCTTCCACTGGTTAATTGTACAATTTCATTTTATCCCCAGTCTATATTTACTTTAGAAGTTCTTGAAATTCAGAAAGATACCAGTCGGGCTCAGGTGCTCAAATCTCAAAACAGTTAATCAGTGTAAAAAAAAAAAAGAGATTCATTACCTGAAGAAGGAAACTGCATTAGCTGTTAGCTCCGGCAATCTGCTCAGGGCTCTGGATATTATTAGGACTGTGGATGGTTGGACACGCAAACAGAATAGAATAAACTCCAGCTTGCACAGTTTGATTTGTTCTGTGTTTTTGACAAGAATTTGGGGTTTAGATTTGGGAACCCTGGACGGGCTTGGAATGATGATAAGCACTTTTGGGAATAACTGATTTATCTTTAAAAGACAGATTGGGAGGTGTTTTTTTTGGAGAATTCCTCTTTAGGGTAGCAAAATATGGTCTGAAAGTTGCTACTAAAAACAGTTTTCAGAGATGTGATCGGTGCCCGGTGAGTCGATTGGCACAGCTGGTACTCGCTCACTATTCACTCTCCCTCTCAAAGCATCCGATTCCTGGACCCTTGGATGACCGACTCACACGTGCACGCACAAACAAAAGACAGACGGCCCACTCTGGCGCTCGTGGGATATTGTTTGCTGAAAACGGTTGCTGGTCTACGTGGGCTGGAGAAACGAGGCAACAAAAGACAGATTATAGAGAGAGATGTATATTTACGTTAAGTGTGAGCTGAGGACACAATACAGGACGTTGTCTTTTTTTTGGTGTGCGTTTTGTCTTGGGGAACGCCTAAGTCACAGCGAGAGCTGCTGCAGTTGGTTTTTTGAAAGAAAGAAAAAAGGCAAAGTGACCTCATGTTGTTTGAGTTTGTGGGCTGAGACATCGAAACACTGAATATTGTGCTTGGCTGCTACGGATTCAATAATTAAAAATGAAGGAAAAAGATTTGCTTTAGTTGCCTTAGATTTGGTAGTTGGTGTTGTTTTTTTAACTTTTTAACACCCTTCACTTCCAAGTGTCATGGAGAAGCTATATGTGGCCTTCAGTTAGCAGCAAAACTATAAGAAATAATTATTCATACAAGCAAGTGAACCTATAACTTATTTTTTCTTCAATTTCTGCCAGATGAAAATAATGAAAAGTATTTTTAGATTTTTTTTTGGTCTGCCACTTGAGCTCTCTCTCAATATCAAAACGACTGTTTTTGTCTTCTGCTGTCGTCCTCAATCCTTTCAAATCTAATTATTGGACCCTCACCAGACTGATTATGATGTCAAGTCTCACTGCCACAATCTGAGATTTGGAATTATTTGCACTCACTGGCAGGAAAATCTGTTCCTCCCAAACGTGTCTCCTAATGCAGTGTGACATTAGACTACTTAATGCCAGTGAGTGAACACATATGGAAGCAAATTTGTTCCATCTCGTAGAGATTTAGTTGGAGGTAATCTTATATTTTCTGAGCATTTCTCATGGGGAGTTGGCCGACTGAGGATACAGGACTGAGTCATAACAGAAGCCCTCGTCTGTTCGACTGAATGCATGCTGACTATACGCTGTGACTGTCATTTTAAATCTCACCCTCTCACCAGGCCACTTTTACTGTCGAGGTGCTGGAAAACAATGATACACACTTTCTGGCCCGTGCCAGATATGGCAGACACGCTGCTCTGTGGTAGCGATTTCAGCAGTTATGTTTCCCGAGACATATTTCAGTTTAATGATGCAAGGAAAAACGACGGCTTTCCCTCGAGCTTAGCTTTTGACTATCCCTATTTTTCAAGCAATTTCACCTGTCCACAGCTGGTCTCACATCGCAAAATGACGCCGCGTTGAAGCATGACACTGATGTCTTTTAAGGATTTTTAGACTTTGTTCTGGAAAACTGGGAAGCGCATGACTTCAGTCTGAACTGAGGCATTGGAATACCTATGTGTACGTGTGCTGTCACCATGGTTTTGTTTAGTATTCTGGCGCAGCGCTGACGAAAGAGCAAATCTGGCAACTTTTGTGCATCTTTGGCTTTGGTTTTCATCATCCACTTTCCTGGTGGTCTTCAACCTACCAAGTCAACACAAAGCTCAAAGAAAGACCTGGCAGGGAAGCCTAGCAAAGTGTTTTTTTTTTGTTACGCAGAGAAAGAAAAATGAGTATAGCACTCTGCATGCTGGTACACAAGTGTGCTCATGGTGGTGGCAGCGTGGAGGGCATGAATTTAAACAGCTCACCGCCTGCACTGGCAGCTGAACGTACATCTGAGGTGACACGTCATATAAAGAAGCCAACAAGCGTTTAATCTTCTCCTTGAAAAAGAGCAGCTCTCCCCTTTTTTTTTCTCTCCCCAAGTTCCCAAAAGAAACACTGCGTGCTCTAACAACGCAGGTGGGGGTTGAATAATTCATGGCAGCGCAGGCAAAGTGTCCTCATGCTGCAGTTCTATAAAAAATAATCCCATAACATCATCATGCTTACCCCATTGCTCTCCGGATTTAAACAAGGCACTTGGGAGAGGTCGACTGGACTTATAAGCATCATGACTCAGACTTCATTTGCTTGATTCTCTGTGAAGAAAACTTTGCAAGCAAAAGAGGCATTTTGAGAAGGAACACAAATCAAAACATAAACATGTTGTTGCTGCCTGGCCACATCCATGAGACCTCATGGACCGCACAAGACCGAGGGTGTTCTCACACGCTGAGTCCAGTTCGCTCATTTTGTGTCATGCCCAGGCACACCGGCCATGAAGAGGTGGGCTCAAGCATTGGTTCAGTGATATCTCGCACTTCTGGTAGAGTCAGTGTGGCTGGGAAGAATCCAGTCAGAGTCATTGTCTGGGAACCATGAATATTTGTGTAAAATGTAATAGCAATCCATCCATCACTTGTTGAGATTCTGCAGTCCCGAACCAAAGTGGTGAACTCATAACCCAAGATCAACATCACTAGAAAAATCTTGGAAGAAGATGATAAAGATAAATGCTATGTGACGGCAGAGATGGACTGCGTGTTTCCTGAGGAGAATGTGTCTTATTAACTCAGCTTCCAAGGGGGCAGCCTGCTGACTTTGGCCCATGTTGTTCATCTTGGCAGGACCTGCATTAACAGTTGTCTAACCCTGCTTTGAATGTGCTTCCAAAGTCAAGTTGAACAATCGTTAGAGCAGCTCTTTGCCCTTTTGGTAAGACAAATATCTGACAGACAGTGATAAGAAAAAAGCAAAAAATACTAATTCAGCCAGAAGGAGGAAAGAAGAAATGGAGGGGAACACTGTAATGGTCCCACAGTTCACCCAACATGACAGCCAAGTTGTATAAAATATAGTAAGTTCAGTTGACGTGGCTTTGACTTATTTTACTCACAGCTCTATTCTTAAAAGAAGTCTACAAAGAGGTGAAACAATGACAAATTGACGGCTTGTGGCTCCTTGCCTAACTCCCCCCCTCTAGAGTGATGTGATCTCCCCCACAAAGGGATATTAACGGTGACCTCTCATATTCATAATGTAACCCATGGACAACCTTGCTGCTTTATCTGCTCAGTTTGTTCCAGCACTGCACTGTGGAGTCAGTCTATGAAGGTTTCCCAAATTGTGAGGTTTCCCGTTGTGGTTAGAATAACACAAGGTCCCAAGAAGACATTTACTTTGTGATAATGTTACAGGACAACTGCCTGGAGCCATGTTTATTTAGATGTGCAATCAAAAGCATGAGCGTTGGAATTGCAGGCTGAAATCTGCATTTAATTCTGGTTATGACTGTGCTCTATGCATCATGGAAATATTGGTGTAATGTTACATAATCCTGCTTTGGCCTGAAGTATTATAACTTTTAGGAACCGGGCCAGTTATGTTAATTTTGATTGTATTCTGCATTTGTCAACTGTGGAACAGTCCGAGTAGATCACAGTGAAATGCAACCAAGTACTAATGAGATGAAATGTTCTTTCTCCAACCCCCGCAAGCGGCGCTCGTGATCAAACGCAGTGTACGTTGATAAAAATACATCAAAAGCTTCTCTGTTGACAGTGTTTGCACAAACAGGCTCCACTGCCGGCGTGAAAAAGTGGCTTTACAGGCACATAAAAGCGGATACTGTTACAGCGCACTGGATTGTGGTCCAAATCTCTTAAATGGTTAAAACAACAATTCGGGTTTTGTGGGCTTTCTTAAAATTACCCTCTTTCTTTTTCATTTGAACTCAGGTCAAAAAAAAACTGTGGCACACAATGGCTGAACTTAATCCATTCAAGGAGCGGGGGGCGGGGGGGGGATTTAAAGCAGCGTAATTTAAGCGAAATGGTTGCGGTTGAACATGATATTTGTCAGTGTCATTAGGGCAGTTTAGTAATGTAAACCTGCGGATAGATCTTTATGAACAACTAAACAACAACCATGACCGTGATATTTAGTCATACTCGAAGCGGACTCTAACTTTGTTTAATGAAGAACATATTTATGTTCAGAATTGTAATTGTTGTCGGGGGTGGGGGGGGGGTTTAGGAAGTGTATCTGCACAAGCAGAGGGATTGAAGAAGCGTTCTTTATTTCAGTGAAAGACCGCGTGGGGAGATTTCACATGTGCACTGACACACACACACATACCCACGGCCACATGCGTGCGTTCTAGGTCCATGGGCCAGGGTGAGTCTCTTTCTCTTTGTTCTTGCCGAGTGCCTGATTAAAAACATCAAGCATAACTTCCTAATTGGGCTGTCCTAACCACTTTCATCTGGGGTCTGCAAGACGAGCAGGTAGATCTGTAATCTTATAACCGCGGCTGTGCGTCCCACTCCTACGGACACGTGTAACCGAGGATGTTCAACCGGTGACTCAGGCTTTATACGTGGAAAAGAATGGAGTTATTGTCGTCAGCATCATCCGCCCCCTCTAAGTCTGTACAGCAGACTCGTTTTGTCTGGGCGGTACCTGCGTCATTAACGTATGAACCTGTTACTCAATCGAAAACTGTTGAAAAGTGCATCGAAGTTGAACTGTAAACAAAGATGAGCGTTTAGCGAGTGAAGAGCCAGATCTTCTTTTGATTTGATGGAAACAAAATGACCATAAATAGACAGAATAATGGACCATATTAAGCACGTATTAACACCTTATTTAGGACAAATCTTAATTCATGTTGTAATAGAGGTAGAATAAGGTTATGTAGTATACGAAAATTCCCTCTTTTGCAACAATAAAATGAAAATAGAAAATTCGCTTTAAACAGGACAAACCATGATAAATAGGCCTTCAACTGATATTACACAATTCAGGTTGAGTTAGAATGATGAGTGTTGGTGAGCCCAGAATTTATCAGTGAAAGTGTTTGTGCTCCAAATGCTACATTTGGTCTTGCTCAATTTTCTTTCCCCCAAAAACTCGGTGTTATTACTCAGTGATAATGTGAGGCTGTTTGGAGCATCGACAAAATCGAGTTTTGAGAATTCCAACTCAACATTTGAAACATGGGAACTTGAAAATCTCTGATCCTGTAATACAACGTTTCGTTCCGTTTCGATAATCATAAACGCTTTCATAACCTTTGCGATTCAAGTTACTGACAAGCCAACGTTGTATTATTTTTCTACCGGTCTCTGTGGACGGCTGCCTCGCATAAATGTTGCTTGGCTTAAATATTTGTTGATGAACTCCAAGATTTCGGTTCAAAACAACTCCCTTGGGACGGACCAAAAAAATGCTCATACAAATAAATCAGGGCTACATCAAATGCTTTGATAAATGAATGTAAACAAATGCAACTCAGATGTGGGGAAGCACATCACAGCCATCCACAGAGGGCCCAAAGCTCATCACTGCAGTAAAAGTGGATGTCAGATAGCTGCTCTAAATGGACAGCGACCATAGACTTGTCAGTATATACTCAACGAGTGATTTAGTCATCTCGCTTTGGGGCCATAGCTTCATATGGCGCACATGTTACACACAGAGGGCCCCTTACATCTATCAAATCTAAGATCAGAGTGTAATTGTGACTGCGAGTACGTCTGTGTTTGTGTGCATGTGTAGAGGTGTCTCTCTGTGTACGGGGCTCTGTGGTATACATGTGCAAAGCATACGCAACCACATGTGAGGGGGGGGGGGGGAATCCATCCCATGGGTATAAGAGGAATGCAGCTGGTATCAAGTGGAGAAGAAAGTAGGGTGGGGGGGGGGGGGGGGGGAGGATGTCGCCACTGATCTCCAGGTTCACTTCAATTTCTATTCCGTTGCATCCCATAAATGCCAATGTTCCCTTCAGTGTTTCTCGGAGTTTATGCGAGGAGCCTAAGTGGTTCCTATGCTCACCGATTGCGCAACACTTCTTCTTGAGCATAAAAATGGCATAAAGAGCAGATTATAGGCCAAACTGTAAACACATTACCCTGGTTATAAAACTGTGAACCGAGGATTTATTTTCCCTGGCAACAGTCGAACGTCTAAAACATGATAAATCCATATTTTAGTGCTACAAGTAAAAATGGTTGTCCAAGAATAATAATAAAAAAAAACAACCTACACCACACAGACACCATCAGTATGAATGACATAAAATATAAATTCTGCCCCATAGAGCTACACTCAGACAGTAAGAACACACATTGACGTCACATTTAATGATCACTTAGCAGACAGAGCAGAAACTGAACGTCTGCAAGACTCATCGGAGAAAAAGCTCAAGTGCAAAAACTGATGCTGAGATTTTAAGATAGTTAATTTGATTTAATCACAGTGAATAAACGTGGAGAGTATTCCTCTCTCTTCCGCCCTCCCTCGTAACGGCTAGAGATGAAGATAACGGAGATAGGCGGAGCCTGAAGGGGCTTATCGCCGTGCTCCATCTCTTTCAGCTTCGCAACGCCGAGCATCTCATGGGACAGTCTCACGACCTGGGAGAGCCCGAGGTCAAGGCCAAACCAATAAACGCTAGCTATCTATACCTCCCTCATACCCCTGTCCCACCATCCCTTCATCCCTCCATCCCCCAGCCTCTCACAGTCCCCATCGCCCGCTTCTCTAAATAAGGGCATGTTGAGTCTATCCGTGCATGGATGAGAACCTTCTCTTACAGTTCAGGAGCAGGTAAATGAAGTTTTCTCTACAACTATGCTTTTCATATCTGATAAAGCCCGAGTGTAGCAGAAATGCCTTGGCTGTTAATAGGTTTGGGATCATTGATTGTGCTGCTCCTGTGTCAGTGAGGTGCAGACAGATGTGATACGTAGTCATACAGGTAAAACCACTCCACCACTATTGTGGCATTATCTAAATATCCTTTTTAACTAAGAAAACATGTCCAAGTATCATTTATAGAGCTATAACAATTGCTGTAATGATTATAATATATTAATTGTAGGTGATTAAAAAGTCATTTTCTCAAGTAAAAAAATTGATGCATGTCAATGGTAAGGAATTATTATCTTTAATCTGATGTAAATCTGATGTTTGTGGGATTAAGAATGTTGTTTAGAGTGGTCAAAATTAACCATTCCATGTCTTGTGTTCTAGAATATTTTATGGTTTACCTATGACTAATGAATAAAACAAATAATAAAGAAAACGAATAAGCAGATTGCCAGTTTGCTTGTTCTGTTTTTTTTCTTTTCATATAAAACACACAACAATTATTTGCAATATAAGAAAATAAGAATAAGACAATTTGCCCTAACATTATGTCAAAAGGGTAAGAATATATTCCAGTCCTCAAATAAATCATGAAACTGGAATAATGATGCTTCTCTGTAACAGAATATAACCTGATCAAATCTATTATTCTGACAGTTCCTTGATGAATGGAGGATAAGACGTGAGATCAAGTGGAGGAGATTGATCCATAACAACCTCCGGGCGTGAAGCGCAGATGCACTCAGATTACTCATGTACACTTAGTTACAGTAGATTATATAGACGTTTAACCTAAATATTTGGAGAGGCTGTTGCACTGGTCGCTGGCTTTGTATGTACCAAAAGGATTTCTGCGTGTGGGGAATTATTGCTTTTCTGACAGATTGAGCTTTTAGTTCTGTTTTCAAGGTGCTCTAGGTTAATCAATTCAAGCTGCATTTTTCGAGGCCTTTCTGTCCGTCCCCCATGTGCGCCAGCACACACTCATCTATGTATCAGCTAATCCAGTGTTTGAACGAGTATGATGCTAAATCCCCTGCTTCAATAAAAGGGCTTTAGGTTGATTCTCTGTTGTTCTGAGACTTTATGGCGGAAAATGCAGTAAATGTAGGTCCAAATGAAAACCAGGGCCTATTGTCAGTGTCCATTACATGTCAGCCTTGCACTTCACCTCTCCCACTGGTCGCAGAGAGCCAGTAAACTGCCCAGAGACCAAGGGCCCTTCCGAGAAATGCTGTTGAACCATCACAATCTTCCTTGAGTGTTTGCATTCAAAGTATTACTGGTCATTCCCCATCAATTACATTCTTGGCAGTCGCCGGCAGTGGAGCCAAATTTATGTAAGGGTGGTGCCCAGTTGAGATGCTTTGAGGAGGGCTTTTAAAGATTTCAAGGTACAAGGGATTGTTTTGGCTTTGAACTATCCCCTTTATCACTGCAGCTTAACATCCATTAGAATGCCACAGACATCAATTGTGATAGATACTCTTGCACAGAAACGCTGTGCTCTTTTTGACATCTTAAAATGATTACCAGGCTTAAAGAGGCCCGCCAACATTAGACGAAGCACTGGTAGATGGTAGATGGGGTGGGGTGGGAGGTTTGGTGTGGAAGGCCTCCTAGGGAAATGGCACACGGCTTCCCACTGTGGGGGTCTGGCACGTCATTGGAAGGTGTTCATGCTTTGCATTAATGGCTGTACGTCTTGCTTTTACAGATGCAGCTGAAGTCATGCGCGTGAACTTATGTCACTTCACACACATTTTCATGTCGAATAAATACCCCGACAATACCTCCTTGTGTGTGCAAGGATCTGCTGACCACAAGCCCCTCCACCTCGTGAGCCACACCCGCCCTGTGTTGTTCAAATGCCGTTTGATCATCTTCTATTCCCAAGGACAACACCCTGGACATGACGTCTGATTTGTATCTTTCTCACCCACTCATAGCATCTTGAATGTTTCCACAGCCGGTTGCGCTGCACTGTATTCCTCTACTTCCCACACACCTGAATCATATTTTCCTGTCTTTGAGCCTCTGTTTGTTCTCAGTGACTCGTCTAAATGATGAATAAACAGTCAGCCGTCTCTGCCCTGGGTTAGGCATCCTTGTCTGGACGATATCCTCTGCTCGTTAATCAGTGTGATTGTGTTTACGGTTCACAAATGTGTGAACATGTGCTTGTATGTGTGTGTACACGTGGGCCATCCTGTCACTTCTGAGTGGTTTTGGAAGTGCATACCCATAGAGTGTCTGGGATGTTTTGGATTCATATCAGGAAAAGTGACCCGAGGGACAGAGTCAGTCGTTATTCTGTGCCATTTGGAGGAAGACAGTGTGACAGCGAGGAATGGCAGCGGTGGTGTTGAATCACCACTGAGTACAGCTCTTTCTTCCAAGCAGCTGCACTTCGTGAATTGAAGTTCCCTTATTTCTTAAGCTCTTCTCTCTGTTGGGGTAGCAGTGGCACTCTGTCAGTCAGCTGTCATCCACAAATTTGGTCCAGCCTAAAATAATATGAGGAAAATAAATGAAAGCTGTTTGTGAAGCTGTAGACCCTTCAACTACTGACCCCATCGTTCTCTCTGAATGGCCTTTTCTCATTTGCAGTAAAACAGGGCGATATATAAGTGTGCAGGCTTACAATGTGTGTGCACTTGGCTGTAGAAGGTGCTAGTGTTCTGTAAGTGGAATGAGAAAAGATGATTTACAGAGCCCCATGCTTTTGAGTGGCACCTAGCCATGGACGGCAGCCAAAACAAACCCACATGCAGGTCACTCACTGGAAGTTCTTTTGTCAGGAATCTGTGATCACTTTTTCATCGAGCCAGCATTTACATTGGTGCAAATCCAGCCAGCTAATTGAGTAAATGGTACAATAGTTTTCACCTCACCTTTTTCAGTCTTTCAGCAGATCCCTGGTGATGTTTCGCCTCATTTCAAATGCTGGACATAAGTACTACTAAATCTTTATCCTCGTACTCCACACCTGCAGTTTCACCTTTGGACTAGACCTCTCAAGCGATTTCCCATGAAGCCTGTGCGGTGGCAGATGCCAAGAAAAAGCTAATTTGCATGTAAATTATCACAAATCATAGCTGGTTTTGGTTGACGTGATGTCACATTTAAATACACACACCGCTCAGACACAAAGTCTCTCTCAAATGATGCAAACGTGGAATTACAAAAAAAGAGCCTTTCTCAACATTGGCACATGCATCTTGGTCTTTTGAAGTTTATATTTTTAGGGACAGAGTTCAAGGTTGTCTCATTTAAAAGGTCATCCAAATATGAATGTCCATGAATCTTAATTATTGTTGCGACTCTAAGAAGATGTCAAGCATTGTGTTTCTTATCCATACAAAAACAAAGCTGCAGTCAGCCTTGCTCTGCTCTTGGACAAATTGTCAAATTAGGGAATTCAGACTATTAATTATTCAGCAACACAAAAACCCCATCAGATAATGCTCCCGCCCACACTTTGTTTGCCCAGGCTAATGCCTTCCAACATCTTACCGACACGTTGTGTGGGAATAGGGACATATATGGTTGAAGCTTGTTCTCCCCAGTGGCCCCAAAGCACTATCCCAGCTACAGGAATGTGATTCTGTTTAATTAGGGACCACGAGAGAGCTCATAGGAAGCCCCCCATTTTTAATTTCTGGTCCCCATGGCTCCCTGGGACGTCTCTAACTGGTTGGAGGTCAGTGCTACAAGGCACAAGTCATAATGCCATGCTGCCAGAGGTTACCAGGGCCAGCCAGTTCTCAGAGTGTGTGTGTGAGCGACTGGGCGTGTGTGTGTGTGCCAAGTCCAGTAATCTCCTTACCCTGTCCAGACCTTTTCCAGTGGATGGCATGCTACAGGCCTGCCCAAACCATATTTTAAAAGGAATATTTGTAAACCTAAATGGCTTTAAATATTTAAAAAACCAGACATGAAAGGTTGACTACAAATCAGTGGACGAGACACAAATCTCTCATATGAGTGATTCCCCATGAATCTCCAAATATTTTCGAATGTTTTTTTTTTTTTTCCAATATGGTGCAGCTTGTGTATGTTTATTCCACTGCCCAAGTAAACACCAAAAACTATTTGGCCCTGTTGCAGATTAGAAGTCATTTTCTTCTGCTTCGAATGCTAACTTTGATCTAATTGAAGAGAGAGGCTTTGGTTTAGTGCTGTCTGTAATCCAAGAGTTATATGTACATGAATAGCTTATTTTACAAGAGCAAATATAACCGCAGACACATATGGAAAGGAACTGTTCATTGTGCAAGAAGACCCACTGGGCTTTCAGTGAATGTCCCATGTCTCTGAACCATGAACCATGGACTCCTCCACTCGCTATTTGCAGTATAATGATGTTGAAGTGGAGAAAATAAAAACAAATTGACCATTTCAAAACACAACATTATATTGAGTCCAGTGAGAATCATGTTATGTGCCTACTGTATTTCCACCACTGGTGTATCGGAGTCAGACAATGTATGCTAAAGTTAGCATCTGTCTCCCTTGCCTTCAGAAAACATCCATTTTACAGTTATGATTTTCATACTATTTGTGGATGGCCTTTTCTCATTAAGAGGTGCCTAGTCAAGTTCCATTGGACAACGTTGGTATATGGTAAACATATTAGCAAACTGTTGCTTATTTATCCAGGCAGAGGCCAGTATTCACTCTCTTTCTATCCGCTTGCTTTGTTTTGATTGGGTCACCAGCTGCCAAATGCGCCGATGCACCATGTTCCATGCAAGTTGCCAACTTTAACTTTTGAAGACTTTTTTGAAGACACATTTAGGGCAATTTCAGTCTTTATTTGATCAGACAGACAAGCTTATAAAATGGGATTGAAAAGGTTACATACACAGACACGGACTCAGGGGAATGGGCTCTATCAGGTAATCTTTTTAACATTTTATTTTTTTTCTGTAGATCAAATCAGAGTTGATTGTAAACCCAAAAGACTGAGCTGAATGTCATGAAGTTGAGTGGAAAGTTGAGTTTGTGGGACATGTGACTCTGACCCATTGTTAATAGAAGCCTACTGATTGGACCAGATTTATTGTCAACCCTGACTTGGAGTGTTTGAGGGCAATTAAGTACAACTTTAGCATGAGTGACACCCATAGCAGTAGGTTGGTGGGAACAGATGATCAGAGGTCAAAGGGTCTCAGTGTTCAAACATATTGACGATGCAGATATTTGACCTAATAATCCAGCCATCAATCACCCCCTCGCTGGTGAACAAGTGCAACGTCAAACTAATAATGACACGATGACACTTGATGAATCCTCTCAAAACCCTGTTCACACACACTCTCCACAGCAGCTTGATCGATTTCAATGTAATGAGGTGCACAAGTAGTTTATATTAGTGGAGTAAGCACTTGGGGGAAATGCTTAATTTTCAACGCAGACACCAAATTGTTTTATAAACTTTACACACTGCATTTCAACTAGTCTTAAACATGTTTATCCTTGACTAGACTAGATGACTAGGGACTAGATTAGAACTGAGATAAGACCTTATAGTTTTTGTTGTGTTTCTACAGGGAGACAGAAAAAACAAAGGGGCTGTAAGAGAAATGAGCAAAAAGATAAGAGTGAAAAGCTGCCATGTTTCTGTAGAATTTCCTCCCAAGAAGATAAATACACACACACACACACACGGGACAGCCTGTTCTGAAAGAACAAGTGACCTTCTCCGTGAAAGCCTCCAATAACAAAACAAGACATCAATAAGCTGAAAAATGATACCTTGCAAACGGAAATCACCCCGGCACATGGAACAACCCCAGAATGGCTGTTTAGAGCACAATTGTTTCAATACAGTCAAGGAAGGGATGCGCTTCTGTATTGTGTCAGCCAACAATAGCCGACTATAAACTCACAGACGCACCACCCTATGGATTTAGCAGCTCTTCATAGAGCAAGCTATTGTCCTGTGCCTGAAAACAGTCCTTTTGTAGCTGAGGGCCAATATGTGTCAGGTAACACAGGTGATGAAAATCAGTTGAGATGAAGATATATGTGAAAGAGTGAGAGAGAGGAAAGGAAGCAGAGACGAGGGTGAAAACAATTTCTTTCTTTTCAGTTTTAATTTTTTTTTGGATTGGTTCTCAGCTTGCACTACATTTCTAAATAAAACTTAAACAGTGTTTTGCGTGATTAGGCACGGTGTGATATTACCCTTTAATCTCAGTGATGTTGCTCTCTCTCACCTCGACAGGCCTATTTCCAGTTCAGTTCGTCATTTAAAGCAACAGTACGTATATATTGGACCATTAAAGCAGATTTTGATGACATTTGAACTGACCACCGAGTCCAGCATTACCTTTAATGTTGCTGGGCCTGATTCTGGCAGTTTGACACAAATTAACATGACACGCTCCTCACAGTTTTCCTACATGCTCACAAAACATGAGACTTAAGGTAGATAGGGGGAATGACAGAAGCACCATTCTCCCTCTTACATGACAGTAAACCATCACAAAACCATACATTACATAGCTTTGCTTTACGTTTTTGGCCCTCAACAAATTAGCTGTTGTGGCTCTCATTAGCAGACACTGAAGGACACTTATAAAGAAAGCTCTAATAAAGCCACTGTGCTCGATTTGACCACCAAATATATTACAAAACAAAGTTACAGACGTTTTGCAGCTACATGGTAAGATAGTATGTGTATGATGTGTTTTTGGCTCACTCTGCTGCCAACACAACGAGGGGCGACGGTCGTCTTTCAACTTGAAGGTTGTAGATTTGTTTCCCGGCTACGCTAGAATACATGCCGATGAAAGATGTACATGCATTTTATGAACCTGGCATTCAAATGTGATTGCTGTGATAAAGGGGGCCAATGTGTGAGTGAATGGATGTGAATGGCAAACACTGTAGTTTAAAGCAGCTTTGAGTGGTCTAGTGAAGACCAGAAAAGCATTACATAAATACAGACCATTTACAACTCATCCAGGAATAGTAAAGGGTCTGGTCTCGTCCAGTGTTGTCACGACTGACTTTGACTGGACTGTAAAGAAGAGGGTGCGGGTAACATGGATAATGGTCCTGTCTACAGGACAATGATGTGCAAAACATTCATGGATCTGCCCACTGAGATCACACCCTATCATTTAGCCTTGTGTGGTTGATCAGCATCCAAGAGGGTAAGTCCAATGGGATGCCCTGGAGGAAATGAGGTCATCGCAACAGACCGTGCGGAGTAAATTAAAGTAAATCCAGCTGATCCAACTTTTTCGCCTCTGCATCTGACCTGTTATTTCTTTCAATTTGAATTAAATTGTACTGTAAGAGATGACTTCATTGATATACCTCCTGGGTGTATTGGAGCGCCTACGCCACTATGCCAGGCGCTGTGACAGAGGTCGCATGCTCTCACACATACAGTCCATTTACTGATGAAATATGGCGAGCATGTGCCAATCATCTGTCCGGCTTTCAGACAACAAGCTCAGCAATAAAAGGGATGGGTGGGAGAAGAGAGGAATATTTGATATTTGTTTTTATGACTCGTTGTACATGGGAAAGCATCAAGCAAGAAGATAAAGAAAGGGAAAATGGGGGGGGGGGGGGGGGTGGAGGCTGCGAGCCAAAGACTAATCTTTTACATCACAAGAAAACAGTTTGCACCTTAGCCTGTTGATCCTCCAGTACACCCCAAAGTGAGGGAATTTGGAGAACGGGTAAAAAAGAGCTCATGTCTATGTGCCAAACATTACATCTAGCCTTAGTCACCAACCCCCAAGTGTTCAGTCATGATGTTTGTTTTAAACACAACCACAGAAACAAGAGGGGGAAACGAGGCAAAAGGATGTCAGATTTCAGATTTTTGTTTGTTTTTCGAGTCATCATCATCATCAACCGTATTCATTGTCTATATCTTTTCGGCTTTGATGTGTTTGCCATTTGTTTTTCTTCCTTTATGATCTGGCGATGATTGAGGCTCAATATATTCTGGCTGTATATTCTGGTTCAAAATGGAAAATGTTATACGCAAATTTCCATTGTTTATTTGCCTTTTTAATTAGAAATTTCTGGCGAGTGGTGCATTTTACATTTTGCATTTTACTTTTCAACCTTTATCGATGGCTTGGTATTTGACAGTAAGATTAGTCAGTAACGTGGTGAAATGTTAGAGATGACGGTTTATTTTCAAAAGGATTGGCAGTTTAATAACTTAACTTTAACTTTCAAATAACATTACAACTATAAGACATGAGGTGATTCATTATTGGTATTTGGTTCGATAGTGGATATCGACACTGGATCAAATATCGGTAGAAGAAAAAACAAAACACTCTAAATATCACTTATCACAGACACAGTGTTTGAAGCTGGGAGAGTCAGTCAATTCACCACATATGTTTTGCAGAGTCCCTCACTGGCTTTGTAGCTGCAACAGGGCAACATTGCTTTTGACACAGATAAAGCCCACTTTGGAGTGGTTCAAACACGAGCGTTATGGGCCCAACAGCGGGCGTACGGGCATGAGAGAGGAGCTGCTTTAAGATCACAAAACTCCCTAATTGACTCCTACCTCAGCTTGTAAGTTTTTATCGGTATTTTTAGAGCATATGACAAACCAAAGTAATATGATAATAGCAGGGCACATGTGCTGCTAAAGTACAATAGCTTCAAGCTAGGAAAACTGTTTAGACACACTGCTGCAAGTAAAACATATAGAGTTTCTTTTCAGGGCTGTGTGTCTGTAGGAAGTGCATGAAAGGGTATACTTTAGCTCCTTTATATGCACGAGCACAAAGAAAAAGCCATCACTTTGACAAAATGTGTCATGAAACGGAAGGTCCCACCCTTGCTTCACCTGAGTCGCATTGAAAGAGTGTGCAGAACAGGATATCATTACTATTAAAGAGGAAACAAGGCTTAACCAGTGCCAACAACCTGCTTTTAGAACGGTGAATACCTCATTGTACTGGTGGCATAAAGCAGAATCTTAAAATAACAGGGTTTTTTACATCGTTGTCACTCCCCAGGGCAGTGAGATGTGGCCACACTTGACTTTGAATGATTTTACTTTCCTTACAAATTGACACCCCTTATTCATGTGCTTCCTCACAAAAACACCTGAAAAAGGATAGAAAATGAGGGTTGGCCCTGTCTCACTCCTCGATTAGTGTTCTGAGAGTCAGACAAAGAGGGTCATGGCAGAATTAATGGCCTTTGGCGTTTCTAACTTCCCTCACAGGATACAGTTTGATTGGTAGGGTACATTTGTGTGGGTGATGATAAGAGCACTGGAAGGCAGGCTGGCATTACTGAGTTCATTTCTTAACCTGAGTCCTCTTCCATTTAAGTTGCCTTTTCTGCTCTAGGGAAAAAGAACAGAAACTGTGATTCAGGCCTGAGCTTGATGAACTGAGTGTTTTTTTTCATTATTGCAACAGGTTGCTTATTTCTCCAGGCTGTCTGAGATTTGAGTACGATCTTGTCCCCGCGGATGTTGTAGTCCACTTACAGTATTTCATCACGGTCTGGTCTGCGAAGCGATGGAGCCTGATCTGGAGTGATGTATGAGAAAGACTGCGCGCAAGAGGACTTTCTTTTACTCATATCCACTGATAAATAACAGCTGCGCAGAAAACAAACAATGTGCAACCGTTAAGGAGTTGGGATTTTCTCAAGGAAAGTTTGTGGGAAACGGCTCGACGGTGGAGGCATAACTGCTTGAATATATGAGAGCATTTTGTTGGCCGATTGATTCTATGTTTTACAATCAACATGCTTAAGTTTAAATGTGAGCAACTGTACAGCTGCTTTTCATCACCTCCCACCATCATGTGTGTCCAATAGTTCATATCATCTCACTAAAAAGTGAAATGAGGAGGTGGGTGTGCTTTTACTATAGCAATCTATGGCCTATAGAACTAACATTACAGCACATTTGTGATTTGTCCCAGCTGTGGAGACAATGGCACAGATGATACACACCTATTTAGATACTGTATTATATGGAATAGTTTATGTATTTTCGTCTATCATTTCTCCGACAGAACATTTAGTCTTTCAAAGTCTATTAGAAATGATGCATTAGAACAGAGAAGATAAGCAAATAATCATGTTGTGTGGAGTCCTGCTTATGGACCCATTGGAAACATGGCTTTTCACTGCATAGGTGGCCTACCTAGACACCCAGTCTGTTTCCCTGATGTTGACCCTTACACCTTGTCTGCCAACCTGTTATTCTTCACATCGCTATACCCTGCTGTCAAAGCACACAGACAACCTTTACCCTTACAGGCAAACCTCAGGAATTCAAATTTTCCCTCACCTCTCCTCTCCTCACATCCTTCCCTCACTTTCTTTCCTCTCCTCTCTGCCAGTCAGCCATTTATAAACACCGACGAACACAGCCCGAGACAAATCACGCCACATGTAAACAGGAAAGTCACTGAATAGACTCGACCTACCTCTGTGTTATACGCTTGCCACCATACTGTCTTGTCAACCATACAGAGGCTTGCATTAGTGAGGCGAGGAGCGTGTGAGAAAGACAGTTGGAGAGTGTAATCGTGTTTGACAGAAGAATATCTGTCATAGGGGAGTAGGAGTTTTGTGGTCGGATCCAAAGTGGGAGGAAAGTTCTCGCTATTAGATGGAAGGATTTGTATGGGACTTTGGAGTTTCCACAGAAGATGCTGACTTTGAGGGTACACACATGCAGCGCAGTTTGACTCATCCTCAAATTCCACATGCATTCACTGCCAGATTCATTATGTTGATCAGAATTTCCACACTTCTACTGAAGACACAGCAATAATGGGTGGTCCTCATTCGCAAAAACCATCATTTTCAGCGTAAACACGGCGCCACTGCATTTCTGGTCATTCTTATCATTTCCCAAAGAAATGTGCGGCGGCCGTGCTGTGAAAGGCGGAGCCCCTTAATGGTGCCTATGAATCTGATGTCATTTTCACCACGAAGGGTGTGTTCGTACAAATCTTCACCATATCTTCAAAATCATTTGACAGCTTGTTTGCTTATTTTCATTTCTGTGTGATTAGTCATATTTTTGTGGTGGCAAGGAAACGGATTATTATTATTATTTGGCCCAAATATTTAATGTTCCCATTATTTGAGCGAGTGCATAAACAAATGCGTCACCAGTAATTCATTGCGCATACAATAACACAGAGCCTGTTTCCCACAGTTTGACCAGCACTGGCAGTGGGACTCCCCTTTGCCTCAGAGCTGCTGGGACGCAGCCAGCTCAGGGTTAAGACCACCACAGCACTGACACACATACACACTGAGACCACCACTGCAGAGTCATAGTGCATATGCACAGCACTGCATCTGTGTTCCCTTGATACACACCAAGGCTTTTCATCATCGTTACAGGATGCTAGTATCAGCCAAAGCAGTGCTTGACGTTGCGAGTGTTTCAGCTGCATTTGCAGTTAAAAATATATTATTTATTTGTTGCCTGTAAAGTGTACTGTAAGTAGCATTTGTACTCAAATTAAGAAATTGTTTTTTTGTTATGCTTCACTGTTTCCCAAATAAGACTGTAGCGGTGTAAGTTACACACTACAGCTTTAAAGTGTTATTGCATTGGACTGTTGTGTATAGGTAAAGTTGTTCTTAAACGCTTGTGAGTGAAACATCATCACAAGTATTGGAGGGATTGTCATGAGATTTTACTCTTATTCAATATATTTTCATCACCACTGTTTTGTATTGGAGTTTGCGTGTTCTCCCCGTGTGTGCGTGGGTTTTCTACGGGTTCTTTGGTTTCCTCTCACAGCACAAAAAACATGCGGATTCGGCAAATTGGACTCTCAAACTTGACTGTAGGTGTGAGTGTGAGAATGACTGGTTGTTTGCCCCCCCCCCCCCGTTACCCTCATGTGGAGAATAAAGCTGTAGAAGATGAGTGAGTGAGTGTTTTGTGTTAAATGTGAGCTTGCATTGGCACCAACTTTGACATTATGTGGAGTGTGGTAATGTTTGAAAACGTCATCATGCTCTTGTTTCAGTCCAGTTGTCTCACATACGGTCTATAAAGTCACTTCTATGAAGTGTGTTTGAGAAGTGCATTCTACTTTTGCTATAAACAAACGAAACATCAAGAAAATAAATATCCTTCGGCGATCTGATCTGTGAGTGAGTTCACTGTTTTCAATGCACAAAGTGCTTTCTGCTGTTCACAGTTTTGCACTATGGTCCCTTCTCGTCCTGTGAGTTGTTGCCACTGGGTAAAACTAATTGCATCATTCTGTCACTGACAGAGCTAAAGGTCATGACCCATCTGCTCGGTCTTGGTCATTATTTCAGCTCCAGTGATTGGCACGCACGATGCTGATGTCACCGCACAAGCCCTCCTACACATTCCTGGGTCAGACCAGAAAACCCCAGCTAAACAAAATGACATACGAGTGCACTCTTGATGCATGCAATTGCCACTGGCTACATTTACACACTCAGCATAAACCTGACATGTTACCCACAGGACTCAGGCTACATTGACATGGTAACTCACATCTGTTTTTAAGCATTCTGTGGCACAAGAGTGGTTTCTAAATAACATCTTTAACTTAAAACCATTTTAATGCGGTTAACCATGTATTTCTTTTTTTAAGGAAGGAGAAGCTCACATCCATGTGTTACCTTTGGATTTCAAATTATAATAGAAGTGTGTCTTTCATTCTAATTTAATATTTTACCAAAGGTGTCTAAAATCTGATGTTTAGGCATTTAGACAGCCACATTTTAACATGCAAACTTACACAAACTAGGAGTTAAACATCAAAACATTGATGCAAATAGTTGAGACCACAAATAAAATATCAGACGCATGTCACCCCCCAAAAAAAGGATAAAACAAATATTTGAGTCAGCAGTGTAGCCACAGTGGAGCCATTTAGCCGTGTGCCATCAAGATTAACAGCTACACTGTAGTTTGGATGTAGCCTCTGGGACAGGGGGAGTGTGTTGTGAAGTTATTGTAGTGCTTGTCTTGGTTTATTTTGTGAGACCCTTTCCTGAGAGTAGGAGCTGCAGTGAGACCCAACAGATCACTTCTTCATTCTTGTGTTCTGACATGCTTTGCTCTCACAGAGGAAAATCTGTAACCTGAGCAAAATATATTGGCCGCAGGGAATAACGAGCAGAGCCACAGCACTTGTCAACTGGTGTAGGATCTAAATCAGCGCGTTGTGTGTTTGAATGGGGAACTCTTGAGCCCTAGTGTCCCTGGTACTAAGTGCAGAAGCCATTTGCACACAACTCACTCATGACTCACCTGTGTATGCTACTGTACATGTGGCTACAGCAATGTTTTCCGAAAAAAACAACTATTTTAATCAAAATAAAACTGCACACTATACTATACACACAAGCTGGAGCTGACAAATGTGCTGCTTCATGCGAACAACACAAACTGCACCTCACATGAAAGCTGACACACAACTTCAGTGCTATGACTTACAACTCTTGTATATGACTATATCCTCACTAAACCAACAGTCAGAAACAAGCAATAGCAACACTGAATTCAAACAAATCACGTTTTACCAAAGCTATTTTGCCGATTGAACATATGTTTTCTATTGCCAGCTAATCCTGTGGTTGTGTTACTTTGAAATGTGTGTGGAGTGTTTCTGACTGTATTATAATAATATATAAAGCGGTGTTTCCGCCAAATGGAAAGGTTTGGTTCAGTATGATACTGATTTTTTTTTTTTTGAGTGTCCATTAGAAATCGTACTAAAATAACTGGCCCCAACGGTTCCATTTTTAAGTAGCCTTCCCTTGGGGTACCAGAGTCATGGTACGGTACAGTATGGATGGAGCTAGACCCACAAGAGTCAGCTGATTGAAAGGTATCACTACCTTGCAACCAGTGTTTCTTCAATGCCTGCAGTCTATTCTCATATTCTCTCTCCCACAAACTGTCCTCTATTGTCACAGTAAGTACTGTATCTCACCGATGGGGCCATCGGGCTAAGTGCACACCCCATCTACCAAGCAAAGATACTGTTCTCAGTCTAACCTGGGGCTTTACCATTCCAAATTGTACCATACTATACCAGACTGAACTGGACCATGGTGGCAATATGGCTTAATAGCTCTACCGCTGTCTTTGCACACATCCATTTGGCTTGTTGTTGAATGGTGTTCCTGGGAGGGATACTGTACAGTAGAGGCTGTCCACTGATTCCTTTGGCTCCAACATTTCACATGAGTGGCTTCATATTGGTTGTTAAGCTGCAGGTCCATCACCCACGATGGTATCTTGAGTGACTTGCTGCTAAAGAAAGTTGTTTTTAGATGGGATGACTCCTTGTAGACCCCCATTAAGACCTCGCAATAACATTCATCCTGAGTGATCCGATTACATGCAGATTGTGCGTCCAGTTCTGAATGCTCCCGATCCGTCTTGAAAGTGTCCTCACCTCTGATTGCAAACGACCGCATTTGATTTGAATGATTTGTCCATTTGTCTCGCACGTTTCACTACAAGGTGGGGATACCGGATCTGATCATATGTGGTCACAGAAGACACATCCACCATGTATTTTAATACCATGTGAACAGCCGTACAACTTTGCTCTGTTTCACTTTCATTCAACCACGTCAGGGGTCATGGGTACATCAGGCGGGGGGTAGGGTTGTGTGTTACCTAATTAGCATAAAATATGGCCCAGTAATGTTCATGTGCAAGATGTTTCTGGCTTCATCTGCATGATTGCATGGGGGGGGGGGTACATGTGAACTAATACTACACTGAAATAAAATCTGTATTTTTGCCATGTTCATGTGCTCTCGCCAAGTAATATCTACTCTATACTACTACACCTTTGGGCATGCTTTTTTGAGCAGGGGCCTGAGAAAAGGACTGAGGTGAGACAAGAGAGACTGCTGTGATTCTCCTTTAAATGGCAATATAACGCCATGTGGCACTATTTTGATAAAAGCTTTACTTTCCTGCTTGTTCACACGATCCTCCGCAACAGTGTGTTTGAGCCATCATAATTATAACAGCTCTTTAAAACCTCAAAAGACAGGACCGAGTGCACGTCGGCAGCGCGCATTTGCGCGCTCTGGTTTGGGAAGTAGTTAGGGAGAAACGCTTATGTTCTGATTTGATCTGAGATATTTTCTTGAGCTGAGTTGCTATTTGCAGAACTACAGCAGTGACTCAGAGTACAAACTCAAAAAATAACTAGTACCGCGCGCGGTTCTGAACGGGTTCGAGCCGACCCACGCGGGTCGCCGTGTGCCACGGCTCCCCGCGTGCCTCGCGCTCTCACCCGTTCATTCACCGCGCGCGGTACTAGTTATTTTCAGTACTAGTTATTTTCAGCGGCGTCCCCGTGCATGTCGTTCCAAATTTCGAGGGGGATCGGGCAACGTATGGCAAAGTTATAGGGCACTTCCTGTTTAAAACGGCAGACTTCCTGTTCGATCAAGTGCGTGTCCGTAAACGTGTTCAGGGAACTTCCCTTGTCTTAAATATCAAGTTTTGTGCAGATCGGATAATCTTAGAGTTTATGTCCTGTTTCGGGCATTCCACTTCCTGTTGGGAGGTCATCTCTTGCAGACATGCTCAGGACAGGTCCCTGGTGTCACATAAAAGGTTTCGTGCAAATCGGACAACGTACGGCAAAGTTAGAGGGCACTTCCTGTTTAAAATTGCCAACTTCCTGTTCGTCTCCGTAAACGTGTTCAGGGAAGTTCCCTTGTCTTACATATCAAGTTTTGTTCAGATCGGACAATGTAAGACTTTACTTCCTGTTTCGGGCCTTCCACTTCCTGTAGGGAGGTGACCTTTTACGGACATGCTCAGGACAGGTCCCTGGTGTCACATATAAGGTTTTGTGCAGATCGGACAACGTACGGCAAAGTTAGAAGGCACTTCCTGTTTAAAATGGCCGACTTCCTGTTCGGTCAACGGCGTCTCCGTAAACATGTTCAGAGAAGGTCCCATAACTCACATATCTAGTTTCGTGTTAATCGGACAATGTAAGACTTTACTTCCTGTTTCGGGCGTTCCACTTCCTGTAGGGAGGTGACCTTTTACGGACATGTTGAGGAAGGGTCTGGGGTCCCACATACTAAGTTTCAAGTGGATACAACAATCCCTGTTGGAGCAGCATCAAAAACTATAAATGTAATTCTGTCTGCTGTCACCAGGGGGCGCTGTATTTGAAAATGAATATTTTCATATAGACGTGTTCAGGGCAGGACTGTCATCAATCCTTGCAAGTTTGGTTCAGATCGGACCAGGATTGGCAAAGTTGTAACAGTTTCTTTTTTTAGAATTTTCTACCACCACCAGGAGGCGCTGTTTTCAAAATGTACCGTTTCAGCAACATAGTCGTCTTCAGCAACTAACCATCATCAACTATAGCAAGTTTGGTTGGGATCAGACCTTCCATCGCGAAGTTATAAGAGTTTCATTGTCTGTTGTGAAAAAATATTATTATCTCCAATTTTGGCGCCCCCTATCTCCTACGCCATACAATATTTTAAAAAGCTTTTGATAACTTTTGAAGCTCAACTCGTCCACATTGATCTCACCAAGTTTGAAGGTGATCGCACAAAAGCTCTAGGAGGAGATAATTGAAATACAAGCTGTCATATTGTCTGCTGTCACCAGGGGGCGCTGTTTTCGAAATTGAATATTTTCATATAGACGTCTTTAGGGCCGGACTGTCATCAATCCTAGCCAGTTTGGTTCAGATCGGACCAGGATTCACGAAGTTGTAGCAGTTTGATTTTTTGTCCCAAAAATACGACTTTGCGTCGTTGCCATGGCAACACCGTTAAACGATTTGTCGTCATATTGATCACGCATCATCTACCATGTGTTTTGACTGTTGTCACCAATTTTGAGTGCGGTACGATTATCTGTGTAAAAGTTATTCCCGAAATCGTAAAAAAACTTTTTTTTTGTGTATTTTCTTTCACCACAAGGAGGCGCTGTTTTCAAACTTCACCGTTTTTTCATAGACGTCTTCAGCCATGGCCCATCATCAATCATAGCAAGTTTGGTTCGGATCGGACCTTCCATCGCAAAGTTATAAGAGTTTTTTTTTTCTGATGCGAAACATCAGAATCATCACGAACTTTGCCGCCCCCTATCTCGTGCGCCATGCGACATTTGAAAAAACTTTTGATACCGTGAGCTCCTCAACTGGTCCACAGGGACCTCACCAAGTTTGAAGGTGATCGCACGAAAAGTCTAGGAGGAGTTAGTTCAAATACCATTGCTGCGAATTCGCCAAAATCGCCAAAAAATGGCCAATCAACCCAAGATGGCGGATTTCCTGTTGGGTTTGGATCATGGTCATAATGTAATTTTTTCTTCATCCTGACCCACTACACATGTGTACCGATTTTCGTGCATGTGCGATAATTGTGTTGGTCATGGTGAATTTTGACAGGTCGCTTCGCACGTTTTGGCCCCTCCCACATTCAATTTTCGACGCACATTCCCCGAACCTTTTTCAGACGTAAATTTACACCAGGATTGATGCGGTCACAAAAATCTGTGAGTTTTGGGGTATGGGAAAGGCCTCAAAAACGCGATTTACTTTAAGGAATAATAAGAATAAAAATAACTAGTACCGCGCGCGGTTCTGAACGGGTTCGAGCCGACCCACGCGGGTCGCCGTGTGCCACGGCTCCCCGCGTGCCTCGCGCTCTCACCCGTTCATTCACCGCGCGCGGTACTAGTTATTTTCAGTACTAGTTATTTTCAGCGGCGTCCCCGTGCATGTCGATCCAAATTTCGGGGGGGATCGCGGCAACGTATGGCAAAGTTATAGGGCACTTCCTGTTTAAAATGGCCGACTTCCTGTTCGGTCAAATGCGCCTCCGTAAATGTGTTCAGGGAAGTTCCCTTGTCATACATATCAAGTTTTGTTCAGATCGGACTATCTTAGAGTTTACTTCCTGTTTCGGGCATTCCACTTCCTGTAGGGAGGTGACCTTTTACGGACATGCTCAGGACAGGTCCCTGGTGTCACATATAAGATTTTGTGCAAATCGGACAACGTACGTCAAAGTTAGAGGGCACTTCCTGTTTAAAATGGCCGACTTCCTGTTCGTCTCCGGAAACATGTTCAGGGAAGGTCCCGTAACTCACATATCTAGTTTCGTGTCAATCGGACAATGTAAGACTTTACTTCCTGTTTCGGGCGTTCCACTTCCTGTAGGGAGGTGACCTTTTACGGACATGCTCAGGACAGGTCCCTTAACTCACATATAAGGTTTTGTGCAGATCGGACAACGTACGGCAAAGTTAGAGGGCACTTCCTGTTTAAAATGGCCGACTTCCTGTTCGGTCAACGGCGTCTCCGTAAACATGTTCAGGGAAGGTCCGGTAACTCACATATCTAGTTTCGTGTCAATCGGACAATGTAAGACTTTACTTCCTGTTTCGGGCCTTCCACTTCCTGTAGGGAGGTGACCCTTTTACGGACATGTTGAGGAAGGGTCTGGGGTCCCACATACTAAGTTTCAAGTGGATACAACAATCCCTGTTGGAGCAGCATCAAAAACTATAAATGTAATTCTGTCTGCTGTCACCAGGGGGCGCTGTATTTGAAAATGAATATTTTCATATAGACGTGTTCAGGGCCGGACTGTCATCAATCCTTGCAAGTTTGGTTCAGATCGGACCAGGATTGACAAAGTTGTAACAGTTTGTTTTTTTAGAATTTTCTACCACCACCAGGAGGCGCTGTTTTCAAAATGTACCGTTTCAGCAACATAGTCGTCTTCAGCAACTAACCATCATCAACTATAGCAAGTTTTGTTGGAATCAGACCTTCCATCGCGAAGTTATAAGAGTTTCATTGTCTGTTATGAAAAATTATTATTATCTCCAATTTTGGCGCCCCCTATCTCGTACGCCGTACAATATTTTAAAAAGCTTTTGATAACTTTTGATGCTCAACTCGTCCACATTGATCTCACCAAGTTTGAAGGTGATCGCACAAAAGCTCTAGGAGGAGATAATTGAAATACAAGCTGTCATATTGTCTGCTGTCACCAGGAGGCGCTGTTTTCGAAATTTAATATTTTCATATAGACGTCTTTAGGGCCGGACTATCATCAATCCTAGCAAGTTTGGTTCAGATCGGACCAGGATTCACGAAGTTGTAGCAGTTTGATTTTTTGTCCCAAAAATCCGACTTTGAGTCGTTGCCATGGCAACACCGTTAAACGATTTGTCGTCATATTGATCACGCATCATCTACCATGTGTTTTGACTGTTGTCACCAATTTTGAGTGCGGTACGATTATCTGTGTAAAAGTTATTCCCGAAATCGTAAAAAAACTTTTTTTTGGTGTATTTTCTTTCACCACAAGGAGGCGCTGTTTTCAAACTTCACCGTTTTTTCATAGACGTCTTCAGCCATGGCCCATCATCAATGGTAGCAAGTTTGGTTCGGATCGGACCTTCCATCGCAAAGTTATAAGAGGTTTTTTTTTCTGATGCGAAACATCAGAATCATCACGAACTTTGCCGCCCCCTATCTCGTGCGCCATGCGACATTTGAAAAAACTTTTGATACCGTGAGCTCCTCTACTGGTCCACAGGGACCTCACCAAGTTTGAAGGTGATCGCACGAAAACTTTAGGAGGAGTTAGTTCAAATACCATTGCTGCGAATTCGCCAAAATCGCCAAAAAATCACCAATCAACCCAAGATGGCGGATTTCCTGTTGGGTTTGGATCATGGTCATAATGTAATTTTTTCTTCATCCTGACCCACTACACATGTGTACCGAATTTCGTGCATGTGTGATAATTGTGTTGGTCATGGTGAATTTGGACAGGTGGCGCCGCACTTATTGGCCCCTCCCACATTCAATTTTCGACGCACATTCCCCGAACCTTTTTCAGACGTAAATTTACACCACGATTGATGCGGTCACAAAAATTGGTGAGTTTTGGGGTATGGGAAAGGCCTCAAAAAGGCAATTCATTTGGGGGAATAATAAGAATAATAATAATAATAATAAAAATAACTAGTACCGCGCGCGGTTCTGAACGGGTTCGAGCCGACCCACGCGGGTCGCCGTGTGCCACGGCTCCCCGCGTGCCTCGCGCTCTCACCCGTTCATTCACCGCGCGCGGTACTAGTTATTTTCAGTACTAGTTATTTTCAGTACTAGTTATTTTCAGCGGCGTCCCCGCGCATGTCGATCCAAATTTCGGGGGGGATCGGGCAACGTATGGCAAAGTTATAGGGCACTTCCTGTTTAAAATGGCCGACTTCCTGTTCGGTCAAATGCGCGTCCGTAAACGTGTTCAGGGAAGTTCCCTTGTCTTACATATCAAGTTTTGTTCAGATCGGACAATCTTAGAGTTAACTTCCTGTTTCCGACATTCCACTTCCTGTTGGGAGGTCATCTTTTGCAGACATGCTCAGGACAGGTCCCTGGTGTCACATATAAGGTTTTGTGCAGATCGGACAACGTACGGCAAAGTTAGAGGGCACTTCCTGTTTAAAATGGCCGACTTCCTGTTCGGTCAACGGCGTCTCCGGAAACATGTTCAGGGAAGGTCCCGTAACTCACATATCCAGTTTCGTGTCAATCGGACAATGTAAGACTTTACTTCCTGTTTTGGGCGTTCCACTTCCTGTAGGGAGGTGACCTTTTACGGACATGTTGAGGAAGGGTCTGGGGTCCCACATACTAAGTTTCAAGTGGATACAACAATCCCTGTTGGAGCAGCATCAAAAACTATAAATGTAATTCTGTCTGCTGTCACCAGGGGGCGCTGTATTTGAAAATGAATATTTTCATATAGACGTGTTCAGGGCCGGACTATCATCAATCCCAGCAAGTTTGGTTCAGATCGGACCAGGATTAGCAAAGTTGTAACAGTTTGTTTTTTTAGAATTTTCTACCACCACCAGGAGGCGCTGTTTTCAAAATGTACCGTTTCAGCAACATAGTCGTCTTCAGCAACTAACCATCATCAACTATAGCAAGTTTGGTTGGGATCAGACCTTCCATCGCGAAGTTATAAGAGTTTCATTGTCTGTTGTGAAAAATTATTATTATCTCCAATTTTGGCGCCCCCTATCTCGTACGCCATACAATATTTTAAAAAGCTTTTGATAACTTTTGATGCTCAACTCGTCCATATTGATCTCACCAAGTTTGAAGGTGATCGCACAAAAGCTCTAGGAGGAGATAATTGAAATACAAGCTGTCATATTGTCTACTGTCACCAGGGGGCGCTGTTTTCGAAATTTAATATTTTCATATAGACGTCTTTAGGGCCGGACTATCATCAATCCTAGCAAGTTTGGTTCAGATCGGACCAGGATTCGCAAAGTTGTAGCAGTTTGATTTTTTGTCCCAAAAATCCGACTTTGCGTCGTTGCCATGGCAACACCGTTAAACGATTTGTCGTCATATTGATCACGCATCATCTACCATGTGTTTTGACTGTTGTCACCAATTTTGAGTGCCGTACGATTATCTGTGTAAAAGTTATTCCCGAAATCGTAAAAAAACTTTTTTTTTGTGTATTTTCTTTCACCACAAGGAGGCGCTGTTTTCAAACTTCACCGTTTTTTCATAGACGTCTTCAGCCATGGCCCATCATCAATGGTAGCAAGTTTGGTTCGGATCGGACCTTCCATCGCAAAGTTATAAGAGTTTTGTTTTTCTGATGCGAAACATCAGAATCATCACGAACTTTGCCGCCCCCTATCTCGTGCGCCGTGCGACATTTGAAAAAACTTTTGATACCGTGAGCTCCTCAACTGGTCCACAGGGACCTCACCAAGTTTGAAGGTGATCGCACGAAAACTCTAGGAGGAGTTAGTTCAAATACCATTGCTGCGAATTCGCCAAAATCGCCAAAAAATGGCCAATCAACCCAAGATGGCGGATTTCCTGTTGGGTTTGGATCATGGTCATAATGTAATTTTTTCTTCATCCCGACCCACTACACATGTGTACCGAATTTCCGGCATGTGCGATAATTGTGTTGGTCATGGTGAATTTGGACAGGTGGCGCCGCACTTATTGGCCCCTCCCACATTCAATTTTTGACGCACATTCCCCGAATCTTTTTCAGACGTAAATTTACACCACGATTGATGGGGTCACAAAAATCTGTGAGTTTTGGGGTATGGGAAAGGCCTCAAAAAGGCGATTTACTTTAAGGAATAATAAGAATAATAATAATAACTAGTACCGCGCGCGGTTCTGAACGGGTTCGAGCCGACCCACGCGGGTCGCCGTGTGCCACGGCTCCCCGCGTGCCTCGCGCTCTCACCCGTTCATTCACCGCGCGCGGTACTAGTTATTTTCAGTACTAGTTATTTTCAGTACTAGTTATTTTCAGCGGCGTCCCTGCGCATGTCGTTCCAAATTTCGAGGGGGATCGGGCAACGTACGACAAAGTTATAGGGCACTTCCTGTTTAAAATGGCAGACTTCCTGTTCGGTCAAGTGCGTGTACGTAAACGTGTTCAGGGAACTTCCCTTGTCTTACATATCAAGTTTTGTGCAGATCGGATAATCTTAGAGTTTACTTCCTGTTTTGGGCATTCCACTTCCTGTTGGGAGGTCATCTCTTGCAGACATGCTCAGGACAGGTCCCTGGTGTCACATAAAAGGTTTCGTGCAAATCGGACAACGTACGGCAAAGTTAGAGGGCACTTCCTGTTTAAAATGGCCAACTTCCTGTTCGTCTCCGTAAACGTGTTCAGGGAAGTTCCCTTGTCTTACATATCAAGTTTTGTTCAGATCGGACAATGTAAGACTTTACTTCCTGTTTCGGGCGTTCCACTTCCTGTAGGGAGGTGACCTTTTACGGACATGTTGAGGAAGGGTCTGGGGTCCCATATACTAAGTTTCAAGCGGATACAACAATCCCTGTTGGAGCAGCATCAAAAACTATAAATGTAATTCTGTCTGCTGTCACCAGGGGGCGCTGTATTTGAAAATGAATATTTTCATATAGACTTGTTCAGGACAGGACTGTCATCAATCCTTGCAAGTTTGGTTCAGATCGGACCAGGATTGGCAAAGTTGTAACAGTTTCTTTTTTTTGGATTTTCTACCACCACCAGGAGGCGCTGTTTTCAAAATGTACCGTTTCAGCAACATAGTCGTCTTCAGCAACTAACCATCATCAACTCTAGCAAGTTTGGTTGGGATCAGATCTTCCATCGCAAAGTTATAAGAGTTTCATTGTCTGTTATGAAAAATTATTATTATCTCCAATTTTGGCGCCCCCTATCTCGTACGCCATACAATATTTTAAAAAGCTTTTGATAACTTTTGATGCTCAACTTGTCCACATTGATCTCACCAAGTTTGAAGGTGATCGCACAAAAGCTCTAGGAGGAGATAATTGAAATACAAGCTGTCATATTGTCTGCTGTCCCCAGGGGGCGCTGTTTTCGAAATTGAATATTTTCATATAGACGTCTTTAGGGCCGGACTATCATCAATCCTAGCCAGTTTGGTTCAGATCGGACCAGGATTCGCGAAGTTGTAGCAGTTTGATTTTTTGTCCCAAAAATCCGACTTTGCGTCGTTGCCATGGCAACACCGTTAAACGATTTGTCGTCATATTGATCACGCATCATATACCATGTGTTTTGACTGTTGTCACCAATTTTGAGTGCGGTACGATTATCTGTGTAAAAGTTATTCCCGAAATCGTAAAAAAACTTTTTTTTTGTGTATTTTCTTTCACCACAAGGAGGCGCTGTTTTCAAACTTCACCGTTTTTTCATAGACGTCTCCAGCCATGGCCCATCATCAATCACAGCAAGTTTGGTTCGGATCAGACCTTCCATCGCAAAGTTATAAGAGTTTTGTTTTTCTGATGCGAAACATCAGAATCATCATGAACTTAGCCGCCCCCTATCTCGTGCGCCATGCGACATTTGAAAAAACTTTTGATACCGTGAGCTCCTCAACTGGTCCAGAGGGACCTCGCCAAGTTTGAAGGTGATCGCACGAAAACTCTAGGAGGAGTTAGTTCAAATACCATTGCTGCGAATTCGCCAAAATCGCCAAAAAATCGCCAATCAACCCAAGATGGCGGATTTCCTGTTGGGTTTGGATCATGGTCATAATGTAATTTTTTCTTCATCCTGACCCACTACACATGTGTACCGAATTTCGTGCATGTGCGATATTTGTGTTGGTCATGGTGAATTTGGACAGGTGGCGCCGCACTTATTGGCCCCTCCCACATTCAATTTTCGACGCACATTCCCCGAACCTTTTTCAGACGTAAATTTACACCAGGATTGATGCGGTCACAAAAATTGGTGAGTTTTGGGGTATGGGAAAGGCCTCAAAAAGGCGATTTACTTTAAGGAATAATAAGAATAATAATAATAATAATCCTTCCAGTTTCAATAGGTTTCTTGCAACCTTGTTGCTCGAACCCTAAAAATAACTAGTACTGAAAATAACTAGTACCGCGCGCGGTTCTGAACGGGTTCGAGCCGACCCACGCGGGTCGCCGTGTGCCACGGCTCCCCGCGTGCCTCGCGCTCTCACCCGTTCATTCACCGCGCGCGGTACTAGTTATTTTCAGTACTAGTTATTTTCAGCGGCGTCCCCACCCATGTCGATCCAAATTTCGGGGGGGATCGGGCAACGTATGGCAAAGTTATAGGGCACTTCCTGTTTAAAATGGCCGACTTCCTGTCCGGTCAAATGCGCGTCCGTAAACGTGTTCAGGGAAGTTCCCTTGTCTTACATTTCAAGTTTTGTTCAGATCGGACAATCTTAGAGTTTACTTCCTGTTTCGGGCATTCCACTTCCTGTTGGGAGGTCATCTTTTGCAGACATGCTCAGGACAGGTCCCTGGTGTCACATATAAGGTTTTGTGCAAATCGGACAACGTAAGGCAACGTTAGAGGGCACTTCCTGTTTAAAATGGCCAACTTCCTGTTTGTCTCTGGAAACATGTTCAGGGATGGTCCCGTAACTCACATATCTAGTTTTGTGTCAATCGGACAATGTAAGACTTTACTTCCTGTTTCGGGCGTTCCACTTCCTGTAGGGAGGTGACCTTCTACGGACATGTTCAGGACAGGTCCCTGGTGTCACATATAAGGTTTCGTGCAAATCGGACAACGTACGGCAAAGTTAGAGGGCACTTCCTGTTTAAAATGGCCGACTTCCTGTTCGTCTCCGGAAACATGTTCAGGGAAGGTCCCGTAACTCACATATCCAGTTTCGTGTCAATCGGACAATGTAAGACTTTACTTCCTGTTTTGGGCGTTCCACTTCCTGTAGGGAGGTGACCTTTTACGGACATGTTGAGGAAGGGTCTGGGGTCCCACATACTAAGTTTCAAGTGGATACAACAATCCCTGCTGGAGCAGCATCAAAAACTATAAATGTAATTCTGTCTGCTGTCACCAGGGGGCGCTGTATTTGAATATGAATATTTTCATATAGACGTGTTCAGGGCCGGACTGTCATCAATCCTTGCAAGTTTGGTTCAGATCGGACCAGGATTCACGAAGTTGTAGCAGTTTGATTTTTTAGAATTTTCTACCACCACCAGGAGGCGCTGTTTTCAAAATGTACCGTTTCAGCAACATGGTCGTCTTCAGCAACTAACCATCATCAACTGTAGCAAGTTTGGTTGGGATCAGACCTTCCATCGCGAAGTTATAAGAGTTTCATTGTCTGTTATGAAAAATTATTATTATCTCCAATTTTGGCGCCCCCTATCTCGTACGCCATACAATATTTTAAAAAGCTTTTGATAACTTTTGATGCTCAACTCGTCCACATTGATCTCACCAAGTTTGAAGGTGATCGCACAAAAGCTCTAGGAGGAGATAATTGAAATACAAGCTGTCATATTGTCTGCTGTCACCAGGGGGCGCTGTTTTCGAAATTAAATATTTTCATATAGACGTCTTTAGGGCCGGACTATCATCAATCCTAGCAAGTTTGGTTCAGATCGGACCAGGATTCACGAAGTTGTAGCAGTTTGATTTTTTGTCCCAAAAATCCGACTTTGCGTCGTTGCCATGGCAACACCGTTAAACGATTTGTCATCATATTGATCACGCATCGTCTACCATGTGTTTTGACTGTTGTCACCAATTTTGAGTGCGGTACGATTATCTGTGTAAAAGTTATTCCCGAAATCGTAAAAAAACTTTTTTTGTGTGTATTTTCTTTCACCACAAGGAGGCGCTGTTTTCAAACTTCACCGTTTTTTCATAGACGTCTTCAGCCATGGCCCATCATCAATCATAGCAAGTTTGGTTCGGATCGGACCTTCCATCGCAAAGTTATAAGAGTTTTGTTTTTCTGATGCGAAACATCAGAATCATCACGAACTTTGCCGCCCCCTATCTCGTGCGCCATGCGACATTTGAAAAAACCTTTGATACCGTGAGCTCCTCAACTGGTCCACAGGGACCTCACCAAGTTTGAAGGTGATCGCACGAAAACTCTAGGAGGAGTTAGTTCAAATACCATTGCTGCGAATTCGCCAAAATCGCCAAAAAATGGCCAATCAACCCAAGATGACGGATTTCCTGTTGGGTTTGGATCATGGTCATAATGTAATTTTTTCTTCATCCTGACCCACTACACATGTGTACCGAATTTCGGGCATGTGCGATAATTGTGTTGGTCATGGTGAATTTGGACAGGTGGCGCCGCACTTATTGGCCCCTCCCACATTCAATTTTCGACGCACATTCCCCGAACCTTTTTCAGACGTAAATTTACACCACGATTGATGCGGTCACAAAAATCTGTGAGTTTTGGGGTATGGGAAAGGCCTCAAAAAGGCGATTCATTTGGGGGAATAATAAGAATAATAATAATAATAATAATCCTTCCAGTTTCAATAGGTTTCTTGCAACCTTGTTGCTCGAACCCTAATAATAATAATGAACGGGTTCGAGCCGACCCACGCGGGTCGCCGTGTGCCACGGCTCCCCGCGTGCCTCGCGCTCTCACCCGTTCATTCACCGCGCGCGGTACTAGTTATTTTCAGTACTAGTTATTTTCAGCGGCGTCCCCGCGCATGTCGATCCAAATTTCGGGGGGGATCGGGCAACGTATGGCAAAGTTATAGGGCACTTCCTGTTTAAAATGGCCGACTTCCTGTTCGGTAAAATGCGCGTCCGTAAACGTGTTCAGGGAAGTTCCCTTGTCTTACATATCAAGTTTTGTTCAGATCGGACAATCTTAGAGTTTACTTCCTGTTTCGGGCATTCCACTTCCTGTTGGGAGGTAATCTTTTGCAGACATGCTCAGGACAGGTCCCTGGTGTCACATATAAGGTCTCGTGCAAATCGGACAACGTACGGCAAAGTTAGAGGGCACTTCCTGTTTAAAATGGCCAACTTCCTGTTCATCTCTGGAAACATGTTCAGGGAAGGTCCCGTAACTCACCTATCTAGTTTTGTTCAGATCGGACAATGTAAGACTTTACTTCCTGTTTCGGGCGTTCCACTTCCTGTAGGGAGGTGACCTTTTACGGACATGCTCAGGACAGGTCCCTTAACTCACATATAAGGTTTTGTGCAGATCGGACAACGTACGGCAAAGTTAGAGGGCACTTCCTGTTTAAAATGGCCGACTTCCTGTTCGGTCAACGGCGTCTCCGTAAACATGTTCAGGGAAGGTCCAGTAACTCACATATCTAGTTTCGTGTCAATCGGACAATGTAAGACTTTACTTCCTGTTTCGGGCGTTCCACTTCCTGTAGGGAGGTGACCTTTTACGGACATGTTGAGGAAGGGTCTGGGGTCCCACATACTAAGTTTCAAGTGGATACAACAATCCCTGTTGGAGCAGCATCAAAAACTATAAATGTAATTCGGTCTGCTGTCACCAGGGGGCGCTGTATTTGAAAATGAATATTTTCATATAGACGTGTTCAGGGCCGGACTGTCATCAATCCTTGCAAGTTTGGTTCAGATCGGACCAGGATTGGCAAAGTTGTAACAGTTTGTTTTTTTAGAATTTTCTACCACCACCAGGAGGCGCTGTTTTCAAAATGTACCGTTTCAGCAACATAGTCGTCTTCAGCAACTAACCATCATCAACTATAGCAAGTTTGGTTGGGATCAGACCTTCCATCGCGAAGTTATAAGAGTTTCATTGTCTGTTATGAAAAATTATTATTATCTCCAATTTTGGCGCCCCCTATCTCGTACGCCATACAATATTTTAAAAAGCTTTTGATAACTTTTGATGCTCAACTTGTCCACATTGATCTCACCAAGTTTGAAGGTGATCGCACAAAAGCTCTAGGAGGAGATAATTGAAATACAAGCTGTCATATTGTCTGCTGTCCCCAGGGGGCGCTGTTTTCGAAATTGAATATTTTCATATAGACGTCTTTAGGGCCGGACTATCATCAATCCTAGCCAGTTTGGTTCAGATCGGACCAGGATTCGCGAAGTTGTAGCAGTTAGATTTTTTGTCCCAAAAATCCGACTTTGCGTCGTTGCCATGGCAACACCGTTAAACGATTTGTCGTCATATTGATCACGCATCATCTACCATGTGTTTTGACTGTTGTCACCAATTTTGAGTGCGGTACGATTATCTGTGTAAAAGTTATTCCCGAAATCGTAAAAAAACATTTTTTTGGTGTATTTTCTTTCACCACAAGGAGGCGCTGTTTTCAAACTTCACCGTTTTTTCATAGACGTCTTCAGCCATGGCCCATCATCAATCATAGCAAGTTTGGTTCGGATCGGACCTTCCATCGCAAAGTTATAAGAGTTTTTTTTTTCTGATGCGAAACATCAGAATCATCACGAACTTTGCCGCCCCCTATCTCGTGCGCCATGCGACATTTGAAAAAACTTTTGATACCGTGAGCTCCTCAACTGGTCCACAGGGACCTCACCAAGTTTGAAGGTGATCGCACGAAAACTCTAGGAGGAGTTAGTTCAAATACCATTGCTGCGAATTCGCCAAAATCGCCAAAAAATCGCCAATCAACCCAAGATGGCGGATTTCCTGTTGGGTTTGGATCATGGTCATAATGTAATTTTTTCTTCATCCTGACCCACTACACATGTGTACCGAATTTCGTGCATGTGCGATATTTGTGTTGGTCATGGTGAATTTGGACAGGTGGCGCCGCACTTATTGGCCCCTCCCACATTCAATTTTCGCCGCACATTCCCCGAACCTTTTTCAGACGTAAATTTACACCAGGATTGATGCGGTCACAAAAATTGGTGAGTTTTGGGGTATGGGAAAGGCCTCAAAAAGGCAATTCATTTGGGGGAATAATAAGAATAATAATAATAATAATAATCCTTCCAGTTTCAATAGGTTTCTTGCAACCTTGTTGCTCGAACCCTAAAAATAACTAGTACCGCGCGCGGTTCTGAACGGGTTCGAGCCGACCCACGCGGGTCGCCGTGTGCCACGGCTCCCCGCGTGCCTCGCGCTCTCACCCGTTCATTCACCGCGCGCGGTACTAGTTATTTTCAGTACTAGTTATTTTCAGCGGCGTCCCTGCGCATGTCGTTCCAAATTTCGAGGGGGATCGGGCAACGTATGGCAAAGTTATAGGGCACTTCCTGTTTAAAATGGCAGACTTCCTGTTCGGTCAAGTGCGTGTCCGTAAACGTGTTCAGGGAACTTCCCTTGTCTTACATATCAAGTTTTGTGCAGATCGGACAATCTTAGAGTTGACTTCCTGTTTCGGGCATTCCACTTCCTGTTGGGAGGTCATCTCTTGCAGACATGCTCAGGACAGGTCCCTGGTGTCACATAAAAGGTTTCGTGCAAATCGGACAATGTACGGCAAAGTTAGAGGGCACTTCCTGTTTAAAATCGCCAACTTCCTGTTCATCTCCGTAAACGTGTTCAGGGAAGTTCCCTTGTCTTACATATCAAGTTTTGTTCAAATCGGACAATGTAAGACTTTACTTCCTGTTTCGGGCGTTCCACTTCCTGTAGGGAGGTGACCTTTTACGGACATGCTCAGGACAGGTCCCTGGTGTCACATATAAGGTTTTGTGCAGATCGGACAATGTACGGCAAAGTTAGAGGGCACTTCCTGTTTAAAATGGCCGACTTCCTGTTCGGTCAACGGCGTCTCCGTAAACATGTTCAGGGAAGGTCCAGTAACTCACATATCTAGTTTCGTGTCAATCGGACAATGTAAGACTTTACTTCCTGTTTCGGGCGTTCCACTTCCTGTAGGGAGGTGACCTTTTACGGACATGTTGAGGAAGGGTCTGGGGTCCCACATACTAAGTTTCAAGTGGATACAACAATCCCTGTTGGAGCAGCATCAAAAACTATAAATGTAATTCTGTGTGCTGTCACCAGGGGGCGCTGTATTTGAAAATGAATATTTTCATATAGACGTGTTCAGGGCCGGACTGTCATCAATCCTTGCAAGTTTGGTTCAGATCGGACCAGGATTGGCGAAGTTGTAACAGTTTGTTTTTTTAGAATTTTCTAGCACCACCAGGAGGCGCTGTTTTCAAAATGTACCGTTTCAGCAACATAGTCGTCTTCAGCAACTAACCATCATCAACTATAGCAAGTTTGGTTGGGATCAGACCTTCCATCGCGAAGTTATAAGAGTTTCATTGTCTGTTATGAAAAATTATTATTATCTCCAATTTTGGCGCCCCCTATCTCGTACGCCATACAATATTTTAAAAAGCTTTCGATAACTTTTGATGCTCAACTCGTCCACATTGATCTCACCAAGTTTGAAGGTGATCGCACAAAAGCTCTAGGAGGAGATAATTGAAATACAAGCTGTCATATTGTCTACTGTCACCAGGGGGCGCTGTTTTCGAAATTTAATATTTTCATATAGACGTCTTTAGGGCCGGACTATCATCAATCCTAGCAAGTTTGGTTCAGATCGGACCAGGATTCACGAAGTTGTAGCAGTTTGATTTTTTGTCCCAAAAATCCGACTTTGCGTCGTTGCCATGGCAACACTGTTAAACGATTTGTCGTCATATTGATCACGCATCATCTACCATGTGTTTTGACTGTTGTCACCAATTTTGGGTGCGGTACGATTATCTGTGAAAAAGTTATTCCCAAAATCGTAAAAAAACTTTTTTTTTGTGTATTTTCTTTCACCACAAGGAGGCGCCGTTTTCAAACTTCACCGTTTTTTCATAGACGTCTTCAGCCATGGCCCATCATCAATCATAGCAAGTTTGGTTCGGATCGGACCTTCCATCGCAAAGTTATAAGAGTTTTTTTTTTCTGATGCGAAACATCAGAATCATCACGAACTTTGCCGCCCCCTATCTCGTGCGCCATGCGACATTTGAAAAAACTTTTGATACCGTGAGCTCCTCAACTGGTCCACAGGGACCTCACCAAGTTTGAAGGTGATCGCACGAAAACTCTAGGAGGAGTTAGTTCAAATACCATTGCTGCGAATTCGCCAAAATCGCCAAAAAATCGCCAATCAACCCAAGATGGCGGATTTCCTGTTGGGTTTGGATCATGGTCATAATGTAATTTTTTCTTCATCCTGACCCACTACACATGTGTACCGAATTTCGGGCATGTGCGATAATTGTGTTGGTCATGGTGAATTTGGACAGGTGGCGCCGCACTTATTGGCCCCTCCCACATTCAATTTTCGACGCACATTCCCCGAACCTTTTTCAGACGTAAATTTACACCACGATTGATGCGGTCACAAAAATCTGTGAGTTTTGGGGTATGGGAAAGGCCTCAAAAAGGCGATTTACTTTAAGGAATAATAAGAATAATAATAATAACTAGTACCGCGCGCGGTTCTGAACGGGTTCGAGCCGACCCACGCGGGTCGCCGTGTGCCACGGCTCCCCGCGTGCCTCGCGCTCTCACCCGTTCATTCACCGCGCGCGGTACTAGTTATTTTCAGTACTAGTTATTTTCAGCGGCGTCCCTGCGCATGTCGTTCCAAATTTCGAGGGGGATCGGGCAACGTATGGCAAAGTTATAGGGCACTTCCTGTTTAAAATGGCCGACTTCCTGTTCGGTCAAATGCGCGTCCGTAAACGTGTTCAGGGAACTTCCCTTGTCTTACATATCAAGTTTTGTTCAGATCGGACAATCTTAGAGTTTACTTCCTGTTTCGGGCATTCCACTTCCTGTTGGGAGGTCACCTTTTGCAGACATGCTCAGGACAGGTCCCTGGTGTCACATATAAGGTTTTGTGCAAATCGGACAATGTACTGCAAAGTTAGAGGGCACTTCCTGTTTAAAATGGCCAACTTCCTGTTCGTCTCCGTAAACGTGTTCAGGGAAGTTCCCTTGTCTTACATATCAAGTTTTGTTCAGATCGGACAATGTTAGACTTTACTTCCTGTTTCGGGCGTTCCACTTCCTGTAGGGAGGTGACCTTTTACGGACATGCTCAGGACAGGTCCCTGGTGTCACATATAAGGTTTTGTGCAGATCGGACAACGTACGGCAAAGTTAGAGGGCACTTCCTGTTTAAAATGGCCGACTTCCTGTTCGGTCAACGGCGTCTCCGTAAACATGTTCAGGGAAGGTCCAGTAACTCACATATCTAGTTTCGTGTCAATCGGACAATGTAAGACTTTACTTCCTGTTTCGGGCGTTCCACTTCCTGTAGGGAGGTGACCTTTTACGGACATGTTGAGGAAGGGTCTGGGGTCCCACATACTAAGTTTCAAGTGGATACAACAATCCCTGTTGGAGCAGCATCAAAAACTATAAATGTAATTCTGTCTGCTGTCACCAGGGGGCGCTGTATTTGAAAATGAATATTTTCATATAGACGTGTTCAGGGCCGGACTGTCATCAATCCTTGCAAGTTTGGTTCAGATCGGACCAGGATTGGCAAAGTTGTAACAGTTTGTTTTTTTAGAATTTTCTACCACCACCAGGAGGCGCTGTTTTCAAAATGTACCGTTTCAGCAACATAGTCGTCTTCAGCAACTAACCATCATCAACTATAGCAAGTTTGGTTGGGATCAGACCTTCCATCGCGAAGTTATAAGAGTTTCATTGTCTGTTATGAAAAATGATTATTATCTCCAATTTTGGCGCCCCCTATCTCGTACGCCATACAATATTTTAAAAAGCTTTTGATAACTTTTGATGCTCAACTCGTCCACATTGATCTCACCAAGTTTGAAAGTGATCGCACAAAAGCTCTAGGAGGAGATAGTTGAAATACAAGCTGTCATATTGTCTGCTGTCACCAGGGGGCGCTGTTTTCGAAATTGAATATTTTCATATAGACGTCTTTAGGGCCGGACTGTCATCAATCCTAGCAAGTTTGGTTCAGATCGGACCAGGATTCGCCAAGTTGTAGCAGTTTGATTTTTTGTCCCAAAAATCCGACTTTGCGTTGTTGCCATGGCAACACCGTTGAACGATTTGTCGTCATATTGATCACGCATCATCTACCATGTGTTTTGACTGTTGTCACCAATTTTGAGTGCGGTACGATTATCTGTGTAAAAGTTATTCCCGAAATCGTAAAAAAACTTTTTTTTGGTGTATTTCCTTTCACCACAAGGAGGCGCTGTTTTCAAACTTCACCGTTTTTTCATAGACGTCTTCAGCCATGGCCCATCATCACTCATAGCAAGTTTGGTTCGGATCGGACCTTCCATCGCAAAGTTATAAGAGTTTTGTTTTCCTGATGCGAAACATCAGAATCATCACGAACTTTGCCGCCCCCTATCTCGTGCGCCATGCGGCATTTGAAAGAACTTTTGATACCGTGAGCTCCTCAACTGGTCCACAGGGACCTCACCAAGTTTGAAGGTGATCGCACGAAAACTCTAGGAGGAGTTAGTTCAAATACCATTGCTGCGAATTCGCCAAAATCGCCCAAAAATGGCCAATCAACCCAAGATGGCGGACTTCCTGTAGGTTTCACGGGAAAGTCGTCATCGACTTTTTTGACCGTCCCCACCTAATGAACGTGTGTACCAAGTTACGTTCACGTACGTTAAACCCGACATGAGTTGACCTAATAGAAGTTTTTTGTGTGACTTTTTAGCCCCTCCCACTTCCAATTTTCCACGCATTTTCCCCGAACGACTTTCAGACGTAAATTTACACCAGGATTGATGCGGTCACAAAAATCTGTGAGTTTTGGGGTATGGGAAAGGCCTCAAAAATGCGATTTACTTTTAGGAATAATAATAATAATAATAATAATAATAATAATCTTTTGCATTTCAATAGGGTTCTTGCAACCTTGTTGCTCGAACCCTAATAATAATAATCCTTCCAGTTTCAATAGGTTTCTTGCAACCTTGTTGCTCGAACCCTAATAATCCTTCCAGTTTCAATAGGTTTCTTGCAACCTTGTTGCTCGAACCCTAATAATAAAAATAACTAGTACCGCGCGCGGTTCTGAACGGGTTCGAGCCGACCCACGCGGGTCGCCGTGTGCCACGGCTCCCCGCGTGCCTCGCGCTCTCACCCGTTCATTCACCGCGCGCGGTACTAGTTATTTTCAGTACTAGTTATTTTCAGCGGCGTCCCAGCACATGTCGATCCAAATTTCGGGGGGGATCGGGCAACGTATGGCAAAGTTATAGGGCACTTCCTGTTTAAAATGGCCGACTTCCTGTTCGGTCAAATGCGCGTCCGTAAACGTGTTCAGGGATGTTCCCTTGTCTTACATATCAAGTTTTTTTCAGATCGGACAATCTTAGAGTTTACTTCCTGTTTCGGGCATTCCACTTCCTGTTGGGAGGTCATCTTTTGCAGACATGCTCAGGACAGGTCCCTGGTGTCACATATAAGGTTTCGTGCAAATCGGACAACATACGGCAAAGTTAGAGGGCACTTCCTGTTTACAATGGCCAACTTCCTGTTCGTCTCTGGAAACATGTTCAGGGAAGGTCCTGTAACTCACATATCTAGTTTTGTGTCAATCGGACAATGTAAGACTTTACTTCCTGTTTCGGGCGTTCCACTTCCTGTAGGGAGGTGACCTTTTATGGACATGCTCAGGACAGGTCCCTTAACTCACATATAAGGTTTTGTGCAGATCGGACAACGTACGGCAAAGTTAGAGGGCACTTCCTGTTTAAAATGGCCGACTTCCTGTTCGGTCAACGGCGTCTCCGTAAACATGTTCAGGGAAGGTCCGGTAACTCACATATCTAGTTTCGTGTCAATCGGACAATGTAAGACTTTACTTCCTGTTTCGGGCGTTCCACTTCCTGTAGGGAGGTGACCTTTTACGGACATGTTGAGGAAGGGTCTGGGGTCCCACATACTAAGTTTCAAGTGGATACAACAATCCCTGTTGGAGCAGCATCAAAAACTATAAATGTAATTCTGTCTGCTGTCACCAGGGGGCGCTGTATTTGAAAATGAATATTTTCATATAGACGTGTTCAGGGCCGGACTGTCATCAATCCTTGCAAGTTTGGTTCAGATCGGACCAGGATTGGCAAAGTTGTAACAGTTTCTTTTTTTAGAATTTTCTACCACCACCAGGAGGCGCTGTTTTCAAAATGTACCGTTTCAGCAACATAGTCGTCTTCAGCAACTAACCATCATCAACTATAGCAAGTTTGGTTGGGATCAGACCTTCCATCGCGAAGTTATAAGAGTTTCATTGTCTGTTATGAAAAATTATTATTATCTCCAATTTTGGCGCCCCCTATCTCGTACGCCATACAATATTTTAAAAAGCTTTTGATAACTTTTGATGCTCAACTCGTCCACATTGATCTCACCAAGTTTGAAGGTGATCGCACAAAAGCTCTAGGAGGAGATAATTGAAATACAAGCTGTCATATTGTCTGCTGTCACCAGGGGGCGCTGTTTTCGAAATTTAATATTTTCATATAGACGTCTTTAGGGCCGGACTATCATCAATCCTAGCAAGTTTGGTTCAGATCGGACCAGGATTCACGAAGTTGTAGCAGTTTGATTTTTTGTTCCAAAAATCCGACTTTGCGTCGTTGCCATGGCAACACCGTTAAACGATTTGTCGTCATATTGATCACGCATCATCTACCATGTGTTTTGACTGTTGTCACCAATTTTCAGTGCGGTACGATTATCTGTGTAAAAGTTATTCCCGAAATCGTAAAAAAACTTTTTTTTTGTGTATTTTCTTTCACCACAAGAAGGCGCTGTTTTCAAACTTCACCGTTTTTTCATAGACGTCTTCAGCCATGGCCCATCATCAATCATAGCAAGTTTGGTTCGGATCGGACCTTCCATCGCAAAGTTATAAGAGTTTTGTTTTGATGATGCGAAACATCAGAATCATCACGAACTTTGCCGCCCCCTATCTCGTGCGCCATGCGACATTTGAAAAAACTTTTGATACCGTGAGCTCCTCAACTGGTCCACAGGGACCTCACCAAGTTTGAAGGTGATCGCACGAAAACTCTAGGAGGAGTTAGTTCAAATACCATTGCTGCGAATTCGCCAAAATCGCCAAAAAATCGCCAATCAACCCAAGATGGCGGATTTCCTGTTGGGTTTGGATCATGGTCATAATGTAATTTTTTCTTCATCCTGACCCACTACACATGTGTACCGAATTTCGTGCATGTGCGATATTTGTGTTGGTCATGGTGAATTTGGACAGGTGGCGCCGCACTTATTGGCCCCTCCCACATTCAATTTTCGACGCACATTCCCCGAACCTTTTTCAGACGTAAATTTACACCAGGATTGATGCGGTCACAAAAATTGGTGAGTTTTGGGGTATGGGAAAGGCCTCAAAAAGGCAATTCATTTGGGGGAATAATAAGAATAACGAGCCGACCCACGCGGGTCGCCGTGTGCCACGGCTCCCCGCGTGCCTCGCGCTCTCACCCGTTCATTCACCGCGCGCGGTACTAGTTATTTTCAGTACTAGTTATTTTCAGCGGGGTCCCCCCGCATGTCGATCCAAATTTCGGGGGGGATCGGGCAACGTATGGCAAAGTTATAGGGCACTTCCTGTTTAAAATGGCCGACTTCCTGTTCGGTCAAATGTGCGTCCGTAAACGTGTTCAGGGAAGTTCCCTTGTCTTACATATCAAGTTTTGTTCAGATCGGACAATTTTAGAGTTAACTTCCTGTTTCCGGCATTCCACTTCCTGTTGGGAGGTCATCTTTTGCAGACATGCTCAGGACAGGTCCCTGGTGTCACATATAAGGTTTCGTGCAAATCGGACAACGTACGGCAAAGTTAGAGGGCACTTCCTGTTTAAAATGGCCGACTTCCTGTTCGTCTCCGTAAACATGTTCAGGGAAGGTCCCGTAACTCACATATCTAGTTTCGTGTCAATCGGACAATGTAAGACTTTACTTCCTGTTTCGGGCGTTCCACTTCCTGTAGGGAGGTGACCTTTTACGGACATGTTGAGGAAGGGACTGGGGTTCCACATACTAAGTTTCAAGTGGATACAACAATCCCTGTTGGAGCAGCATCAAAAACTATAAATGTAATTCTGTCTGCTGTCACCAGGGGGCGCTGTATTTGAAAATGAATATTTTCATATAGACTTGTTCAGGACAGGACTGTCATCAATCCTTGCAAGTTTGGTTCAGATCGGACCAGGATTGGCAAAGTTGTAACAGTTTCTTTTTTTAGAATTTTCTACCACCACCAGGAGGCGCTGTTTTGAAAATGTACCGTTTCAGCAACATAGTCGTCTTCAGCAACTAACCATCATCAACTATAGCAAGTTTGGTTGGGATCAGATCTTCCATCGCAAAGTTATAAGAGTTTCATTGTCTGTTGTGAAAAATTATTATTATCTCCAATTTTGGCGCCCCCTATCTCGTACGCCATACAATATTTTAAAAAGCTTTTGATAACTTTTGATGCTCAACTCGTCCACATTGATCTCACCAAGTTTGAAGGTGATCGCACAAAAGCTCTAGGAGGAGATAATTGAAATACAAGCTGTCATATTGTCTGCTGTCACCAGGGGGCGCTGTTTTCGAAATTGAATATTTTGATATAAACGTCTTTAGGGCCGGACTATCATCAATCCTAGCCAGTTTGGTTCAGATCGGACCAGGATTCGCGAAGTTGTAGCAGTTTGATTTTTTGTCCCAAAAATCCGATTTTGCGTCGTTGCCATGGCAACACCGTTAAACGATTTGTCGTCATATTGATCACACATCATCTACCATGTGTTTTGACTGTTGTCACCAATTTTGAGTGCGGTACGATTATCTGTGTAAAAGTTATTCCCGAAATCGTAAAAAAACTTTTTTTTTGTGTATTTTCTTTCACCACAAGGAGGCGCTGTTTTCAAACTTCACCGTTTTTTCATAGACGTCTTCAGCCATGGCCCATCATCAATCATAGCAAGTTTGGTTCGGATCGGACCTTCCATCGCAAAGTTATAAGAGTTTTGTTTTTCTGATGCGAAACATCAGAATCATCGCGAACTTTGCCGCCCCCTATCTCGTGCGCCATGCGACATTTGAAAAAACTTTTGATACCGTGAGCTCCTCAACTGGTCCACAGGGACCTCACCAAGTTTGAAGGTGATCGCACGAAAACTCTAGGAGGAGTTAGTTCAAATACCATTGCTGCGAATTCGCCAAAATCGCCCAAAAATCGCCAATCAACCCAAGATGGCGGATTTCCTGTAGGTTTCACGGGAAAGTCGTCATCGACTTTTTTGACCGTCCCCACCTAATGAACGTGTGTACCAAGTTTCGTTCACGTACGTTAAACCCGACATGAGTTGACCTAATAGAAGTTTTTTGCGTGACTTTTTAGCCCCTCCCACCTCCAATTTTCCACGCATTTTCCCCGAACGACTTTCAGACGTAAATTTACACCAGGATTGATGCGGTCACAAAAATCTGTGAGTTTTGGGGTATGGGAAAGGCCTCAAAAATGCGATTTACTTTTAGGAATAATAATAATAATAATAATAATAATAATAATCTTTTGCATTTCAATAGGGTTCTTGCAACCTTGTTGCTCGAACCCTAATAATCCTTCCAGTTTCAATAGGTTTCTTGCAACCTTGTTGCTCGAACCCTAACAAGCATGCTGATACCCATCGCCAGAGTCTGGCACGCAGCCATGTCTGCGTTTTTTTGACTGGGTGCAGCATGACCTTCAAATAACAGTATTATTGTCTGGATTACCAGGCGACAGGGAGGAAGTGTCAATTGAAGTGGTTAAAGTACTTAATATTAAGTACAAGTTTAGTGTTAGGTGATGAGGTCACAAAGAAGCCCTGAAAATAAGAGGTATGTAGTACAGCAGAAGATGTCTTCCTGGCTGGACTTTGCATTATAAGACACTGGATATTTTTGTTTATTCACTCTCTTAGTGACAGGAGGTTGATGCTCTCAAGATCACTACTTATTTTGTGATATTTCATTTGTTTAGTCCATGCCTAATCCCAAGTGTAAAAATGACAAGTTGTGGTTTAAAGGTTATTACATTCTGGACAAATTCTTGGACAGGAGCAGTGACTGCGTTCCAACCAGCAGAATTTAACAGATGCTGCTATGTGGATTTTATTGACTTTGGATGCGACTAATGTCTAGCTCTCAGCATCATATCCCTATCTTTGTGCAAACGTTAAACCAGTATTTCCATTTATTTACCATTTATTTATCAGTTTCATCTTACCTAAATAGATTTTACATTAATTCAATTTTATTCAAGCCAAATTGTTGTCACTGTGTTGTATATGCTGCAGTAACTGAGAAGAGATTGGAGACGCTGTGGCATTTAGGGAACTCCAAAATAAATAAACTGAAGCATCTATCTTTAAAAAGCATCTGTAAATTGAAGCGATGGAAAATAACCTGCATGTGCAGTGGACACATGCTATGCCACCCACCACCACAAGTAAAATCTCCAGAGAAACATTATGTCCTACTCTTCATTATTCTTTGTCAACCCCACTTATTCATTTTGTTTGGCATCTCTCAAAGCAACCGCAGTAATTAATGAGACACAAGAGTTTTGAAATCTATTCTTTTTTCCATCCGCTCCTTTGAAAATAGTCTCCCACTGTGCTCACACATAGATACACACACAGCATAAACACACACAGACATACACCTTACTTTACACTCATCAATCATCCTTTTTTCCACAGGCGTGTCCTCCAGGATTGAGTCTTAATGTCTGTTAAAAATTACAGACCATGTGTTGTAAACCAATATTAGAGTGCAGTCCCTGGGCCACTCAGCCTAGTTTGGTCCTGTGCCTAAGTACTCCTCAAAATCAAATCCATTTATAATGCAGCGGTGCATGAACATTTGCTTTCCCTTAAAGTCCCATGCTGGAATCGAAACAGAGTCATTAAAATCACCCATGCCGGCTTTGTCATGGCATGCAGAATTCTGCTGAAGGCATTCGTTCACTGAGTGACTAAAACACACTTTGAATTTCATGTGCATTTTTGGAGCTATTTACACACAGCATAATAAATATTTTTTTCATTTTCAGTGACCACTGGAAGCTGAAAGTTCCATAAAACTTCCTTACAAAATTAAACCCATACCGGGAATTTTAGTGCAATGAAATATTTACGTGAAGTTGCAATATATTATTTTCCCCCCTCCCTTTATTTTTTATGATTTTTCTTTTAAACCGCAGTGGAGGGACTAATGATTACTTCTCTCGAAGCAAAAAATAAAATAAAATCTGACAGTGATGAGGGAGAAGGTGTGGGGAACATTAGGGCCTCAGCTGGGTGTGAAGTTAAGGTTGACTGGGTTGACAGGAGGGAGACTTTTCCCCCTCACATTTGCATTTTCTAGCTGGACATGTGCATCATTAACATATGCCGCATGCTCTACATGTTGTTCAGTCATACATGGAGGCACGTAGAGTTTCTTTCCACTTTCCACCCTGTGGGTTTTCCCAGGACAGACCCTTCCCTGACACTGCACCCAGGAGAGAAGGCGAAAGCAAAGGAGGGTCCTTGCCTGACAGCACCAGGGAATGACTCCCTCCAAATGCTATGCAGTGTGACATCTGCAAACCATAACAACCTCTTAAAACCCCCCGAAAACTTGATACAAAGAACAGGGCCATGGCCTTTTTTTTTCTGCTCACATAATGAGGCCACGGGATAAGCATCTTCACAGAGAGGAGGAGGAGGAGGAAGAGAGAGAGGAGAGGCTCCTTGAAGTTCCACCAGTGTGTCCGCTATGTTTTACACAGATGAATTAATGTCACTTCCCTGCTAAACATTTACGTTACACCTCAGTGTTGCAGTGACATGTTTGACATACACCATAAGCATCATCATCATGTTGAACAATTCAGTATGTTGTTCCTGAATTATCCCCACTGTCACCTTTAAACTGGGATGTTATTCATCTCTCATTTGTGTCTCTTTTACTGAGCAAAAAACAGGTTATTATTACACTGATTATTACAACCTATTCAAGTAAATGGTGAGAGGAAATTCTTTATGCTGCATGGCCTCTGAAATTCTTCTGCCCCCATTTCAACCTCTGCAATTGTTCCAATTGTGTGGGTGCACTGAGTCATGGCAGATTCGGAGCTGGAGCAGTCCTTAAATAGTGGCTGGCTCCTTCGAGGATCAACTCCATTAGACGCCAAAGCAGCCTCGGGACTCACAGTGCTTCACAGCCACATTTAAACACAGAGACCAGTTCTTGTTTACTGTGAAACTGATAAAAATCCGGTGGAGCTGGTTTCGTCTGACATTAGATGGCGTCTAAATTGCTGAATATCTTTAAATAGCAATTTCAGAGGTGTGGCATTCAAAGCCGCTGAGACAATATGGTATTAGCTCACACACAAAAAAAAGAGATTAAAAAAAAAAGAAGATCTAGAATAGCTAATATTAAATGGAACAAAGAGGCTCTCAATATGTGCAAACTAACCCTGCGTATCAGGGTTTATACATGTATAGGAGCAGCCACCCTCCTGTCAAAGACACGGTGGTATTCAATCAGATTGAACATGGATAAAGTTTGCTCGTCCGACCCAGTGAGGGAGTCAACCACACGCCTTATCTTTGTTAAGTCAGTTGAGGATCAATGTCAGAAAAGCCAGCACGCTCCACCAAAGCCCTGTGGCGCTTCCCGATGCAACCCTATCTCAATGGCCGACTTAGAGACGGCTGAGGAGAAGCTCCACCGCTCAGACTTCACCTTGGCTTCCTCTCCCATTTCCTCCTCTGTTGCCATTTGTGTTGCACACATGTAATTGCCATGTACTTTTCCCCCTTTCCCTGTCTGGTGAACAGGGAAAGCTCTGTGGATTCATAGGCACTGAGCCCTAATTGGGCTAATGGCGGTGGTATATCTAAATTACCTCCCTCCATCCATGCGGGTTGCTATGTTTATGTCTGCTGCCTTGGGTAAACTGCACCCCCTCGTCCTGTCATTTATCGGGGCACTTGTTTGTTGTAGAATGCAGCTCCAATGTAGATCTTTATCGGCGTGGCCAAGTGACCTGTCTGGCCCACGCAGACAGTAAAACTAAATACTGGTTCTGTTTCTTTAAACCTGCCGTCTGTAACGGCCGTGTTACTGTAGAGGTCTTTGGCCTGACAAGTTATGTTTTGAAAGGTCTGGAATAAACTGTACAGTCATTTAACATCGTTTGTACTGTTATATTACACACAGTGGAAAAGTCTTTGACCGTGGAAAATTAACCTGTAAACATTACAAATAAAGAAACACAAGGAACAGTTTAACATTTTTGGGGGCGAAGCATCTTTCTTTCTTTTTAGGGGTAGTTAACCTATCTTGGCTTAAAGACATGAACAGTTTGTGTTTAGAGTTTGCAAAGAGAATTAGGCTCGACAGGTTGAAAAAAAAGCTGCTTGGAAATAATCAAAAAATGTTAAACAGAGAAGCAAAATTGTTTGGAAAAGAAAAACGATGATGCTTAACTAAAATTAGATACGAAATCTTATTTTTGAATATTGTATTATTATTTTTATGACATATTTTCCCCCTTAAACACAATCACAAACTCAAATATTGTTTGTCTGAAACACCCTACATATATAGCTACATTTATTTACCTTAATCATCTTTTAGGTTGCTTTGCAGTGTAGGCAGCTGTTGCAAAATTTTGAATACTGATAGGGTGTCCATGCTCAGTTGCTCAGTAGTAGTAGAAGATTAGTGCGCCCTCTCTTGCTCTCTCTCTGAACTACCTTGTGATTGGTCAATGTCTACCATCACAAGCCAGGTTTCCCCAAAACTAGAAACATGGTGGAGATTAATTGCTGTATTTGTAACTCAGATCATTTGATTTTCATTACGCTAAAAGGTTATTTTGGAATCATTGTTAACGCTAAAATGCTGCATGTTGCCTATCCTAGCTTTGACCTGTGTGACTATCCAAAGCTGTGTGCTAAAATAAGATCCAAATCAAAATAAACTGGAATTCCCCTTTTAAAATGAACTCATCTGGTTCTTTGATTTGAGGCAAGTGTATTAAAACCAAATTTTAATACCTAGCAAGAATGACTGAAGTTTTTGATGTATGATTTATTTTATGTAAAGATGCCACATTTTTTGAATTGAAAGCCAAAGGACAGAAAAAAAACCCACATTGGAGTACATATTATTGTTCTCATTCACAGTGAATTAAGCAGAAAAAGAATAGAGAAGAGGCAGAAATGTGTCTGCCAGATTTCTAGCTCCTATTGTAGTCCCTATACACAAGTCATGTTTAACCAGCACTCTGAATAGTAACCCAAATAACACTTCCGACCTCAGTAAGAATGAAAACAAAACTAGAACTCACAGAGAGGTTCTTTGATGGCCGACAGGAAATAGCTAGCACTGCTTCTCCCTCATACCCTCACTGTTGCATGTATGAATGCTGCCAGTGAAGAGGAATGTTTGCACTGACAGATGGGATGTGTAGGCCAGCATCAGCAGACGCTTGTTAGGCTGCATCATGACATTCTCCTGCAGTGCCTGCCGGTGACCTGAGGTGACCTCTGGCTGCCCTTCATCTCCACAGGATCCATGTGAAAACACTCTTCCTCAATGCATCCTGCTGTTGACACCGAGAGCGGTATTTAAGGACATCCTTTTCAAGCAAGGTTAGTGCTGGGAAAGTTGCATTCAGCAATGTAAAGGCCTACTTCCACATGGTGCTGCTATTTTAGAAAAACATTTAAAATGTAAATGGGCTGGAGTCCAATTTCCTCTCATGCCCTCATCTATCCTGAACATTTTCAAGATAGATGGAGCATTCACAACACTTCTTGCCAATTAGATAATGCATACGATCATGTGAGTGGTTCGGCAATCCACTATAATAATTAATAAGTGACAACAAACAATTCAGCAGATTCATCGGAAAGTCATCATAACAAGAAAAAGGCATCCTTTAAAAAGAAAAGAGAAGAGATAAGACAAGCGATTTTGACTTTTTTGACTGATTTTGGACGACTTACTATACTACGACTTTTTTGACTGATTTTGGACGACATGCTATAGTATGACGTTTTGGTGTCAGTTTAGATGACAAAGTATACTGTGCTCATAATATATAGGGATGTTGGTTAGCCTAGTGGTCTGTGATGCTTTACTGTGGCTACCAGCCTGCCCAGAGGACACTGGTTCAAATCGTGAACTTCACAGTTTCTAGGATATTTTAAGGCATTATGGACGACAAACTATACTATGAAGTTTTTGACTGATTTTGGACGACAAACTATAGTATGACTTTTTTGACTGATTTTCGACCACATACTATACCCTGACTTTTTGGACTGATTTTGGACGAGATGCTATACTATGACTTTTTGGACTGATTTTGGACCACATACTATACTATGACTTTTTTGACTGATTTTGGACCACATACTATACTATGACTTTTTTGACTGATTTTGGACCACATACTATAATATGACTTTTTTGACTGATTTTGGACCACATGCTATACTATGACTTTTTTGACTGATTTTGGACCACATGCTATACTATGACTTTTTTGACTGATTTTGGACCACATACTATACTATGATGTTTTTGACTGATTTTGGACCACATACTATACTATGACTTTTTTGACTGATTTTGGACGACATACTATACTATGAGGGGCCACACGGTGGTGTAGTGGTTAGCACTCTCGCCTTGCAGCGAGAAGACCCGGGTTCGAGCCCCGGTTGGAACAAGGGCCTTTCTGCATGGAGTTTGCATGTTCTCCCCGTGTGCGTGGGTTCTCTCCGGGTACTCCGGCTTCCTCCCACAGTCCAAAAACATGCAATGTGGGGATAGGTAAATTGAACACTCTAAATTGACCATAGGAGTGAGTGTGAGAGTGAATGGTTGTTTGTCTCTATCTGTGTGTGGCCCTGCGATGGACTGGCGATCTGTCCAGGGTGTACCCCGCCTATCGCCCGATATAGCTGAGATTGGCACAGCACCCCCCGCGACCCTCTGGCAGAGGATAAAGCGGTAGATGATGACTGACTGACTGACTATACTATGACGTTTTTGACTAATTTTGGAGGACATACTATACTATGACGTTTTTGACTGATTTTGGACCACATGCTATACTATGACGTTTTTGACTGATTTTGGACGACATACTATACTATGACTTTTTTGACTGATTTTGGACCACATGCTATACTATGACGTTTTTGACTGATTTTGGACGACATACTATACTATGACTTTTTTGACTGATTTTGGACGACATGCTATACTATGACTTTTTGGAGTGATTTTAGACGACATACTATACTATGACGTTTTTGACTGATTTTGGACCACATACTTTACTATGACGTTTTTGACTGATTTTGGACCACATGCTATACTATGACTTTTTTGACTGATTTTGTACGACATACTAAACTATGACTTTTATGACTGATTTTGGACCACATACTATACTATGACGTTTTTGACTGATTTTGGACGACATACTATACTGTGACTTTTTGAGAGATTTTGGACCACATACTATACTATGACTTTTTTGACTGATTTCGGACCACATACTATACTATGACTTTTTTGACTGATTTTGGACAACATACTATACTATGACGTTTTTGACTGATTTTGGACGACATGCTATACTATGACTTTTTTGACTGATTATGGACGACATGCTATACTATGACGTTTTTGACTGATTTTGGACGACATGCTATACTATGACCTTTTGGACAGATTTTGGACGACATGCTATACTATTACCTTTTGGACATATTTTGGACGACATACTATACTATGACGTTTTTGACTGATTTTGGACCACATGCTATACTATGACGTTTTTGACTGATTTTGGACGACATACTATACTATGACTTTTTTGACTGATTTTGGACCACATACTATACTATGATGTTTTTGACTGATTTTGGACCACATACTATACTATGACTTTTTTGACTGATTTTGGACCACATACTATACTATGATGTTTTTGACTGATTTTGGATGACATACTATACTATGACTTTTTTGCCTGATTCTGGAAGACATGCTATACTATGACCTTTTGGAAAGATTTTGGATGACATACTATACTATGACTTTTTTGATTGATTTTGGACCACATACTATACTATGACTTTTTGGACTGATTTTGGACGTTATGCTATACTATGACCTTTTGGACAGATTTTGGACGACATACAATACTATGACGTTTTTGACTGATTTTGGACGACATACAATACTATGACGTTTTTGACTGATTTTGGACCACATACTATACGATGACGTTTTTGACTGATTTTGAACGACATACTATACTATGACGTTTTTGACTGATTTTGGACCACATACTATACTATGACGTTTTTGACTGATTTTGAACGACATACTATACTATGACGTTTTTGACTGATTTTGGACCACATACTATACTATGACGTTTTTGACTGATTTTGAACGACATACTATACTACGACTTTTTTTGACTGATTTTGGACAACATACTATACTATGACGTTTTTGACTGATTTTGGACGACATGCTATACTATGACCTTTTGGACAGATTTTGGACGACATACTATACTATGACTTTTTTGACTGATTCTGGACGGCATGCTATACTATGACGTTTTTGACTGATTTTGGACCACATGCTATACTATGACGTTTTTGACTGATTCTGGACCACATACTATACTATGAGTTTTTTGACTGATTTTGGAAGACATGCTATACTATGACTTTGTGGAGTGATTTTGGACGACATACTATACTATGACGTTTTTGACTGATTTTGGACAACATACTATACTATGACGTTTTTGACTGATTTTGGACGACATGCTATACTATGACCTTTTGGACAGATTTTGGACGACATACTATACTATGACTTTTTTGACTGATTCTGGACGGCATGCTATACTATGACGTTTTTGACTGATTTTGGACCACATGCTATACTATGACGTTTTTGACTGATTTTGGACCACATACTGTACTATGACTTTTTTGACTGATTTTGGAAGACATGCTATACTATGACTTTTTGGAGTGATTTTGGACGACATACTATACTATGACGTTTTTGACTGATTTTGGACCACATGCTATACTATGACGTTTTTGACGGATTTTGGACGACATACTATACTATGACTTTTTTGACGGATTTTGGACGACATACTATACTATGACTTTTTTGACTGATTTTGGAAGACATGACTTTTTGGAGTGATTTTGGACGACATACTATACCATGACGTTTTTGACTGATTTTGGACCACATGCTATACTATGACGTTTTTGACGGATTTTGGACGACCTACTATACTATGACTTTTTTGACTGATTTTGGAAGACATGCTATACTATGACTTTTTGGAGTGATTTTGGACGACATACTATACTATGACGTTTTTGACTGATTTTGGACCACATGCTATACTATGACGTTTTTGACGGATTTTGGACGACATACTTTACTATGACTTTTTTGACTGATTCTGGACCACATGCTATACTATGACTTTTTTGACTGATTTTGGACCCAATACTATACTATGATGTTTTTCACTGATTTTGGACCACATGCTATACTATGATGTTTTTGACTGATTTTGGACCACATGCTATACTATGACGTTTTTGACGGATTTTGGACGACATACTATACTATGACTTTTTTGACTGATTTTGGACGACATGCTATACTATGACGTTTTTGACTGATTTTGGACGACATGCTATACTATGAGCTTTTGGACAGATTTTGGACGACATGCTATACTATGACCTTTTGGACATATTTTGGACGACATACTATACTATGACGTTTTTGACTGATTTTGGACCACATGCTATACTATGACGTTTTTGACTGATTTTGGACGACATACTATACTATGACTTTTTTGACTGATTTTGGACCACATACTATACTATGATGTTTTTGACTGATTTTGGACGACATACTATACTATGACTTTTTTGACTGATTTTGGACGACCTGCTATACTATGACCTTTTGGACAGATTTTGGACGACATAAAATACTATGACTTTTTTGACTGATTTTGGACCACATACTATACTATGACTTTTTTGACTGATTTTGAACGACATACTATACTATGACGTTTTTGACTGATTTTGAACGACATACTATACTATGACGTTTTTGACTGATTTTGGACCACATACTATACTATGACGTTTTTGACTGATTTTGAACGACATACTATACTATGACGTTTTTTACTGATTTTGGACCACATACTATACTATGACTTTTTTGACTGATTTTGGACGACATGCTATACTATGACCTTTTGGACAGATTTTGGACGACATACTATACTATGACTTTTTGGAGTGATTTTGGACGACATACTATACTATGACGTTTTTGACTGATTTTGGACCACATGCTATACTATGACGTTTTTCACGGATTTTGGACGACATACTATACTATGACTTTTTTGACTGATTTTGGAAGACATGCTATACTATGACTTTTTGGAGTGATTTTGGACGACATACTATACTATGACGTTTTTGACTGATTTTGGACCACATGCTATACTATGACGTTTTTGACGGATTTTGGACGACATACTATACTATGACTTTTTTGACTGATTCTGGACCACATGCTATACTATGACCTTTTGGACAGATTTTGGACCACATACTATACTATGACTTTTTTGACTGATTTTGGACCACATACTATACTATGACGTTTTTGACTGATTTTGGACATCATGCTATAGTATGACGGTTTGGTGTCAGTTTAGATGACAAACTATACTGTGCTCAAGCTACAAAGGCATATCACTTGGCCTAGTGGTCTGTGAGCTTCACTTGGCTGCCCGTTTCCCCAGGGACCCTAGTTCAAATCCTACACTTCACACTATCTTACATACTTTAAAGCATTTTGGACCACATACTATACTATTACTTTTTGGACTGATTTTGGAGGACATACTATACTAAGACGTTTTTGACTAATTTTGGAGGACATACTATACTATGACTTTTTTGACTGATTTTGGAAGACATGCTATACTATGACTTTTTGGAGTGATTTTGGACGACATACTATACTATGACGTTTTTGACTGATTTTGGACCACATGCTATACTATGACGTTTTTGACGGATTTTGGATGACATACTATACTATGACTTTTTTGACGGATTTTGGACGACATACTATACTATGACTTTTTGGAGTGATTTTGGACGACATACTATACTATGACTTTTTTGACTGATTCTGGACCACATGCTATACTATGACTTTTTGGAGTGATTTTAGACGACATACTATACTATGACGTTTTTTACTGATTTTGGACAACATGCTATACTATGACCTTTTGGACAGATTTTGGACGACATACAATACTATGACTTTTTTGACTGATTTTGGACGACATACTATACTATGACGTTTTTGACTGATTTTGGACCACATGCTATACTATGACTTTTTTGACTGATTTTGAACGACATACTATACTATGACGTTTTTGAACGATTTTGGACCACATACTATACTATGACTTTTTTGACAGATTTTGGACCACATACTATGCTATGATGTTTTTGACTGATTTCGGACCACATGCTATACTATGACTTTTTTGACTGATTTTGGAAGACATGCTATACTATGACTTTTTGGAGTGATTTTGGACGACATACTATACTATGACGTTTTTGACTGATTTTGGACCACATGCTATACTATGACGTTTTTCACGGATTTTGGACGACATACTATACTATGACTTTTTTGACTGATTTTGGAAGACATGCTATACTATGACTTTTTGGAGTGATTTTGGACGACATACTATACTATGACGTTTTTGACTGATTTTGGACCACATGCTATACTATGACGTTTTTGACGGATTTTGGACGACATACTATACTATGACTTTTTTGACTGATTCTGGACCACATGCTATACTATGACCTTTTGGACAGATTTTGGACCACATACTATACTATTACTTTTTGGACTGATTTTGGAGGACATACTATACTATGACTTTTTTGACTGATTTTGGACGACATGCTATACTATGACTTTTTGGAGTGATTTTAGACGACATACTATACTATGACGTTTTTGACTGATTTTGGACCACATACTATACTATGATGTTTTTGACTGATTTTGGACCACATACTATACTATGACTTTTTTGACTGATTTTGGACGACATGCTATACTATGACCTTTTGGACAGATTTTGGATGACATACAATACTATGACTTTTTTGACTAAATTTGGACCACAAACTATACAATGATGTTTTTGACTGATTTTGGACCACATACTATACTATGACTTTTTTGACTGATTTTGTACGACATACTAAACTATGACTTTTATGACTGATTTTGGACCACATACTATACTATGACGTTTTTGACTGATTTTGGACCACATACTATACTATGACTTTTTTGACTGATTTTGGACGACATGCTATACTATGACCTTTTGGACAGATTTTGGATGACATACAATACTATGACTTTTTTGACTGAATTTGGACCACAAACTATACAATGATGTTTTTGACTGATTTTGGACCACATACTATACTATGACTTTTTTGACTGATTTTGGACCACATACTATACTATGATGTTTTTGACTGATTTTGGACCACATACTATACTATGACTTTTTTGACTGATTTTGGACGACATGCTATACTATGACCTTTTGGACAGATTTTGGATGACATACAATACTATGACTTTTTTGACTGAATTTGGACCACAAACTATACAATGATGTTTTTGACTGATTTTGGACCACATACTATACTATGACTTTTTTGACTGATTTTGTACGACATACTAAACTATGACTTTTATGACTGATTTTGGACCACATACTATACTATGACGTTTTTGACTGATTTTGGACGACATACTATACTGTGACTTTTTGAGAGATTTTGGACCACATACTATACTATGACTTTTTTGACTGATTTCGGACCACATACTATACTATGACTTTTTTGACTGATTTTGGACAACATACTATACTATGACGTTTTTGACTGATTTTGGACGACATGCTTTACTATGACTTTTTTGACTGATTATGGACGACATGCTATACTATGACGTTTTTGACTGATTTTGGACGACATTCTATACTATGACCTTTTGGACAGATTTTGGACAACATGCTATACTATTACCTTTTGGACATATTTTGGACGACATACTATATACTATGACGTTTTTGACTGATTTTGGACCACATGCTACACTATGACGTTTTTGACTGATTTTGGACGACATACTATACTATGACTTTTTTGACTGATTTTGGACCACATACTATACTATGATGTTTTTGACTGATTTTGGACCACATGCTATAGTATGACGGTTTGGTGTCTGTTTAGATGACAAACTATACTGTGCTCAAGCTACAAAGGCATATCACTTGGCCTAGTGGTCTGTGCGCTTCACTTGGCTGCCAATTTCCCCAGGGGACCCTAGTTCAAATCCTACACTTCACACTATCTTACATACTTAAAAGCATTTTGGACCACATACTATACTATTACTTTTTGGACTGATTTTGGACGACATACTATACTATGACGTTTTTGACTTATTTTGGAGGACATACTATACTATGACGTTTTTGACTGGTTTTGGACCACATGCTATACTACGACGTTTTTGACTTTTTTTGGATGACATACTATACTATGACTTTTTTGACTGATTTTGGACGACATGCTATACTATGACTTTTTGGAGTGATTTTAGACGACATACTATACTATGACGTTTTTGACTGATTTTGGACCACATGCTATACTATGACTTTTTTGACTGATTTTGGACCACATACTATACTATGATGTTTTTGACTGATTTTGGACCACATGCTATACTATGACGTTTTTGACTGATTTTGGACCACATGCTATACTATGACGTTTTTGACTGATTTTGGACCACATACTATACTATGACTTTTTGGAGTGATTTTAGACGACATACTATACTATGACGTTTTTGACTGATTTTGGACCACATACTATACTATGACTTTTTGGACTGATTTTGGACGACATGCTATACTATGACTTTTTTGACTGATTTTGGACGACATACTATACTATCACGTTTTTGACTGATTTTGGACCACATGCTAAACTATGACTTTTTTGACTGATTTTGAACGACATACTATACTATGATGTTTTTGACTGATTTTGGACCACATGCTATACTATGACATTTTTGACTGATTTTGGACGACATACTATACTATGACTTTTTTGACTGATTTTGGAAGACATGCTATACTATGACTTTTTGGAGTGATTTTGGACGACATACTATACTATGACGTTTTTGACTGCTTTTGGACTACATGCTATACCATGACGTTTTTGACGGATTTTGGACGACATACTATACTATGACTTTTTTGACTGATTTTGGAAGACATGCTATACGTTGACTTTTTGGAGTGATTTTGTACGACATACTATACTATGACGTTTTTGACTGATTTTGGATGACATACTATACTATGACTTTTTTGACTGATTTTAGACGACATGCTATACTATGACCTTTTGGACAGATTTTGGATGACATACAATACTATGACTTTTTTGACTGAATTTGGACCACAAACTATACAATGATGTTTTTGACTGATTTTGGACCACATACTATACTATGACTTTTTTGACTGATTTTGTACGACATACTAAACTATGACTTTTATGACTGATTTTGGACCACATACTATACTATGACGTTTTTGACTGATTTTGGACGACATACTATACTGTGACTTTTTGAGAGATTTTGGACCACATACTATACTATGACTTTTTTGACTGATTTCGGACCACATACTATACTATGACTTTTTTGACTGATTTTGGACAACATACTATACTATGACGTTTTTGACTGATTTTGGACGACATGCTATACTATGACTTTTTTGACTGATTATGGACGACATGCTATACTATGACGTTTTTGACTGATTTTGGACGACATTCTATACTATGACTTTTTGGACAGATTTTGGACAACATGCTATACTGTTACCTTTTGGACATATTTTGGACGACATACTATATACTATGACGTTTTTGACTGATTTTGGACCACATGCTACACTATGACGTTTTTGACTGATTTTGGACGACATACTATACTATGACTTTTTTGACTGATTTTGGACCACATACTATACTATGATGTTTTTGACTGATTTTGGACCACATACTATACTATGACGTTTTTGACTGATTTTGGACCACATGCTATACTATGACTTTTTTGACTGATTTTGAACGACATACTATACTATGACGTTTTTGAACGATTTTGGACCACATACTATACTATGACTTTTTTGACAGATTTTGGACTACATACTATACTATGACGTTTTTGACTGATTTTGGACGACATACTATACTATGACTTTTTTGACTGATTTTGGAAGACATGCTATACTATGACTTTTTGGAGTGATTTTGGACGACATACAATACTATGACGTTTTTGACTGCTTTTGGACCACATGCTATACCATGACGTTTTTGACGGATTTTGGACGACATACTATACTATGACTTTTTTGACTGATTTTGGAAGACATGCTATACGTTGACTTTTTGGAGTGATTTTGTATGACATACTATACTATGACGTTTTTGACTGATTTTGGATGACATACTATACTATGACTTTTTTGACTGATTTTGGACGACATGCTATACTATGACTTTTTGGAGTGATTTTAGACGACATACTATACTATGACGTTTTTGACTGATTTTGGACCACATACTATACTATGATGTTTTTGACTGATTTTGGACCACATACTATACTATGACTTTTTTGACTGATTTTGGACGACATGCTATACTATGACCTTTTGGACAGATTTTGGATGACATACAATACTATGACTTTTTTGACTGATTTTGGAAGACATGCTATACGTTGACTTTTTGGAGTGATTTTGTACGACATACTATACTATGACGTTTTTGACTGATTTTGGATGACATACTATACTATGACTTTTTTGACTAAATTTGGACCACAAACTATACAATGATGTTTTTGACTGATTTTGGACCACATACTATACTATGACTTTTTTGACTGATTTTGTACGACATACTAAACTATGACTTTTATGACTGATTTTGGACCACATACTATACTATGACGTTTTTGACTGATTTTGGACCACATACTATACTATGACTTTTTTGACTGATTTTGGACGACATGCTATACTATGACCTTTTGGACAGATTTTGGATGACATACAATACTATGACTTTTTTGACTGAATTTGGACCACAAACTATACAATGATGTTTTTGACTGATTTTGGACCACATACTATACTATGACTTTTTTGACTGATTTTGGACCACATACTATACTATGATGTTTTTGACTGATTTTGGACCACATACTATACTATGACTTTTTTGACTGATTTTGGACGACATGCTATACTATGACCTTTTGGACAGATTTTGGATGACATACAATACTATGACTTTTTTGACTGAATTTGGACCACAAACTATACAATGATGTTTTTGACTGATTTTGGACCACATACTATACTATGACTTTTTTGACTGATTTTGTACGACATACTAAACTATGACTTTTATGACTGATTTTGGACCACATACTATACTATGACGTTTTTGACTGATTTTGGACGACATACTATACTGTGACTTTTTGAGAGATTTTGGACCACATACTATACTATGACTTTTTTGACTGATTTCGGACCACATACTATACTATGACTTTTTTGACTGATTTTGGACAACATACTATACTATGACGTTTTTGACTGATTTTGGACGACATGCTTTACTATGACTTTTTTGACTGATTATGGACGACATGCTATACTATGACGTTTTTGACTGATTTTGGACGACATTCTATACTATGACCTTTTTGACTGATTTTGGACGACATGCTATACTATGACCTTTTGGACAGATTTTGGACGACATGCTATACCATTATGTTTTTGACTGATTTTGGACCACATACTATACTATGACTTTTTTGACTGATTTTGGACCACATACTATACTATGATGTTTTTGACTGATTTTGGATGACATACTATACTATGACTTTTTTGACTGATTCTGGAAGACATGCTATACTATGACCTTTTGGACAGATTTTGGATGACATACTATACTATGACGTTTTTGACTGATTTTGAACGACATACTATACTATGACGTTTTTGACTGATTTTGGACCACATGCTATACTATGACTTTTTTGACTGATTTTGAACGACATACTATACTATGACGTTTTTGAACGATTTTGGACCACATACTATACTATGACTTTTTTGACTGATTTTGGACCACATACTATACTATGATGTTTTTGACTGATTTTGGACCACATACTATACTATGACTTTTTTGACTGATTTTGGAAGACATGCTATACTATGACGTTTTTGACTGATTTTGGACATCATGCTATAGTATGACGGTTTGGTGTCAGTTTAGATGACAAACTATACTGTGCTCAAGCTACAAAGGCATATCACTTGGCCTAGTGGTCTGTGAGCTTCACTTGGCTGCCAGTTTCCCCAGGGGACCCTAGTTCAAATCCTACACTTCACACTATCTTACATACTTTAAAGCATTTTGGACCACATACTATACTATTACTTTTTGGACTGATTTTGGAGGACATACTATACTATGATGTTTTTGACTAATTTTGGAGGACATACTATACTATGACTTTTTTGACTGATTTTGGACCACATGCTATACTATGACTTTTTTTACTGATTTTGGACCACATGCTATACTATGACTTTTTTGACTGATTTTGGACGACATACTATACTATGACTTTTTTGACTGATTTTGGACGACATGCTATACTATGACTTTTTTGACTGATTTTGAACGACATACTATACTGTGACTTTTTGAACGATTTTGGACCACATGCTATACTATGACGTTTTTCACGGATTTTGGATGACATACTATACTATGACTTTTTTGACTGATTTTGGAAGACATACTATACTATTACTTTTTGGACTGATTTTGGACGACATACTATACTATGACGTTTTTGACTTATTTTGGAGGACATACTATACTATGACGTTTTTGACTGGTTTTGGACCACATGCTATACTACGACGTTTTTGACTTTTTTTGGATGACATACTATACTATGACTTTTTTGACTGATTTTGGACGACATGCTATACTATGACTTTTTGGAGTGATTTTAGACGACATACTATACTATGACGTTTTTGACTGATTTTGGACCACATGCTATACTATGACTTTTTTGACTGATTTTGGACCACATACTATACTATGATGTTTTTGACTGATTTTGGACCACATGCTATACTATGACGTTTTTGACTGATTTTGGACCACATGCTATACTATGACGTTTTTGACTGATTTTGGACCACATACTATACTATGACTTTTTGGAGTGATTTTAGACGACATACTATATACTATGACGTTTTTGACTGATTTTGGACCACATACTATACTATGACTTTTTGGACTGATTTTGGACGACATGCTATACTATGACTTTTTTGACTGATTTTGGACGACATACTATACTATCACGTTTTTGACTGATTTTGGACCACATGCTATACTATGACTTTTTTGACTGATTTTGAACGACATACTATACTATGATGTTTTTGACTGATTTTGGACCACATGCTATACTATGACATTTTTGACTGATTTTGGACGACATACTATACTATGACTTTTTTGACTGATTTTGGAAGACATGCTATACTATGACTTTTTGGAGTGATTTTGGACGACATACTATACTATGACGTTTTTGACTGCTTTTGGACTACATGCTATACCATGACGTTTTTGACGGATTTTGGACGACATACTATACTATGACTTTTTTGACTGATTTTGGAAGACATGCTATACGTTGACTTTTTGGAGTGATTTTGTACGACATACTATACTATGACGTTTTTGACTGATTTTGGATGACATACTATACTATGACTTTTTTGACTGATTTTGGACGACATGCTATACTATGACTTTTTTGGAGTGATTTTAGACGACATACTATACTATGACGTTTTTGACTGATTTTGGACCACATACTATACTATGATGTTTTTGACTGATTTTGGACCACATACTATACTATGACTTTTTTGACTGATTTTGGACGACATGCTATACTATGACCTTTTGGACAGATTTTGGATGACATACAATACTATGACTTTTTTGACTGAATTTGGACCACAAACTATACAATGATGTTTTTGACTGATTTTGGACCACATACTATACTATGACTTTTTGACTGATTTTGTACGACATACTAAACTATGACTTTTATGACTGATTTTGGACCACATACTATACTATGACGTTTTTGACTGATTTTGGACGACATACTATACTGTGACTTTTTGAGAGATTTTGGACCACATACTATACTATGACTTTTTTGACTGATTTCGGACCACATACTATACTATGACTTTTTTGACTGATTTTGGACAACATGCTATACTATGACTTTTTTGACTGATTTTGAACGACATACTATACTGTGACTTTTTGAACGATTTTGGACCACATGCTATACTATGACGTTTTTCACGGATTTTGGATGACATACTATACTATGACTTTTTTGACTGATTTTGGAAGACATACTATACTATTACTTTTTGGACTGATTTTGGACGACATACTATACTATGACGTTTTTGACTTATTTTGGAGGACATACTATACTATGACGTTTTTGACTGGTTTTGGACCACATGCTATACTACGACGTTTTTGACTTTTTTTGGATGACATACTATACTATGACTTTTTTGACTGATTTTGGACGACATGCTATACTATGACTTTTTGGAGTGATTTTAGACGACATACTATACTATGACGTTTTTGACTGATTTTGGACCACATGCTATACTATGACTTTTTTGACTGATTTTGGACCACATACTATACTATGATGTTTTTGACTGATTTTGGACCACATGCTATACTATGACGTTTTTGACTGATTTTGGACCACATGCTATACTATGACGTTTTTGACTGATTTTGGACCACATACTATACTATGACTTTTTGGAGTGATTTTAGACGACATACTATATACTATGACGTTTTTGACTGATTTTGGACCACATACTATACTATGACTTTTTGGACTGATTTTGGACGACATGCTATACTATGACTTTTTTGACTGATTTTGGACGACATACTATACTATCACGTTTTTGACTGATTTTGGACCACATGCTATACTATGACATTTTTGACTGATTTTGGACGACATACTATACTATGACTTTTTTGACTGATTTTGGAAGACATGCTATACTATGACTTTTTGGAGTGATTTTGGACGACATACTATACTATGACGTTTTTGACTGCTTTTGGACTACATGCTATACCATGACGTTTTTGACGGATTTTGGACGACATACTATACTATGACTTTTTTGACTGATTTTGGAAGACATGCTATACGTTGACTTTTTGGAGTGATTTTGTACGACATACTATACTATGACGTTTTTGACTGATTTTGGATGACATACTATACTATGACTTTTTTGACTGATTTTGGACGACATGCTATACTATGACTTTTTTGGAGTGATTTTAGACGACATACTATACTATGACGTTTTTGACTGATTTTGGACCACATACTATACTATGATGTTTTTGACTGATTTTGGACCACATACTATACTATGACTTTTTTGACTGATTTTGGACGACATGCTATACTATGACCTTTTGGACAGATTTTGGATGACATACAATACTATGACTTTTTTGACTGAATTTGGACCACAAACTATACAATGATGTTTTTGACTGATTTTGGACCACATACTATACTATGACTTTTTTGACTGATTTTGTATGACATACTAAACTATGACTTTTATGACTGATTTTGGACCACATACTATACTATGACGTTTTTGACTGATTTTGGACGACATACTATACTGTGACTTTTTGAGAGATTTTGGACCACATACTATACTATGACTTTTTTGACTGATTTCGGACCACATACTATACTATGACTTTTTTGACTGATTTTGGACAACATACTATACTATGACGTTTTTGACTGATTTTGGACGACATGCTATACTATGACTTTTTTGACTGATTATGGACGACATGCTATACTATGACGTTTTTGACTGATTTTGGACGACCTGCTATACTATGACCTTTTGGATAGATTTTGGACAACATGCTATACTATTACCTTTTGGACATATTTTGGACGACATACTATATACTATGACGTTTTTGACTGATTTTGGACCACATGCTACACTATGACGTTTTTGACTGATTTTGGACGACATACTATACTATGACTTTTTTGACTGATTTTGGACCACATACTATACTATGATGTTTTTGACTGATTTTGGACCACATACTATACTATGACGTTTTTGACTGATTTTGGACCACATGCTATACTATGACTTTTTTGACTGATTTTGAACGACATACTATACTATGACGTTTTTGAACGATTTTGGACCACATACTATACTATGACTTTTTTGACAGATTTTGGACTACATACTATACTATGACGTTTTTGACTGATTTTGGACCACATACTATACTATGATGTTTTTGACTGATTTTGGATGACATACTATACTATGACTTTTTTGACTGATTCTGGAAGACATGCTATACTATGACCTTTTGGACAGATTTTGGATGACATACTATACTATGACTTTTTTGATTGATTTTGGACCACATACTATACTATGACTTTTTGGACTGATTTTGGACATTATGCTATACTATGACCTTTTGGACAGATTTTGGACGACATACAATACTATGACTTTTTTGACTGATTTTGGACCACATACTATACTATGACTTTTTTGACTGATTTTGAACGACATACTATACTATGACGTTTTTGACTGATTTTGAACGACATACTATACTATGACGTTTTTGACTGATTTTGGACCACATGCTATACTATGACTTTTTTGACTGATTTTGAACGACATACTATACTATGACGTTTTTGAACGATTTTGGACCACATACTATACTATGACTTTTTTGACTGATTTTGGACCACATACTATACTATGATGTTTTTGACTGATTTTGGACCACATACTATACTATGACTTTTTTGACTGATTTTGGAAGACATGCTATACTATGACGTTTTTGACTGATTTTGGACATCATGCTATAGTATGACGGTTTGGTGTCAGTTTAGATGACAAACTATACTGTGCTCAAGCTACAAAGGCATATCACTTGGCCTAGTGGTCTGTGAGCTTCACTTGGCTGCCAGTTTCCCCAGGGGACCCTAGTTCAAATCCTACACTTCACACTATCTTACATACTTTAAAGCATTTTGGACCACATACTATACTATTACTTTTTGGACTGATTTTGGAGGACATACAATACTATGATGTTTTTGACTAATTTTGGAGGACATACTATACTATGACTTTTTTGACTGATTTTGGACCACATGCTATACTATGACTTTTTTTACTGATTTTGGACCACATGCTATACTATGACTTTTTTGACTGATTTTGGACGACATACTATACTATGACTTTTTTGACTGATTTTGGACGACATGCTATACTATGACTTTTTTGACTGATTTTGAACGACATACTATACTGTGACTTTTTGAACGATTTTGGACCACATGCTATACTATGACGTTTTTCACGGATTTTGGATGACATACTATACTATGACTTTTTTGACTGATTTTGGAAGACATGCTATACTATGACTTTTTGGAGTGATTTTGGACGACATACTATACTATGACGTTTTTGACTGATTTTGGATCACATGCTATACTATGACGTTTTTGACGGATTTTGGACGACATACTATACTATGACTTTTTTGACTGATTTTGGAAGACATGCTATACTATGACTTTTTGGAGTGATTTTGGACGACATACTATACTATGACGTTTTTGACTGATTTTGGACCACATGCTATACTATGACGTTTTTGAAGGATTTTGGACGACATACTATACTATGACTTTTTTGACTGATTCTGGACCACATGCTATACTATGACTTTTTTGACTGATTTTGGACCCAAAACTATACTATGATGTTTTTCACTGATTTTGGACCACATGCTATACTATGATGTTTTTGACTGATTTTGGACCACATACTATACTATGACGTTTTTGACTGATTTTGGACCACATGCTATACTATGACGTTTTTGACGGATTTTGGACAACATACTATACTATGACTTTTTTGACTGATTTTGGACGACATGCTATACTATGACGTTTTTGACTGATTTTGGACGACATGCTATGCTATGACCTTTTGGACAGATTTTGGACGACATGCTATACTATGACCTTTTGGACATATTTTGGACGACATACTAAACTATGACGTTTTTGACTGATTTTGGACCACATGCTATACTATGACGTTTTTGACTGATTTTGGACGACATACTATACTATGACTTTTTTGACTGATTTTGGACCACATACTATACTATGATGTTTTTGACTGATTTTGGACCACATACTATACTTTGACTTTTTTGACTGATTTTGGACGACATGCTATACTATGACCTTTTGGACAGATTTTGGATGACATACTATACTATGACTTTTTTGACTGATTCTGGAAGACATGCTATACTATGACTTTTTGGACTGATTTTGGACGACATGCTATACTATGACCTTTTGGACAGATTTTGGACGACATACAATACTATGACGTTTTTGACTGATTTTGAACGACATACTATACTATGACGTTTTTGACTGATTTTGGACCACATACTATACTATGACGTTTTTGACTGATTTTGAACGACATACTATACTATGACGTTTTTGACTGATTTTGGACCACATACTATACTATGACTTTTTTGACTGATTTTGGACCACAAACTATACTATGATGTTTTTGACTGATTTTGGACCACATGCTATACTATGACGTTTTTGACGGATTTTGGAAGACATACTATACTATGACTTTTTTGACTGATTTTGGACGACATGCTATACTATGACGTTTTTGACTGATTTTGGACGACATGCTATACTATGACCTTTTGGACAGATTTTGGACGACATGCTATAATATGACCTTTTGGACATATTTTGGACGACATACTATACTATGACGTTTTTGACAGATTTTGGATGACATACTATACTATGACTTTTTTGACTGATTCTGGAAGACATGCTATACTATGACTTTTTGGAGTGATTTTGGACGACATACTATACTATGACGTTTTTGATTGATTTTGGACCACATACTATACTATGACTTTTTGGACTGATTTTGGACGACATGCTATACTATGACCTTTTGGACAGATTTTGGACGACATACAATACTATGACTTTTTTGACTGATTTTGGACCACATACTATACTATGACTTTTTTGACTGATTTTGAACAACATACTATACTATGACGTTTTTGACTGATTTTGAACAACATACTATACTATGACGTTTTTGACTGATTTTGGACCACATACTATACTATGACGTTTTTGACTGATTTTGAACGACATACTATACTATGACGTTTTTGACTGATTTTGGACCACATACTATACTATGACTTTTTTGACTGATTTTGGACCACAAACTATACTATGATGTTTTTGACTGATTTTGGACCACATACTATACTATGACTTTTTTGACTGATTTTGTACGACATACTATACTACGACTTTTTTTGACTGATTTTGGACCACATGCTATACTATGACGTTTTTGACGGATTTTGGACGACATACTATACGATGACTTTTTTGACTGATTTTGGAAGACATGCTATACTATGACTTTTTTTACTGATTTTGGACCACATACTATACTATGACTTTTTTGACTGATTTTGGACGACATACTATACTATGACTTTTTTGACTGATTTTGGACGACATGCTATACTATGACTTTTTTGACTGATTTTGAACGACATACTATACTATGACGTTTTTGAACGATTTTGGACGACATACTATACTATGACTTTTTTGACAGATTTTGGACTACATACTATACTATGATGTTTTTGACTGATTTTGGACCACATACTATACTATGACTTTTTTGACTGATTTTGGAAGACATGCTATACTATGACTTTTTGGAGTGATTTTGGACGACATACTATACTATGACGTTTTTGACTGATTTTGGACCACATGCTATACTATGACGTTTTTCACGGATTTTGGATGACATACTATACTATGACTTTTTTGACTGATTTTGGAAGACATGCTATACTATGACTTTTTGGAGTGATTTTGGACGACATACTATACTATGACGTTTTTGACTGATTTTGGATCACATGCTATACTATGACGTTTTTGACGGATTTTGGACGACATACTATACTATGACTTTTTTGACTGATTTTGGAAGACATGCTATACTATGACTTTTTGGAGTGATTTTGGACGACATACTATACTATGACATTTTTGACTGATTTTGGACCACATGCTATACTATGACGTTTTTGAAGGATTTTGGACGACATACTATACTATGACTTTTTTGACTGATTCTGGACCACATGCTATACTATGACTTTTTTGACTGATTTTGGACCCAAAACTATACTATGATGTTTTTCACTGATTTTGGACCACATGCTATACTATGATGTTTTTGACTGATTTTGGACCACATACTATACTATGACGTTTTTGACTGATTTTGGACCACATGCTATACTATGACGTTTTTGACGGATTTTGGACAACATACTATACTATGACTTTTTTGACTGATTTTGGACGACATGCTATACTATGACGTTTTTGACTGATTTTGGACGACATGCTATGCTATGACCTTTTGGACAGATTTTGGACGACATGCTATACTATGACCTTTTGGACATATTTTGGACGACATACTATACTATGACGTTTTTGACTGATTTTGGACCACATGCTATACTATGACGTTTTTGACTGATTTTGGACGACATACTATACTATGACTTTTTTGACTGATTTTGGACCACATACTATACTATGATGTTTTTGACTGATTTTGGACCACATACTATACTATGACTTTTTTGACTGATTTTGGACGACATGCTATACTATGACCTTTTGGACAGATTTTGGATGACATACTATACTATGACTTTTTTGACTGATTCTGGAAGACATGCTATACTATGACTTTTTGGACTGATTTTGGACGACATGCTATACTATGACCTTTTGGACAGATTTTGGACGACATACAATACTATGACGTTTTTGACTGATTTTGAACGACATACTATACTATGACGTTTTTGACTGATTTTGGACCACATACTATACTATGACGTTTTTGACTGATTTTGAACGACATACTATACTATGACGTTTTTGACTGATTTTGGACCACATACTATACTATGACTTTTTTGACTGATTTTGGACCACAAACTATACTATGATGTTTTTGACTGATTTTGGACCACATGCTATACTATGACGTTTTTGACTGATTTTGGACCACATACTATACTATGACTTTTTTGACTGATTTTGGACCACAAACTATACTATGATGTTTTTGACTGATTTTGGACCACATGCTATACTATGACGTTTTTGACGGATTTTGGAAGACATACTATACTATGACTTTTTTGACTGATTTTGAACGACATACTATACTATGACGTTTTTGACTGATTTTGGACCACATACTATACTATGACTTTTTTGACTGATTTTGGACCACAAACTATACTATGATGTTTTTGACTGATTTTGGACCACATGCTATACTATGACGTTTTTGACGGATTTTGGAAGACATACTATACTATGACTTTTTTGACTGATTTTGGACGACATGCTATACTATGACGTTTTTGACTGATTTTGGACGACATGCTATACTATGACCTTTTGGACAGATTTTGGACGACATGCTATAATATGACCTTTTGGACATATTTTGGACGACATACTATACTATGACGTTTTTGACAGATTTTGGATGACATACTATACTATGACTTTTTTGACTGATTCTGGAAGACATGCTATACTATGACTTTTTGGAGTGATTTTGGACGACATACTATACTATGACGTTTTTGATTGATTTTGGACCACATACTATACTATGACTTTTTGGACTGATTTTGGACGACATGCTATACTATGACCTTTTGGACAGATTTTGGACGACATACAATACTATGACTTTTTTGACTGATTTTGGACCACATACTATACTATGACTTTTTTGACTGATTTTGAACAACATACTATACTATGACGTTTTTGACTGATTTTGAACAACATACTATACTATGACGTTTTTGACTGATTTTGGACCACATACTATACTATGACGTTTTTGACTGATTTTGAACGACATACTATACTATGACGTTTTTGACTGATTTTGGACCACATACTATACTATGACTTTTTTGACTGATTTTGGACCACAAACTATACTATGATGTTTTTGACTGATTTTGGACCACATACTATACTATGACTTTTTTGACTGATTTTGTACGACATACTATACTACGACTTTTTTTGACTGATTTTGGACCACATGCTATACTATGACGTTTTTGACGGATTTTGGACGACATACTATACGATGACTTTTTTGACTGATTTTGGAAGACATGCTATACTATGACTTTTTTTACTGATTTTGGACCACATACTATACTATGACTTTTTTGACTGATTTTGGACGACATACTATACTATGACTTTTTTGACTGATTTTGGACGACATGCTATACTATGACTTTTTTGACTGATTTTGAACGACATACTATACTATGACGTTTTTGAACGATTTTGGACGACATACTATACTATGACTTTTTTGACAGATTTTGGACTACATACTATACTATGATGTTTTTGACTGATTTTGGACCACATACTATACTATGACTTTTTTGACTGATTTTGGAAGACATGCTATACTATGACTTTTTGGAGTGATTTTGGACGACATACTATACTATGACGTTTTTGACTGATTTTGGACCACATGCTATACTATGACGTTTTTCACGGATTTTGGATGACATACTATACTATGACTTTTTTGACTGATTTTGGAAGACATGCTATACTATGACTTTTTGGAGTGATTTTGGACGACATACTATACTATGACGTTTTTGACTGATTTTGGATCACATGCTATACTATGACGTTTTTGACGGATTTTGGACGACATACTATACTATGACTTTTTTGACTGATTTTGGAAGACATGCTATACTATGACTTTTTGGAGTGATTTTGGACGACATACTATACTATGACATTTTTGACTGATTTTGGACCACATGCTATACTATGACGTTTTTGAAGGATTTTGGACGACATACTATACTATGACTTTTTTGACTGATTCTGGACCACATGCTATACTATGACTTTTTTGACTGATTTTGGACCCAAAACTATACTATGATGTTTTTCACTGATTTTGGACCACATGCTATACTATGATGTTTTTGACTGATTTTGGACCACATACTATACTATGACGTTTTTGACTGATTTTGGACCACATGCTATACTATGACGTTTTTGACGGATTTTGGACAACATACTATACTATGACTTTTTTGACTGATTTTGGACGACATGCTATACTATGACGTTTTTGACTGATTTTGGACGACATGCTATGCTATGACCTTTTGGACAGATTTTGGACGACATGCTATACTATGACCTTTTGGACATATTTTGGACGACATACTATACTATGACGTTTTTGACTGATTTTGGACCACATGCTATACTATGACGTTTTTGACTGATTTTGGACGACATACTATACTATGACTTTTTTGACTGATTTTGGACCACATACTATACTATGATGTTTTTGACTGATTTTGGACCACATACTATACTATGACTTTTTTGACTGATTTTGGACGACATGCTATACTATGACCTTTTGGACAGATTTTGGATGACATACTATACTATGACTTTTTTGACTGATTCTGGAAGACATGCTATACTATGACTTTTTGGACTGATTTTGGACGACATGCTATACTATGACCTTTTGGACAGATTTTGGACGACATACAATACTATGACGTTTTTGACTGATTTTGAACGACATACTATACTATGACGTTTTTGACTGATTTTGGACCACATACTATACTATGACGTTTTTGACTGATTTTGAACGACATACTATACTATGACGTTTTTGACTGATTTTGGACCACATACTATACTATGACTTTTTTGACTGATTTTGGACCACAAACTATACTATGATGTTTTTGACTGATTTTGGACCACATGCTATACTATGACGTTTTTGACGGATTTTGGAAGACATACTATACTATGACTTTTTTGACTGATTTTGGACGACATGCTATACTATGACGTTTTTGACTGATTTTGGACGACATGCTATACTATGACCTTTTGGACAGATTTTGGACGACATGCTATAATATGACCTTTTGGACATATTTTGGACGACATACTATACTATGACGTTTTTGACAGATTTTGGATGACATACTATACTATGACTTTTTTGACTGATTCTGGAAGACATGCTATACTATGACTTTTTGGAGTGATTTTGGACGACATACTATACTATGACGTTTTTGATTGATTTTGGACCACATACTATACTATGACTTTTTGGACTGATTTTGGACGACATGCTATACTATGACCTTTTGGACAGATTTTGGACCACATGCTATACTATGACGTTTTTGACTGATTTTGGACCACATACTATACTATGACGTTTTTGACTGATTTTGGACCACATGCTATACTATGACGTTTTTGACGGATTTTGGTCGACATACTATACTATGACGTTTTTGACTGATTTTGGAAGACATGACTTTTTGGAGTGATTTTGGACGACATACTATACTATGACGTTTTTGACTGATTTTGGACCACATGCTATACTATGACGTTTTTGACGGATTTTGGACGACATACTATACGATGACTTTTTTGACTGATTTTGGAAGACATGCTATACTATGACTTTTTGGACTGATTTTGGACCACATACTATACTATGATGTTTTTGACTGATTTTGGACCACATACTATACTATGACGTTTTTGACTGATTTTGGACCACATGCTATACTATGACGTTTTTGACTGATTTTGGACGACATACTATACGATGACTTTTTTGACTGATTTTGGACGACATGCTATACTATGACTTTTTGGAGTGATTTTAGACGACATACTATACTATGACTTTTTTGACTGATTCTGGACCACATGCTATACTATGACTTTTTGGACTGATTTTGGACCACATACTATACTATGATGTTTTTCACGGATTTTGGACCACATACTATACTATGACGTTTTTGACTGATTTTGGACCACATGCTATACTATGACGTTTTTGACTGATTTTGGACGACATACTATACGATGACTTTTTTGACTGATTTTGGACGACATGCTATACTATGACTTTTTGGAGTGATTTTAGACGACATACTATACTATGACTTTTTTGACTGATTCTGGACCACATGCTATACTATGACTTTTTTGACTGATTTTGGACCACATACTATACTATGATGTTTTTGACTGATTTTGGACCACATACTATACTATGACTTTTTTGACTGATTCTGGACGACATGCTATACTATGACTTTTTGGACTGATTTTGGACCACATACTATACTATGATGTTTTTGACTGATTTTGGACCAAATACTATACTATGATATTTTTGACTGATTTTGGACCACATGCTATACTATGACTTTTTGACTGATTTTGGACCACATACTATAGTATGACTTTTTTGACGGATTTTGGACCACATACTATAGTATGACCTTTTTGACTGATTTTGGACCACATATTATAGTATGACTTTTTTTTAACAACATTTTGGTGACTTTTGTCCAAAAAGTCACCAAAATGTTGTGAAAAAAAGTCAACCAAAATGACTCTTCTTGGGCGACATACTTAACTATGACATTCTTGTGCGATACTAATTCATGACATGTTTCTTACCTTTTGGGCGACATAGTAAAAAAGGACTTTTGGTGGACCCTACGGACTGTGGATTTAGCAGCCGGACACCTCAGTGACATAGGCTCCCAATTCAAACAGTCTATTTCGACGCCTTTGTATGTGGCCAACGTATGCACCTGACATTAGATTAACTTGGCAGGATAGGTCTGGTGGATCCATCACAGTCGACCATTGCCGTCTCTCATCCCAGCATCTAGATCTTGTGGTGTGGATTTGTCGTCTAGATGTTTTCAAAACAACAGATTCGGTGGAGTATGAATAATTGCAAAAAAACACAAATGCAAAAAAAGAATAAATGAAATAAACTCCAAAATAATAACATTACAAAAATAAGTTATAGTCATGATTTAATTAGATATCATTTTGATATCCAAGTAATTTCAGCTTGATTTCATATTATTTAATTATCGATGTAATTGTTCCAGGAATTACATAAGGGCAGTAACCATGTAAAAGTAAGCAGAGCAGGATGAAGGTGGATAAATGGTTATGGTCAGATATATGAGTGTGAACAAAGTATCAGTTCTGCCATAACTTGTAAGACATAACAAGACAATAACAGTTGCTGCATTTACTTCATGACAACATATAGTAGACAACTGAAAGCCAGTACACAAATGATGTCATATAGAACATTCCAAAAGGAATCAGGAAACCTCTCAAAGCATCAAAAGCTACAACCGGAAGTCAGTCAGATGTTTATTTTCTGAAATGTTACCATAAAAGAGATGAGATGATACATGAAGACAGATGACAGAGGTAAGCGAATGAGGAAAGATGAGATTCAGTGACGACACAAAAGAACAGGGAGGGTATGAGACAAATGGAGACAATGAGAGAGGACAGGAGCACATAGATGAGCCCAGGACTAGGTGACTGAAAAGTCATTTCAATGCTCATAGCCCCACCCCCACTCCCTCACTCCCTAGTGGCTGGCCTGGTCCAGGTTGGGGAGTCCTGGAGGGAAGGTCGGCCTCGGAACCTGCAAGGTCTGCAGGAAAAGGTGATTGAAACCATGTGAGATGAAGCAAGCTCTGGAATCGGCTTTCCATATGAGCTAACCCCCGAAAACTTAGCTGACAAAAATCTGGAGAGAATGAAGAAGTCCCAGTGCCCCGCCCGAGCATAAACAGAGAGGAAAAAAAAGAAAAGAAAAACAATAACCCTATACACTGCTGGAGTAAATTCACTTGTATACAGAACAAAGGTGCCAGTACACAAACTATAAACACATACACTTGACACAAATGATAAGTTGATTACAGAGAAATTAGATCAAAGTGACATTACTAACACAACTCTGGTATCAATTACACACCCGTGTGTACTCTCACGACACACAACTTTGTACCCCAGTTTTCCAAAAAACATGATGGATGTTTAATTTGCATCACAGACAGTGGAAACAGTGAAACACGATATTGAGCGTTGAGCGGCATCATGAACAATGTGAGATTAGCAGCATCCTGAAACACCTCGAGATTTCTGTAAAGTAAATAAGCGCTGTGTCATTGTTTCCTTGGAAGGGAAACACATCCCCGACATGTACGTGTCATCGCACATACTGTAGGTGTGGTTGTGTGTGTGTGTGCACACGTGTGCCACAGAGAAATTCATGGAGGCTTAAGATATCTTACTCACATACACTGTCTCTGTCCCTCTCTTTCTCTCTCTCTCACACACACACACACACTCCTTCTTGTTTATTTGTTTTTGGGTGTAACTCTGAAACCATGGTGCCGGGGCCACACGCCGACTCATTTTCAAATGGCTGTCAAATATACTGTTTCCGAGTAATTGTCCTAGAGTATTTCTTACATGTAATGCCTGAACACTAGTGACAGCACTGTCCCTTTCTCATAAATGTGATGATATCTTTGAAAGCCTTGATTTATTACTAACTTTCACCCGGATGTAAACACAAACAAATTGGATTTTCACTGCGACCTCAGAGAGAAGCCTCTTTGACAATAAGAAAAGATATACGATCATTTTGATACATTTCTAAAACGAGGAATTTGCCCTTTTTTGTTTTGTTTTCCTCCAAAGGTGACACTTTTTTTTCCAAACTTACATGCAATGCCTTTGATTTAATATCTTCCCGTTCTTGAAGTGTGGACAATTCGGCCAGACATGGATTTAAACTGCAATCTGACTCGCTGATGGAGGCAAACAACTGGAAGACAGTAATCCTAGTTTCTGTTATTTTCTCTTCTCCAAGTACACGCATACGTACACAGACACACACAAACACAAACACTGACAAATGAGAACTGGCTTGAGTGTAGCTGGCAATGCACCATGGCCACTAATCACACTCAGACACACTCTCTGTGAACTCAACTGTTCCAACAGCGCGGCCAAACCCCCATCTCCATCACCACTGCCACCACCTTCTCTCCTTTCATGTCATGCAAAAAAAAAAAAAATGACATCGCATGCCTTACCTTAATATTCTGTCAACAACATATTAAATCACAGTATTTACTCCAGCTTTGGCAAAGCTGCACTTGATACTTGGGACTTGCACTCCCAAGCCGCCTTGTGCATGTTTAATATTTTTGCATTTAAAGCTGAATTACGTTCATTCTTGCAGCATTCAGCGGCAGTAGAACGAGCTGGAAAACTCAACAGATTTTCACCATATGCAGCTTTAATGAAGTCGTTAGCAAATTGTTGCTTATTCACAAGCAGACACATAACAGCAGCAGTGAAGGCGGAACATGGTTTACAAGAGCAGAGTTCAGAGGCTGAAAAAACAAACAAACTTTATTACTATTACTCTTCCCTTATGAAGCCATTTCTATTGATGATGAAAACCGTCTTATAAAGAATACAGCTCTTCCTCTCCCCGGACTTTCAGCCCACATGTTGCAGTCAAAACTCAGCAGAACATATGAATGGAAGTTATTGAACCTAAGTTATTGAAGCTAATAAGATGACTACCAGCACCCCAAGTAATAAAGCATTGCAGCAACAGGGCACTGTAATGTTACTGCCTCTACACATGGGTTTGCTCTGACTCAATCCGTTTACCCGCAGATCGGTTGCTTGGTTTTCTCGTGTCAAATTCCTCACACTTTGATTGAATTTGTTTGGCCTCCATTGTCAAATTTCCCTTTCTCAAACAGAACAAAGCTGACAGACGGCGACCACTTCTAACAGATATCAGCAGATACTCCAATGTTCTGTTCAGTGTGGTCTACCGCCCAGGTTATACAGATCAAGTCTGTGGTGAAGTAATCAATCCATCAGGTTCTCCCCATTCTCTCATCCTCGACCAGAGGATTAGTTCAAGATGGTTTGTCTCATTTCAGGTTCCTTTCAAGTGGTCGTCCCTTGGTTAACCGCGACACAACATGTGGTGCAAGTCCCGCTATGCCAATGGGCCACCAAGGACAGCCGAGGCTGTGTGCTCCAGGAGAAAAAGAGACACTGCCACGCTCAGCTGATGGTTTCTAGCTGTGACAATACCACGGCAGCTACGCTTGTTCACAAGACAAGAGCATGTCTCTGTTTTTGAATATAATAATGACTTCAAAGACGCAGACAGTCAGTCACTTGTGAATATACACTTGCATTCTGGTTCCAAAAGTACTGACAGCTCTGAATTACTGCGTTAAACACATGTTCCATGAACACATCACTTCTGTTTGTTGTATCACCACTTGACTCTAACCAAAGATGACAATAAAGTGTTCTATTAGTCCATTGTACAACCCCCAGTTATGCTTTTTATGTCAGAAGCTTAATGCAGGAAGCATCCCAATGACACTGTCAAGGGCAAGATTTTTATTTTTTTTTTACAAACAGTACAGGAATTTAATGAGCACTTAACGAGTCTTGGCACGGACAGAGGCCGCACAGGTGTGTGTGTGTGTGTGTGTGTGTGTGTGTTCATTGTACTCCTCTCAGGGTATGACTTGTGTGTCAGAGCGGAGGTGGGGCCGCGCTAAATTCAGGAGGGAAGTCGGAGCGAGCTCACTGCTAAGAAGGGAAAAGTCTCACTCCCAGAGGAAAACAAGTGTGTATGGAAGTCAGCAATTTGGAGATAAAAAAAAAAAATGGAAGAGATAAGAGTTCCACGATTTAGCTGAATAGACAAATCCCCTGTAGAGCTTCAGTGAAGGCAGCTCCACACGCAGATGACACAAACAGACACGAGTCCCATGACTCCCGCCTAAAGCGTCCTTTCACTCAGAAGAACATCGCGCTGGATGGAAATAAGCATGACCTCGGACCAAGTTAGAATTTTATCGGAACAGGATCAGATGTTGGGGTATTTCCGGCATGGTCATGCCATCCGCCGTCAGTAAATAACACTATTAGTCTGCGGTTAGAAAGCCAGTGGGGGGGGGGATCATATCCGTGCTACACTACTGAATCCTACAGCTTGGTTGGTGGACTTGCATATAAAGGTAGGGATGTCAAGTGGCTGGAGGCACTACTGTGAGATTGTGTTATAAAAAGGAGTGGGTTTTACAGAGAATAACTAGTGTTTATAAGGCAGCAGATGAGGGTGGAGTTTATGAACATGGACAGTGGAGATGTCCATCCATCCATCTTCTACTGCTTTATCCTCCATTTGAGAGTCCAGTCCATCACAGGGCCACATCAGTGGAGATGTAAAAATCAAAATTTTGTAAATTTTCAAATGAATTGTCTATTCCTTGCTGCATAGAAAACGACAATGACAAATAGTGCCCTCGCACTGTGCGTCCCCGGACCCTAATGACGGTGACAAAAGGTAAACTCGGGGCTTTGCTCAGACAACGACAAGGTTCAACCTTTACGTTCCCCTCCCGCTGTAGTCCAGTTGTGATTGATTAGAGTCAATCGGAAAGCATCGCCGTTCCTGTCTGTGTAAACTATAACATACATTTCCGTCCATTACGGGTTTTTACAACCCACGTGGGCTTCAGCAGAGCCACGGAGACACAGCAGTGGGTCTGAAAATGACTTTTTCAGTGAAGCCATTCTGGTCTGTGATTGTGTTTTCAGTGCAAACACAGACAAACTGAGGAGCAGCTGCTTATACGGGTCTCAGTAGCAAAACCAATTATGCCGATTATAATCTTGAACTTGTTCATGATTACTCACAAGTTGATCCATGATGTTTGAAATGAATCGCTTCTTAAGAAAATATAATTAAGGCCACTGGATGTAGATTACCTATTGTGAAACCCTTTATGATTGTGTTTTCTAAAATGCCATATTAACTTTTCCAGATGTTTATGCTCGTGTATTAAACAGTTTATACAATGCTGTGTATTATTAGTGAACACATTTGATGGATGATTATTATCTTTATCTGTGTTTCTTTGCGATTGCATGTGTGGTAGGTGTTAGTGTCTTTACATACATTTCAGCATGCTGTGGTGCAGACTGCTGTTGTCACAAAAGCAGAGTTTGTGTTGGCATCCTGCTTCTGCTCTCTGGCCAGAACAACCGCACACCTAATCCCTCGCTCTTCTTCTTCTTCTTCTTCTTCTACTGCTCTCCCTCCCTCCTTTCTTTCTTCCTGTCTCTCGGCCATCCATTCCAGACGCTTTAAAGACGGGGAAACGTCTTCCAGCCTTAAGTAAAACGAGAATCTTGCTCTAACCAACAGGTGTTGTCATCGTGATCACTGTTTGACCCGAGTCAGTCACGGCGTTCCTCACTAATCCACCGTTTGATTTGATCCTCTGTCTGTTTACGTTTTCAGTGGGGTCCACGCCAAGGTAAAGATTTTGATTGGCTTTTTATGATGAGCTTTTGTTTTGGCCAGCAAATGAAATGAGCCATTGAGGAATGCACATAAACTTTAAAGCAATTTACCATTTACCTCTGAGCAATGACAGAGGACAGAGGAGCAACACATGGTTCAAAACACAATGAATCACTTTGGATTTCGATGGGATTATGACAAGAGGGGGGGGGGGGAAACGATGCTTTATTGTCAGAGTTATGGACTGTCCTCTTTCACCAAAAGCAACAGTCTTGCTTCTGAATCTGTATAAATAATCACCCTGAAAATTAAGAATGCTTTGGCATATAAGGGATTGGTCAAGGTTGTGAGCACCACATGTTTTTTTGAACGACGCCTAGACTCACGGCGGCGTTACGACCCGAGTCAAAATGTGAAGTGTACATGACGCAGCTGTGAGCAATTCGCAAAACAGACAAACGTCTGTTAACATGTTCCGCACGCCAGCGGAGGCTCATTACCAAACACAAATAGCAATAAAGGGAATCACTGCCTCGCAGAATTATGACACGTCAGGCTGACATCTGAGTGTCTGAGGGCTGTAATTTCTTTACAGGCTGTTACCACGTTCTGACACCCTCTGCTGCTTCTCTGTGGATCGCTGAGGTAACACTCTCTGTGTGAGAGATCACTGTGGAAAGTTAAAGGACAGCTCAAAGTAAAGATGTGTGGGTGTGTGTGTCATTATCTCTGTCTCTCCATCTATGAGGAATAGGTTTATGAGGATGAAGAGGGCGGCATCAGAAGATCCACTCTTATCTTTTGACAAGTTGTGAAATGAATGGCAACGTAATGGAAGTTCAATTGAAAGATTGTTGTGACTTGAAAAGAAAATACATAAAGGAAGCAAACGTTTATAGGGTGCAGTGTTGTAATGTAACAAAGTACTGATTTTTTTTTTATTGTACTTAAGTATAAAATTCGCAAATGTGTACTTTACTGTGTTATTTATATTTCTAGCAATGTGTACTTTTACTCCACTACATTTCCTGAATAAATTGTGTGTACTTTCCACAGCATTTCCTCTAACCATCTTTGTTTCTCGTTACTACCACATAAAATCAGAAGAATAGGAAGAGTTGGTGATGGTCTGTATTTATATAGAGCTTTTCTAGTCTCGATGAGCTGCTTTACACTACAGTTTTGTCATTCACACATCTTTCATACCCATACTCACACTACAACGGGGTTAAGTGTCTTGCTCAGGAATTTAACCCACATCTTTCAGTTGACAGACAACTCGCCCCGACCACTGAGCCACCATTACTCAATCCTAAATCCACATTTCTTAATACTTTTACTTTTACGTCTAAAACTCAAGTATATTTTATATCAGAAAATTACTTTTGATACTTAAGTACAGTAGATGCCATTTACTTTAAGGGGGAAAAAAAGTGACTTCAAATTCTACCAAAGTCATTTTCTCCCTTGATACAAGACTGAAGGTGGCATCAGGGAATTTAGTCTGCATGCTCTACACAGCCACAGGTTACGTATAAATGACAGCTGCTCCTCAACCTGACCACTGGATTCTAAATGATCACGCCGTGTACAGTATGACTCCATTTCATCACGTGTGGTTTTACACACACATACACAAAGGAAATAGAGGGCATCCCTCTGACAACTAATCACCCTAAATTGTGTGCTAATAGTAAAAGCCATGCATGTGGGCTGGGGGGGTTAAGAAAATAAACAACAGCAGTAGGAAGGGGAAAAGGGCAATTTAAACCGAAAAAATATTAATGTAATCAAGGCAAATTAGCAGGTTTGGGATAACATTCCTATGGTGCGGTGTGTTTATTTTGAAAGCAAGTAATAGAAAGTAGGTAGAGCGGAGAGAAGGCGAGGCTAAACTCGACTTACTGTAATGGCCGCCGTTTTTTTCCTCAACTTTTAGCCTTTTGTGTTTGTTGAAGCTGTGGCTGTAAGATCACGTACGATTACCGTGACGCTAAAAAAATCACGTAATTGTGCTGTTGCAGTCAGTCATATCGGGATGGAGTGTCTGCCGAGTTGGTCAAATTCAGGACAAACAGTCGGTACGCTTCATTTAGAACTGTTTAGTTACCCTGACTGCCTTACCCATTCACATTCAATGGCGTAGAGGATGATGGGGGGGGGGGGGGGGGCTGCCATTCATGATTGACTGTGACCACATCCTGTTTTCGTGTGTGAGAGTGTATGTTTGTGTACGCACATGCTTAATTCGCTCTGAGTGTGTGAACTACAGTGAACAGTGTGTTTGTGTGTGTGTGTGTGTGTGTGTGTGTGTGTGTGTGTGGACAGACTGGGGGCATGTGAGTGAGTTTTTATTCCTCCCCTGTTAGCTGTAGCTGAGTGATGAGCAGCAGGGAAAGAGGGTCGAGACAGCAGTACAGAAACACTGTGATGCTTAACAAAACAAGATGTGCTTCGGGGCTTGAACCGCACACACACACACACACACACTAGTGCACATTGCTGTCACATACACACAACACTTCCAGGTCCACAATTACATGTGCACGTCTGCACACACGTGCAAGCACACCGGTGACTCCTGTTTATTGAGTCGGATGTAAAATTGTCCTCCAGCGAGAAGCGCAGAGGTTCACAAGTGTTGAAACAGACTGTGCCTTGTGTGAAAGATGTCCAAAAAAAACAAAAAAAACAAAACATCTAAGTTCGCCCTGGAGACGGTCCTGTAAGAGCTTGACCAGGCCACATCACAGGCCTTTTTTACTGGATCGATTGAAGCCTCTCCTTGTCCAAGAGCTACAACAATCCATATGTGAAGAGTGTGATGTGAAAAAAAGGCACCGGTTCTGGCTAAAGTCCACGATAAAATGCGACGGATTTATATTTGTGGAGAAGTCATATCCATGGAGCAGGTTTGTTTCCCAAATGCAGATTTACATTCTGTAAATACACTTTGACGTACATGATTGATGAGCTGGATTTTTCGAGCAGAAAACATCATTTCTGTTCTGTCCTCCCTCCTCTGTAGGTAGAGCATCAGTGGACGTGGGGGAGAGTGGACGGCTGCACAGTCACACAGCTCCCACTTGTGGTTAGACGGCATACAACCTGGCCTGTTCACATTACACTGGCCTTGACTCAAGAGAAACTGTAAAAAGCTCTGTTGCCTCCTCAGCACAACACACTCAAAAACAAACAATAGCCATCTAACGAAAAGATCACTCTTCCTCTCACCCCCGTATAAATCAGCCTAAATCAGACAGCCTAAGACAAAAGTGCGACAAATTTCTTACAAATGTTTCTACTCAACACATGACTTGTAACGTGTAACATCATACAAACAAACGTGACGCAACTGGACTGGTGTGAAGCACGAAAGTGACCTGGCTTCCAATAATGAGTGGTCACGGATGCAGAAGTGAAGGTAATTTAGACCGGGTCAATCTCACACGAGCAAAATCCAAATCTCCAAACATCTCTGAGCATCACCTGACCTCATATGGGCGGTCATGTGGGTCACAGTTCTTTAACCCTGAAGGCAAAAACATTGAAAATTAGCTTTTATAATTATCCCTTGCATTATAAATATCACTTTTACTGTCGATTTATGTATTTTCTTTTAAAAAGATAAATAATTTGAAACATTGGTATACACCTGAGAAATGATTACTAATAACACAGAAATACTGTATTGAATCCCAATAAGAGCAAATATAAGTTTGGCAATTTGGTACAGTAAGTCGCTTTTTTAAATACTCATACATTATTCACAATTGTATAATACTAACTTACACCTTTTAACTCTGTTTTGGGTTCACAATCTACATCTCTTATGTCTCAATTTTTCAAACACCTGCCAAACACTGAGCAGCAGACAGTGACGGTTTGACGGTTTGCATAAAAAAGTCTATAAATGTACATGTTATCACATTTGAGTTCTCTTTTTTTTAGAGTTTCAGGCTATGACTCGCTGCACAAACTGTCATCGATTCAGTCTTATTAATCTCTAGTTTAAACTGAATACCGCAGGACTGCGTGGGTTTCTTCCCAACAAGCTTTAAGCTCCATTCATGCTGAGGAGTTTATCAAATAGCTGTGTCAATTTCAATCACAATCCGTGCAAAGTTCCAGCGTCCAGCTGCAGAATCAGAGTTGGACATTCGCAAAAGAGACGGTTTCATTTAGTCAGATCAATCTGTCAGTTGCTTTGCCGTGTTCCTTCTGATCTTTGCTTTAAATCCAAACACAGGGTCCGTGATTTCTGTTGTTATGGACACGCATGTCAACAGAAGATGACTGCACCACTCACGTTCAACCTATGAATCTGCCTACCCCGGGCTCAGCAGTGCACCTGACCTGCAGGAGTTGGAGCCGGAGGAGGAGGAGGAGGAGCAGGAGAAGGAGTCTGAGGTTTAACTACTCATTCCTTCTCTTTTTGACATCCAACCATCACTCTCTCTCCCTGCGGGAAGCAGAAAGGTCAGAGCAAAGCCTTTATTCTGGCTCAGATTTAGCGCTGGCCTCCAGGAGAACTCCGATTCTCTCTGGCACATGTTAAGGCGCTCTATCATCTCTCTCACTGAAACGCTCTCCCATGCTCTCTCGTCCCCACTCCCTCCTGTCAGATCTGTCTTCACTGGGCCTTGTAAAGGTACCTGGCAAGAACAACTCAAAGCACTGGACAGGACAAATGTCCCCAGTGTCCCACAAAATTCTTTTTGTTTCATTAAAAATGAAAAGTTCACTGAATAGTGTTCCACCTCCTGGTGCCAAAGTTTTCAATTCTTGCCGAATATGCTGCACAGTTACAAGGTGATTCAATAAATATTTATCCCACTCTAAACTTTTCTGAACAAATGCTGTGTGCTAAAAATTTACTAAACATGTTGAAGCCATTGCAGCCCAGTGGGTGTGCATTTTTATTTCCTGTTTTTGGACAAGGTTTCTGCAGCACGGACTCGGACAAAAAGGGGAATGTTTGCAGTGTTTGGGTTACTGCTTTCACTCCGTTTCCTGGCAGGAGACATCGTGAGGACACAAACGGATGGTTGAGCTGAGCTGCTCCTGGACAGCTCCGGCAACGTGTGGGAAATTGATTAAGTAAATGTGTACAAATGAGTTCCAGTTGCAATCTGATAATATAGTTAGTTCATTTATACTAACAAACATACTGCGTAAAACAACAAAAACCTAAGCCCGACATTTGATTGAGCATTTATACTCTGAGCAGCAACAAACATAAAATCCCTGCAAAATACATGTGAAAATCAGTGAATACTGTGGTTTTCTTTTTTTTCCATAAATGCATTATGTGTTCTTCAATCCAACTATTTTACATTATCCCGCAAACACACAGCTGTTGCAATACTGACGACTCAAAAGGACATGTAGGCTTCTATAGCAACAGTCTATAATGCATGTTCACTCTAAAGTGCTTACAGCAATCTAAATGAAACTGCACTTTAGCACATATTTAAACTTTCAAAAAATGCCCAATATATATTTTTTTCTTTTCCATAAGGTCATTATTTTTTGCACTGCCTGTTGGTGATTAAAAAAATGTTGAGTTTTGCCTCATGCCATCATTGTTTGCAAGAGGTTTTTGATGTGTTTTGGAAAGAACTCCCTCAACAACATTAAAAATACAAGCTCGGTTCTCATCCCTAGAACCTAATCCTGCAGCGATAGCCACCTGCTGAGCTTTAACTTCTTTTGCTCACAAATAAAAAAAAAACGCTACAATCTTGTGTGGCGTGAGAATAAAAATGACTGGATTTAAGTACATTTTCTACCAACAAGTAACCTCGCAACCTGGTGAAGTTCTGCAGCGATGAAGAGCACTTATCCAAGATGAAGGGTTGAAAGTGGAAAGCTATGAAAACATGGAGAATAATTGAACCTACGAAATAAGTTTAAGTTCACATCATTGATGGTTTAACAGGCCAGTTTAACAGTGTCATTTGTCACTGAGGACTAGTGCATTGTGTTTTTACAAATATATGTCACTGTTCATTACAGTAAATTAACCTAACAGCATATAAATCTAAAAATCTAAATCTCAAGTGGACTATTTGAAAATGATGTCCACTTCCAAAAGTCTGTGGTTTGTAAATGAGTCGGTGTTGGATCCGTACCACAGACACATCCCACAGTGTCTAGATGCTCTGCATAATCACTGGCTGGTCCACCATTGTCAACATGAAATAAATACCACATTGTCGTGAATTAGAGCAAAGCCACAGATTCTCCCTCAACAATAGGCAGAGGGCAGTGTTGTATAAACTCTTCAGACATGATCTGGCAGTGGACTCTATGCTTTGGTTTTTCCCTCTTCACTGGCCCTTGAGTTATAATTCCACTCTATCCAGCTTATGCATATTTAGATTTGCATCAGCACACATAGTAGCATTTAGAGCACTGGGATATTTATTCCCATGCTTGTACACAATGCATTTGTTTTGTTTTTTTACAGTGTATATATTGATGTAATTAGTGCATATACCGAAATACTGAAATTCTGTCATTCATCTTCATATAAATCTATAATATTCAGTTTACCTGCTGCTAATTTACACCAGTTTTAGCTACTTTAGTGTTTTGAATTATAAACTTTTTAGCCAAGCAAAAACAAAGGTGAACTTCAACACTGTTTTACAAGCGCAACATATTAATGAACCCAATTAAAACACAGAGACTCAGTGGGTGTCTTGAAACCCTCATAATGTTTAATGTCTTTTGCATACAGACCTAATTAAAGTCCTATTTCAAAAGGCGATTTTATGGCCATCATCATTTAATATTTACATTTTAATGTCACATTCTGTCCTTAGTTGTAGCAAAATTATTCACTCACTCACTCACATGGTATTTACTGTTGCAACAGTTGGTGTTTTTATGACTTTTATATACGTTTGTGCATCTTTTGATCTTTGAATCTTTGAGTTAAATTGCCTCATAATGTAAAGTGCTGTATAAATAAAGTTTGACTGACTGATGAATTGATCTTTTCTCCTTTAAAATGTCAAAATGTTCAGTTTCAAAAACCTCAACATAATGTCATTGAATAACATTCTGAATGACATGCTGTGCCAAGGGTGAGTTTTAAAAGCAACAAAAACAGTGAGGATAATTGCAACTAATGTCTTTGGCAGTCGGCACTGTAACAACCCGCGCGGCATTGTATTTCCTTGGGTTTGTTTGGCAGTTGTCTCTCATTTTGTGGTTGCAAAACATCTCAGGGAGCGAGCCAACGGTTGGATTAGATACATAAGAGAGCCACCCAGACTTCATCATCACATTATACAACACTCAGCGAGCAGCGTCTGCTTCGTCTCAAATCAAAGTGGAAGTGATGGGGGCAATTTTCTCCCTCCAGGGGGGGCTGCTGCATGGAGGAGTTGTGCAGGGGAGGGGGGGGAGGCTGAGGGTGATTGTGGTTGAAGCACAGCCATGGGAAGGAGAACATGGAAAAGTCTTGGAAATGAAGCGTGCCCATCCAAAGAGGTGACAAGCAGACTGAGCAGGACAAGGGAGGACAGCATGATGATTCTGGGAACCACAATCTGACCGATTGCATCTTTCATGTACTGTGTGACACACACAGACATGGGCGCACACACACACACACACACACACACACACAGAGAGAGCTACCCTCCATTCGTTTGAACAGCCTAACCAAGGCGGTAACCCTAACCTTAACCTTAGCCATAAACCAGCTCCTCAGGAATGAGGTTCTGCCTCATTAGGACCAGGTTTTGGTCTACATGAACACTACTGGTCCTGACAAGGTCAGTGTTTATGGCAGAAAAGGTTTCCAAGCGGTAACAAATACCAGCAAACACGCACACAGACAAAGACAAACAACTAATAGTATGAAAACACATATTTAGATTGATTAGTAATAGTAATGTTAATTAGTAAACAGATATATCAAAGTTTATCAAATGTAATGTATTTCTTTCACATCCCTGTATTTTTGGTCTGAGGCTTTTTTCCCTTGGTTTGTGCTCCAGTTAAAGTAAATAGTATATGGTCTTTATTTAAAAGACCATATACTATCTGGATATACTGTCTGGATGTCACAACTCAAAGCTGCTTTACACTACAGCTTTTGCCATTCACTCACACACTCATATAGCACATTCACACACTGTATTTGACATAGACAATGTGGGGTTGAGGGTCTTGTGTCAAGGACACATTGAGAAGTAGACTAGCGTGGGTCACTCTACCACCTGTTTTTTATGGTGTAACTTGGTTTTTACGTCAAAACACATCGGCCACTAATTTGTTCTCGACCTGACATATTTCAGTAACAAATAGTGTTTTTTTTCCTACTTTATTTTGAGGAAATAATGGATTCCAGGGAATACTGGATTTAAAACTAATGCAGAGAAATGTCTAGTTCCACTCTTTAGACTTAAACCTGGACTTGGAGTAAAAAGTCCACAATTTACTGTTCAAATAAAAAAAGAAGAAGCAATTAATGAAGTGGCAATAAGTATAAATAGTATAAAGAAGCTTCATTTTTGCATTGACGTGAATGTTCTTTCCACCGCTGCACACCATGTCCTTGAGCACACACTTAAAAGTGCACACTTTAACCAGGCGGCCTGCACTGAAACATAATCACAGGATCACACCATCACCTTCTCCTTCTGGTTCTACCCTGTCAAATTAACAATGAGTCCACAGGATAGTGAGAGGCAGCAGTGTCGGGATGATGCTGGATCGCTTGATTGAAGGGCTTCCGAGAATTCTCTGGCTTTGTTGTGCAGCTCCCCCTGCGCTGCACTTGGAGGTAATGGCTTTAGCAGGGGCAGGTACACAAAGCTCCAGTGGCCACAAACCGGAGCTGGACAAACTTTACTGTTGACATCTGGAATTTCTTTCCTCCCCTTCCGTTTTTTTTTTTCCTTTTTTTTTCTTCTCCTCCTCTTCATTTTTTTTTTTTACTCTTTTTGATTGAGGGCTGACTCGCTCCATACAGTATTCATCATTGGAAAAGCAGCAGCCTGCTAAATATAGACATTTGTCTCCTCGTGCCTGTTCTGGCACTGCATATTTTACCACACATGATATCATGCCCTCCTCTGCTGTTGGCGTGACCGCACACTGAACCCCTTAAAGGGTTTCGTTGGTATACGTACACCCTGGGTGATTATCATTATCTTTATGGAGGCTTGTCAGTGGCAATTCATGTCTCATCATAGATAATTTGAGCCTTATCATAGCCTTGTCTCCTGTGACTGTGTCATATCAGAGCCACATGTTAGGCCTAACATTAATCTTCCTGGAGCCCAAAATGTTTTAGTGCTCACACGTCACCATTATACAGCTTTTAATGACATTTACCAGTCACCAATCTTGCATGCTCTGGCTTGTCCCGGCTGAATACGCCGTTCTTAATATTTCCATTCCACTTCAACACATATATCTCTCACAGTGAAGCGGGAGTCATGCAGAGTTACATACTGCTGTTGTGCGCCGACTGGTGCTTCAGGCCTTTAAGTCCTATTGTTTGCTGTCTCCTCCTCATGTTTCGTCGCATCCATCACTGCATCCTCGTGCTCAGAAATACTGGAACATTTTCCTCAGGAATATCCACACGAGGACGAGGGCTCAGCACCGACACATGCAATTCATCAGCGAGACGATGATAAGAGCCTAACCAAAGAATGCGTTGACATATGATCAAGGTTCAGTGGAGGATAAAGGCAGTATAATACAAATTACAAAAAACGATTGCAGTTATTTTTTCAGTTATTAGTTATAATTAACTCCTGAAACAAATATAAGACTGAAGTACATGTTATATAAGAGTTTGTATGTAAAGATAATTCAATGGAAGTTTGGTGAAACTGTAGAAACAACAATTTCACAGCTAAGATAAATATTTGATTCTATAATGTAACTGTACTCGAACAAGTTTGGTGGAAAGAGTACTGAAATATTCTACTCGTGTAAAAATACAACTATTTTGATAAAATTTTACTTAAGTACAAGTAAAATTGCTGGTCTAAAAATGTACTCAAGCTAAAGTAAAACTCAACAACCGCGACCTTGTTAAAAACCTCACGTTAATTGTTTTTAATTAAAGGCAAATCTTTACAAATTAAATAAAATATGTCAACACATAATGTGTCAGTCAAAATGGGTCAAAGGTCACCAATGCTTTAACTTTCTCACTCACTCCGGGACCTTAATAAGCACAGATTCACCTGTCCTCACCTGTCCTCATCATTCCATGCCAAAGTGTCCAGTGTGTGAATTTATTTTTATTTTTTTTTTAAGTCAGGGCCAACATTTTTTTTTTTACTCAGTAACGGATGTGATTTTAAAACATAGCAAAGTACAGTACTTCCAAAAAAAAAAAAATTACGTACACAAGTACACAAAAACCTTTTCACCTATGCAAGTAAGTAAAGCAACAGTAACAATATAACCCTATAATATGACAGCAACAGTATTTTATTTCAAATGTCACGATCATACTTTTAAATTGTTGACAACACAAAAATCACCTCAAGCCTATTATTTGGGTTTAGAGTTAGGGTTGCGCATGTGTAATAAGACAATATACAGGATAATAACGAAAACATAACAGCTCATGCACTTTATCTGCATCCTTTGTTCATGCATACACATGCACACTCACATCCAGTGCCGTATATGCACATACAGTAGATAAATCCCCAGGGAGGCAAACAGGATGCTGCTGTTCAGACAGAAAACAAAAACAAAAACAAAAAAAAAAGTAAACACAAATCACAACAACTCCTCTGCTGACATCACCTCTGGTATGTGTGCGCGTCTGTCCTGCAAATCCATTAAAAGGATGTTTCTTCCTTTTTATGTGTGTGTACCCCGGGGGATTTTATTTTACCTGGATGTGAACGTGTGGGTGGAGGGTTGGCTCCACGCAGACCTGTCTCACAATTTTTTCCATGCTTTATGTCCACGTTACAGGGTTTGGATTGTATGCGCGCACATATGTTATCGCGGCTCTCTTCCTCGCATGTTGAACAGCTTCATTCCTCTGTGCGGCCCAAACCCACCACAGTGAGCTTTTGGGAGTTGGTGCCCCAACGAGCTAGTGTTCTGCAATTGAGGAAATGTTTGGCCTGGTGATCTGGCTCCCTTTTGAGGTGTTTGTTAGCCAAGGCCGATCCTGACATCTCTCCCGGGAGTGCGCTCAGAAGGCCTCTTCAAAAGAGTCCCAGCTCCCAGAGCAGGAAGTCCAGCCCTGTGCTGTTTGGAAACAAGATGGGGCAGTCAGGAAGGAAGGTAATCCATGAACACGCAACAGTGCTACTGTCCACACACACGTACCAGCACGTCCGATCAATCTCTCCCGACACCCACAAAAACGTGGGTATTCAGTGGACCCCGCAGTCATTAAGCTTGATTTATGTTGTGTTTCATTCTGCTATGCAGCCAAGGTGATCACCGGCAGCTCGGTGTAGATGATTCTGCTTTCCGTTATTGCAGCTGACTGTATATGAGAGTGTGGGTGTGTATGGAAATACTCGGAAAGGTCACCCAGCAGAGAGCAGTTTCACCGCACGAGCAGCACAGTCCTGTAAGCCAGGGTCTTACGTTCTAAAATAACTAGAAATGTCAATGAAACTTTGTCTGCACTGTTGCTTTTTGGGAGCCTTACTGATTTATCTGACTCTGGCATGAGTGCATCAGTTACACAATACCACAAGCATGTGAATGTATCAGACTGTGCTGCCAAGCTGCCTCACCCAGCACTTACCTTTGGAACAAAACAAGATTGATGTCTCGCATTTTATGGACAACTGGGATTCAAGGTTGTTTTTTTTTTTTAAAAGTGCGCTGAAATCATGTATTAATATTGAAAGTCACTAATCAAATCACCGTGGATGAAATAAAAACAGCACGACACTGTCTGTAAGGAGGCAAAGTCACTCCTAAGTTAGTTGAATGTCCAGGTTTATTTACGCTGTTCCAACTTAAAACCACTAGAGAGCACTCTTCAATTGATTTTCCATGGAGGACGCATTATCTCACACTGTTGACTACATCTGAGTGAGAATGTGGCTGGAACACATTTCTTCTCCTGCTGCCAATGAAATCAGTAGCCTGGTTTCCACTGCGAGACGCAGCCTTTCCTGCTCATATTATATAGCATGTGGTCATGGTGTGGCAGCAGAGAAATTAGGTTTTTTGAAGTGCGGTGCGAGTGAGGTAACGATTAGCTGTTTTCATTGTCGTAACAGGACCCGACGAGGAAGCTGCAGACCTATAATATATGACAAGACATCATGTTCAGGGTCAGTTCACTGAGCATTTGAGAAATTCAATTCATTCATAAAACCACCACTCATCACAGAGGGTGAGTTCACACTGGATTCAAGCAACATATATTTTAAAAGTGAAAATAATCCTAATTATTGCATAGAAAAAAGTCTGAGTAGTATTTCTTGTCCTTAAAAAGAGCGCTTAGAAGTGAAATTCACTAAATGAGATTGTTTTCAGGGGGAACAGGGGGAGTATTTTTGAAGAATGGTGCTTCCCATCCTCAGCTTCCCCTGAGTTTTTTGTTACGTGCCCACCTGTGACACTTGGTCCGAGGCTTGAAACTGTGACGCTAATTCCGCACTTTTTAGACCCACTCGTAGCGGGATGGGACGTCATTACCAGAATGTAAACAGTGTCGGCCATCTTTGCTAGCAGTTACGCTAACAGGACCAAGTGTCACAGGTGGCCACGTAACAAAGAAAAGAATGAAGATATTTCTCCACTCAGGGGAAAAACACCCCTATTCTAGTAATACAAATCGGTTAATTATTCATTTAAGTTTGTGTCGATACATATTTTAATCAACAATAGATCGCATTACTTGTTGTATGAGGAAAAAGGTCACTGGTGTAGATGAACCACAGCAGTTCTTTTCCCCTCTGGAGATATTTTACTCATTGTTTTGGTTTTACAGTGAACTACTTCACTAATCAACCTCCTTGTATGCTACCTGCTCAGCACCAAACTACACAGCATTTACTTTATTTGCCAGAGACTTGGAGGAGCAAAACCCGGGCCTAAATATGTTTTATAATAGCACATGGCGTAGAAGTATTTTTCCAATTCATCCAAGGGATGAAAAAATGAAGTGTTGGCTTTGACACATTTCGGGGGAAATCTGTATTGTGCATGTGATGAATCTATTCACCTTCAACTCAACAGCTAACTCCGGTCCCCCCTTTGGACCTTGAAATTCATGCCTAAAATTTCAAACTGTGGTCTATATAACGCTGGCCCTGACCAGAAGGATATTCACAGACTGTAGAAATATGGTAAACAACTTCACAATGCTGACGATGAGCGGCCAGGGGCCTCAGAGTCTCTCTCTAATATTCTTTCACAATAGCAAGAAACTGTTGCCAACACCTGATTCCAATCATATGTGATCATATGTGATTATTAGCACCTGTGGGTGTTCTCCCTCCCTCCCTCTCTCACACACACAGACACACACACACACACATACATGCACACACACTCAAGTAATATCCACAGACAATGCATTTTCATGAACAATCAGCAGACTGTCCTTCATATTTGTATAATTTGGGAACAAAAGTACTTTTTACGATGAATCTGTCAGATCTTTGCAACAGAACTATTTGTAAAAATGAGATAGCTGGATACAAAGAGTAAGTACAAAGAGCCATGTCATTATGTTCTGTAACTTTTTGCTCATTATTAGATGCAGGTTTCCCCCCATTATTTTTTTTTTTAATGAAAAACTCAATGGACTTATGGTAATGGATCATATAAAGTGCAGGTGGTTATTCTAGACGTGTCATAAACTGGGGTCTGAAAGGCTGAAAGTTCACATGGAGTGTTGCCAGTAGAGCCAGTACCTTGTTAAATACTGATAATTGTGTCTGTTGATTAATGATGGTGTATAAAAAAACTAGATCTTATCATATAATAGTCAGAAAACACAGAGTCTTTCAGTTTATAAAGATATAAAGAAGAGAAAAAATGTAAATGCTCACAATGGAGATAATGTTCAGCACTTTTGCATAAAATGAAATAAAATACTTGAGTATGATTGTGTTTATCAAATATTATTTGACCAAATCCAAACTTCATATCAATCCAGTCCTAATGTTCCTCCATTATTTTTGCCCAAAGTTATTTTACTCCGCCTATCAAACAAAGCAACACCATACAACCGTTTTGATTAGTTTCAATATTCAGCTGCATATTAGTGTCAATACACAGCTGCCAGTGCTAATGTGATGCTAAATCTATGGCACAGAGATGGTTTTTGGTAGTCAGCCATATGTCGAGCCAAAATGTCATTACCTTGTCCTGGTTTGTTTTCACTGATGTCATTGGTGCAACTCTGAGCTGCAGGAGAAGGCAGCTGCTCCAGCCAATAATATACTCCACAAACCCACTGTTTACAACCTACCCAACACCAAATGTCAGACAGACACTTTGCAAAAAGACAGATGTTTCATTCTGGAGATGGTGGACACCAAACCACATGTGCATAAGAGGTGGCAAGAACAATCATAACTTAAATACTAATGTGTTGTATTTGCTGCTTAAAAATGTAAATGTTGTTTGCTAATAATATGTTTTCCTTGTGTTGTTTTTCCTATATTTAAAAAAAAAATATGCATCCACAAAAGTATATTGATGCCATTATCACCTGTGGAGCCTATTTATTTACTTATTTTTGGATGTTTCTCCATCCGTGTTTTCATGTAAAAACCTTTCACAGACAGGAACCACTGGCAACATCCTTCTATTCTGGCTGAGAAACTTCAAAATTCACTGCTACAGTCAGAGGAGCATCACACGAGCCAGCACAGCTAATGCTGCTGGCAAAGTAAAGAAAAAAAAAAAAGAAATCACACCGTCTCCTTCACGTCGATCTACGCCTGAAGCTACTTGTCGAGTCCTTTGTGTATTTTAAATAGTTACAGAATTGTGTTGGCCACAAATAACAATTTCCAGCGATTTGTCAGTTTCCTGTTTTTACCTCATTAAAGGAACCCTGGTACAGAAAATCGCTTCAGCTCACAAAAAATTACACACGTCATCGCGCAACACATTAACGAGTCGTTGATAGTGCTGTGTTCATACAGTCTGTGGTTTGAGCGCACAAGGAGCGCACAATAAGGCAAACCTGCAATGAGCTTATAAAATACTACACAATATGTTTAAATAAGCTGCCATTTTTAGACATGGAAGGTGATTTTCATGTGTATCAGGGGATATCTTTGGCTACAGAAAGGAATAACCTTCAAACCTTCAGCGTCCTTGCAACTGGGCCACTGATATTTGATATTTTGGATCTTGGTTCTACCAGCAGGAGAACAATAAGTCAATAGCCTTGTTTATTGTTACTATAAACAGTTGCTTAAGCACTTTCAATCTGGAGAGCACTGGCACAGTTAAACAGTTTACCAGGAAGTAAACACGAAAGCGGCAACATGCCATTGAATTTCTGCTAGTTGGAATTCCGGGAGCCGCTAAATCGACACAAAACATTTTGTCGTTTGTGGAGAACACGTCATGTTCTTCATTTCCTTTTCATTTCCTTTACCATTTACGCCAGGATTTTGTCCTTTCCTCTTCCACTTATCGACAGATTACAGTGACATGCCCACTGATACTGAATGTAGTAACTTTTCTGGTTTCTAACCAATTTCTTTTTGGTGTGAACATGCCGGCTGTTAAAAATTTAGTTTGGAGAAATTGAGCTATATCAGACCCATGCCATGTGAAAGAACTAGCTGTGTGTCATTGGGGGAGAAAAGAGGTTCCAGAGAATCAGAGGGATTATACTTCCTTTTGGAAATTAACTCAATTTCTTCACTCTTCCCTCCCACCCATCCCTCCCTCTTATATATTTTTTCCAACCACTCATCCCCAGGACAGTAGCTGAGCTCAGGTCCTCCCACAGTCCAGTAAGGAAAGCCCAGGTGATTTGAACTGGGGTCGCGGGGGGTCATTCTGTCAGACTCAAGAGACTGATGGAGGGCCTCAATCCTGCCAGTGACATGAAGATGGATCAAATGAAAACACACACACACACACACACACGCACGCACACACACTTGAATGGAAAATTACAGTTGTGCACTCATGAAAATAGACTCACATGATACAAAACTTACAGTAAGTTTGAATAATGTGAATTTTCATACTCTCACTTTCTGACTTTCGTTTTATATAAACACACATACACGCCCACTCTCTCTCTCACACACACACACACACACACACACACACACACACACACACACACACAGTGCCAGACTGACAGAAACAGGTTGTCGGCAGGGTGGGGGTTGGGGGGGGGGGGCGATGTGACTCATGTCCAGCTCATTTGTCTGCAATCCACAGTGAGCACGACTGAGTTTGAGTTCACATACTCCCACATTTCTCAAACGCACAGGTTCCCACACACATGTACTGACGGTGGTTTGGCTTTTCTTAACAAAAAAAAAGTAAAAAAAATGACAACAAATCCTATTAAAAGAGCAAATCCAATAAAAACATTTCTCGTTGAATTTCCCTAGACTCTCTCTCTCTCTTGTTCCAAAGCCCATTTATATTATAGAGCTTTAAAAACTGGTATTAAAGATGAAGTTTCGTCGAAACTTTCCTAAAACCTCAAGGCAGTTTATTGATTAGAATTGACTGTGCATAAATACACACTACAAACACACACACACACACACACAGGAGAACTTACAGTGGTGGCATAAAGAGTGGAGCAGCACCACATGTACGTTACTTATTTTAAGGAAAATAAAAAAACCAACGAAAATGTGCCGTAAATATAAATTGTTCAGCTCAAGCAACTGAAACTGAAGTTTTATTGCACCATTTAACCTCCTCTGTCGCAGACTATTCCACAAATTACAAATGGTTTGAAAACCATAAGACAGAAGCAATAGTACACACACTTTTTTTTCTTTCTTTTTTTTATAAATCTTCAATATAAAATGAAATGTAATTAAATGAAATGGTGTACAATCGGAATAAGACAATCCCTGTGTGGCTTTGGATTGTTAGTGGCCACTGTATTAAACCAAAACGCATGGCCTAGTACTTTTTTAGTAATGCATTTTTCTCATTCACAAAAAAAACCTCTACATGAACATCCTTTATCTCATTCTCTGAGATCCATGTGCACGCCGTCCCACTGACGTGTATTTTCAGAGTGCACACACACACACACACATGCTTTAATTTATACTGACACACAGATGGCCCCTGCTCTGACCGCAAATGTGGTGAAACTCCTGGTCCCTGTGGTGCGGCCAGAGCTCAAGCTGCCAGTAAAAGCGAGGGATGCTTCATGGCTCAACAATTTGCTGGGTAAATGGAAAGGTTTTGGTGTGTGACCTCAAACACTCTTCTCTCTGTCTCTCTGTCGCTTCCTCTATCGGACTTTCAATTTTACTCTCTCCTATCGTGTCTTCTCTTGATTTTTGTTGGCTTCCTCCTAATCTGATTTTCTCTTGGCTGCTTTTTATGTCTTCTTTTACTTTTTTTCCTCCTCTCTATTTTTTTTTCAGTGCTGATTTTCTTGAATGATTCCATCTTAAAAGTCAGATTATACTTCAGTGTCCAGATAAAGGGTAGTTCACTTTTCTTTTGTTTGTACGGGCAGTTAAAATATAGATATGTACAGTAATTGTCACAAGCAGAGGTCCAAACCTTTTCTAACGCACGCCTTATATCTCAGCCTACATCATATTGTATTTATTTGTCTTTCTTCCTTTCATTTGTCCTCAGTCTCAAAAATCTTCACTCTTTTTCTGTCCATATGATGGAGGTGCGATCCTTCCCCTCCGGTCTGAGAGGTCAGGAGCAAAGTGAGGACACGTGAGGGGGGAAGACAGACCTCAGCTCAAAAATATGAGCAGTACGAGGAGAAACTGTGCATTTCTGTAACGTGTGGTTCAGCGGGTTTATTGGGTAACTGATACACTGAAATTTAGCCCAAAGTTGGTTTAGCCAAGACGGTTTTAATAGAATTAGAGACATTACTTCATAGAGAAGTGGCTTTTATCGTGAGTAGTGTGGAGATTTCAAAATCAGCGATCAGAAAATTGAATAATTACATCCTTGCTTGATCCAGATGTGGTTCATATACATGCAAGTCCTGTCGCACACGAACTCCTGCTACTGCTTAGGATCGCATAAGTACATAAGTAAGAGGTCCACACAGAATCGCATATAGGCTACCAAAAATAAATCTCCTAAGAGTTTTTTTTTCTGTCCTAAGAGAAAATATGACCTTGTATTTTTGAAATATGGCTCTGAAATGTCATATCGTGTTTCACTGAAGTGAGAAAACCTCGAGAGGTGTGAGCGCCTGTATAACCAATGTCAAATCCAGTTCTCTTATCACCTCCAATCTAAGGAAAGTGTAGCCAGGTGGATTTGGGTGTGTAGCATTAATATGCACACACACACACACACACACACACACACACAGAGTGGAGGGGACAGAGAGTAAAAGGGTTAGGGTTAACTTCCCACTAAAGGGTGTCAGAAAAGGAATCTAAATTGGGTGTCAGAAAGTGCTAAGGAGTTGAAATCATTCAGGGTCCCCAGTTCCCATGTGGGTGGGTGCTTGCTTTATATTTTACAGACAATGTCCCTTTAAAAAGCGCCACGTCTGGAAAGTCCATTAGATGTGCATATAAAATTTCCCCTGTGATTAATAGTTGATGAAGCAGGGTTGTTTGGAGGGTACTACCAACATGTGGCTGACAGGGCTCCTCCTCTGCAATCTCACATTACACTCCATAAACTTGCCACTCTTTCCCACCTATACGTTTAAAAAGGAGGAGGGCTCACTTGTCAAGAATGCCTTAGAAGAGTTGTGAAAACAGCCAGCCCGAGAAGGGGAGTCCTGCAGTTGTAGATGCAGCTCTCCCGTTGAGCCACAGGCCAGTCAGATCAGTCAGGGAGAGAGGGTGTGTGCGTGCGTGTGTGTGTGTCTGTGTGTGTGTGAGTCCAAGACAGGCAAGGGGGAAAAGTGTGTCAGCACCAGAGGCTCTGAGAGACGTCACACACTCCCAGGCAGAGAGGGAAACACGCTGTCACGAGGAAGGTGTCTATCCTCACGCATTTCTGGACTGTGGACGAGAGAGCAGCCTCTGACAGAAGTCAGCATTCCAGCGGTGGATGCAGGGAAACCATGATGAGCATTTAGTCAGCTGAACTGGATGTTTCTCTGAAAGATACAAACTTCCAGCTCACGTTCCTCATCCAGGGAGAGACTTGCAATAAGACTATAGTCAAGAGTGTGTGAAGTGTTTGTTTTTTTGCATTAGGATGGATCAGCCAGCCAGCAGCTGCATGCGGAGCGCCCACCCCAGCAGCCCCATCTGGGGCTGCATGAGGAACCCTCACCCAGGTACCAATCTGCAGTTGCCCTACCAACAGGGCCCTTTCTCCCTGCACCAGAAGCCTGAGTTCCTGGCCTACACAGACTTCTCCAGCTCCTGCCTGGTGCCAACCGCACCACACGCAGCCTATCCCCGTGATGACAGACTGTACCAAGAGAGCCAAGGAGGTTACCAGAGAGCTGAGTGGCAGTTCAACCCCTGCGAGACTCGGGTGAGAGCATCAGAGGCCTGCCCGCCTGTCGTCACCCCCGCAGCAATGGGTGGCAGTGGGAGCGGAGGGCCCGAGCTGGACAGTGCAGGGGGAGAGAGGCTGCCAGGTGCTGTGCCCGGGTGCATAGAGGGAGAATACTCACCTCAAAGCGTGGCTTCGGCCGACTCAGACAAGAAGAGCTCCAATAAGAGGAAGAGAGACGTGACAGGTGAGTCATGGACGGGAGTCAGCTGAGGCGTGGTGGTTTATAGAGGGAAAAAAACAGGAATTTAAAAACCTAGAAACACGGGAGGTATTAGAACGGGGAAAACATTCATTATCAAAAATGCACATTTGGGAGTATTAAAAAATGATAGTGGAAATTCCTTTACTGGACACTGGTGAATAGTTAAGAGAACAAACATGGAACTGTTCCAGGGAATAAGCTTGACTGCTGATCTCGGACGTTTCCCAAATTAACTTGGATTGCAAATCGAAAATTGACTCAAACGATCGTGCACATGTGCCATTGTCGCTCCATTTGAAAATCGTAACTACGTCAAGGTTCAGGAGGCCGTGTCCTGTGCCGCAGCTGGCGCTGACACTAATTCTTGTTTTTAAGACCAAATTACACTCTCACCAGATAGCTATGTGAAAGGTGAGTAGGTGACGAGACCTTTGTGTTCAAGACACACACGTTAAGGAGCAGTTGCATCCTCTTATTGTTCTAGGACTTTGAAATGGCCCAAATGAATAATGAGCCACGTGAATGTTTCATTGCGCTGCTGTATCCGTTGGAAGCACACAATTGTTTTAGAACAGTACAGACACAGAAGATGACTTTTAACGTTAAAAGTCATCACACGTGCTTCAGGCTGTGTATTAGTAAATATACATTCTTAAAAGTAAACTGCATACACAATCTCACTGCAAATTGTTGTTCATTTTTTAAAAATATCACATGATCTATGATAATAATGTTCATATTCGTATTAAAAGGCTCTTTGAACCACAAAAGCATCCTCACGTTTTGCTCTGAAATCAGATCACTGTATGTTTATGGATTACAGTAAAAGTGTATCCTCCGGTCATAGTTCACACTAACTGGAAGCAAAGCTAAGTGCTATCTGTCACAGACTCAGACTCCTACGTGTAATAAAAAAATAATAAAAGTTTTGATTTAAACCAAATGTAAAAAGTGACACAATTAAAATACACTAAACTTCAGAATGGCAGAATAGAAAAAAAAACACATGTCAAACAAATCAGTTCAATTAAATGGTTTTAAAAAAAAGAAAAAGAAAATGACCAGAGTAGTTTGCAATATTGAAGGGGTTTAAGTTGAAGAGGGCTGCGGGGGAGTGCAGACACCCCCACACCACCCCCACTCTTCCAGTACTTACCTGATTGTAACCTCCACTCACTCCACTGAAAACACGCCAGACCACGTCTGGTAAAATCACTTGCCCGTGATCCCACTTTTCTTTTCTCTTTTTTTCTCTTTTTACATTCTTATCCATTGACATTTTCCTGTCGTTAAGCCGTAACACAATCTCCCACTGAGAGCATGCAACATGTCTGACCACTACATTGGCTCTTGGGTTTTTTTGTTGTTTTTTTTAGGAAAGTCTTGCATTGACGAGCCGGTTGAGCATAAATTAGGAAAATATCCTCAAGGCATTCGAATGAGAGACAGAGCTGCTTTACAGTCTGCTGGTGTCTGTGTGTGTGTGTGTGTGTGTGTGTGTGTTAATAGAGTTATGAAAATGTGGCGCACACACACGTTTCGAACATGTGTGTCTGATATTAACTTTAACAGCACAATGTTTAACAGACACATAATACTTTTATCTAGTAAACATGCCACGATAAGAACATTGAGCTAGTTACTACTGTTATTGTTGTGAGTGTTACAAGTGAAATTAGAATTTTGTTCATTTCCTGATAAAACAAAACTTTCATTCTTATATTTGTAGTAATTTATCAACACCTAGTATGAAATTTAGCTGAATACAAAGTATTTTAAAAACAAAAAGGTGGATTTTATTATCTTTTGATCCATACATAAGTATTTTTACAATAATACAATAATGAAAAAGACATTTTATAAACCATTTTTTACCATTTAACAACAGTGAATGAATGCCTTACAGTATTTAACGTTTTACGTCATCATTCTGAAGTGTTTTAGTAAATACACAGTCTAGTATAATTTGTCATCACACAAATGTCCATTTATACGTTTGAATGGTCACCGCATACCTGCGTACAGTCCCTTGTGCTGCAGCTTGTTAGAGTCATTAACCGAGTGCTGCTAACAAAACACTAAACAAAGAGATAACGGTAACACATTGTAAAACCATAGCACTGGCTTTTACACACACGTGCAAATTATGTGATCAGTCAAATTTGTGCCTGTGGTTCTTGCTTTAAAACCATCATTAATTTACAACCGACTGCTGCTTCAGACCAACGACTTTTGCACCCTCCACACAAAAAGGCAGCAAATGTTGTTTGTCTTCGGGGCCCTGCTGTGCGCAGAAGCCTTCTCTCTGAAAGTTTACGGCCTCTGGCTGTGCAGGATATTTATTGGAGGCCTGTTTAGTGAGAGCCAGTATGTGCCCTGCCAGGTGTTCACTTTAACTAAAACGGTTTGGCACCACTCCAGACCCGGCCTGACGAGAGAGACCAGGCAGCAGCAGCGGCACACTCTGGAGCGTCGTGTCATTAATGACGTTTAAACCGCAACACAGTCAGGTTGCCCACTGAAAGCAGCGGTGCACAGACAACACACAGACTACACACAAAATGTGTCTGCCCAGTCACATCTGGCCCAGGTACTGCAGTCCATTTCTGGCTCCATATGCTGGCGAGCAACGAGCAAAAACCTCTCACTCTGACAAATTAGAACCATGTACAGTTATTTTTACCAAAAAAAAAAAATTCCCTTTAATACACATGTGGAATTTCACTGACAGTTAAATTAGCTGTAGCTCACATACATATTAATTCTGCTCAATGAGGTCTGGATTTCTGCAGAATCCATCGTTTCAACCTCATACAATTTGTGACATAGAGATATCTCGAGCTTCTTTCACAGCTATATTTGCTGTCATGTCGAGATGAGTTAATGTGAGTTTTCCGAGTGTTCCAATAGGAAATCTCTCACTCACACACACACACACAGCACAGAGACCTGGACATATCCGCACCTTTGTTCTTTTGTTAGAGGCTTTAACGATGTTCCGCTGCATTCCTCTCCTAACTCAGTCCCTCTGTGGCTGGTTTGGTGGCCCCTGCCCTGTGCCAACACATTCTCACACACACACACACACACCATGACTGAACGTAAAGCTGCACAAACTTCTATTTTCACATTTATGCAATTAACAGACAAGTAAAAGTAGAATATACGACCAACAACGCACGATGCTAACCCTGTAAACACGCGATACAGGTGAACAGAGCTCAGGTGCGGGTGGTCTGGTCTTTAAAACTGCTGGTTTTGGTGTTTACTATACGATGGGGGGGCCTCCTGCAAAAGTCTTTGAGGTTGTGCTTTGCTGGTTGGAAAGTTCTTTAATAGGTTTTGTTTATTGGTCAACTACAGAGGCCGGTCGACACATTATTGGACAGCTAATTCAAATGAAATGAGCTAGTAAGTGGTACAACCACATGCAAACACGCCAAGATCTCTAAGTGGAAAGAATGCATAAATACTTACTAAATTATCATTTGAGGAGGAGACAAACGTGTGTAACTGTGCGAAATACCTCTCCAGACATCCAGGAGTCCGGTTTTAAGGTGGATTCCAGCTGCAAGGCGCGGAAGGAGCGCACAGCATTCACCAAGGAGCAGCTGAGAGAGCTGGAGGCCGAGTTCACCCACCACAACTACCTGACCAGGCTCCGCCGCTACGAGATCGCCGTCAACCTGGACCTAACAGAGAGACAGGTACGGTTACCTTTACCAGCATTCCACATTATCCAGTACTGTATTCAGACCACAGTGGAACAACTGAGTCTTGGTGTCACTACTATTTTTGTGAAATGCAACAAATGATGAGAGAACAGAATAAAAAAGTTGCAAAAAGATTTTGGGGGGAAATATTCTATCCTATTATATTCTATTCTATTATATATAGGAACTGAAAGTTCATATTCCTGCGAAAATGAAAACCTCTTCTTCCCAAAAAAAAAGATAAACATCATTTCTCTTTTTTTTTTTTATTGTGGAAAGTATGTTAAATGATTCTACATGTACCGTAGTAGGCGAGGCATAAACAGAGTCGCAATTTGAATTACAATGAGCCATTTTTTCCAGAATCCATTTGGTCCTGTGGTTGTAGCAGCTTTAATGAGTGGGCGGCAGCTCCAGACCTGATTAAATCGTACGAACATGTGTCGATGCCGCTGAATAAAACCTCAGTCTGTCTGTCAGGTCCAGTGTCCCAGCTTCTTCTAATGAGACCATGGTGCCACAGTGACCACACATATTGCCGTCTGCTGCTAAATCTGTTTCCCAGACCCCACAGACACACACACACACACGCACACGCAAGCACACGCAGGCACACACACTTCTGCAAAGAGACTTACAGACTCATACATATAGCGACGTTCCCTCTTCACTGCAACTTTCTGCCATTTTCCAGCTCATCCTACAAGCTTTGGCTCGATCTTACCTTTTTTTAATTAGTCACATTAAGCGGATAACGGTGTGTGGATGAAAGAATTCAGCACCGATACAGTGGAAATGCCATGACCAAAAAAACAGATTTTTTGGTCATGTCAGATGTCAGAAAACGTTAAAAAAGAAAATTCTGATCAGTGTTTGTCAAACTTTGGAAATAATGAGTTTCTCAAATGATTCAGTTTAAATGATTTCTTTGTTATCTGGAGCAAAGAAACCAGAAAATGTTCATATTTAAGGAGCGGAAACAATCAGAAATCTTGTTTTAATATTGACAAAAAGCTTCAAACCGATTAATCGATTATCAAAATAGTTGACGATTAATTTAGTAAGCAATTAATAATGGATTAATCGAGTAATTGTAAAACAGAACCTCTGTGATCTCAGATATTGAACCAGGACTTATTCCAACAGGTTTTAATGGGCTTTACCGTCCGAAACGTTGGTATATTTGTCACACTGACAACAAAGACTAAAACTGTCAACAAGCTCATACTGATCTAAAATTTGACATTTTCTATGCCACAGGACATTAGGTCACATGTCATTTTATGATCGTGAACGCACACTGTAGTTTATTCAGACTCACATTCACAGTCCTGCTGCTGTATGTATCCGCTGCTAAAAGCACTCCCCAGCGAACGCACCATTTCCACCTGTTTGACTACTAAAAGCTAATGTGCCCAGCTGTTTGAGGAATTTATTAAGTCTTTTATAGCGAATAAAATATCTTCAGCAGAAATGTGGCTCGGGCCCCGAGTTCCACGGACAGATCTGGGATGTCAGCAAACGATGAAAGATGGACCAACACATTGTTGCCTCAGCAGAAATGTTGTCTACTCCCCATATACCACCATTAAATCCTCACTGGACAGCTGCGATTTCCAAAGTGCATGGACTAATCGGACGACTTAATCTGCTACAGCAAGAAGCGTGACACTCTCGACCGTGTGTCATTACTGAATAATGTCTCAAATCGTAAACGAGGATCCGACCACAGATTTAATTGCGGGTGTTTCTTTCTCTGCTAACTTTTCCCTGGAATGTTCTTCACTCTCAGGAAGTGCATGTTGTGCTGCTATTCTTGGGCGCAGAGTTAAAGCATGATATTCTCATTTCAGAATAGCAGAGAGCAAACTTACATCCTGTCTATGCTGACATCCTAATAGATGCCTCTTCTGACCTATACTGTCTATACGACACGCTCTCTGTCTACACGAGCGGAGGCTTCCTGGGGCCAGAACTGAGCGCTTTACACCGCGGATTCATGCAAATTACAAGGCCAATGCAATCTCAGCCAGTTTATACACAGTGCCGGCAGATTTGTGGGGGATTATTTTGCCTGTTTTTCTGCTGACTGTGTTGTAAACGTTGATGCAAATTGCAAAACAGAGAGAAAAGCCACAGTGGTCGTGCTACATGTTCAAATGTGGTGGTGGTGGTGGTGGGGACTCACTCTGAACTGTGTCTCTGTGTTATACAGTACATTAACAATAGCTATTGTTTTAAGTTGTGATGCCAGGTGTTTATTTGTCCTTTTTTTTGACTGTTGTGAGCTTAGACAGCTGCAACTAATCATCACTACGAGTCATTATATATGATGATTTTTCTCAATTGTAGTGGTTTCTTAAGAATATTCCTTTATTTGATTGGTGATTCCTTCAAATCAATAGGCTTAAACCGCTCTCAGAGAACATAATCAGAGAAGACATAGAAACCAGCTATATTTATCTGGAACAAGTGAATTTTATAATTTTTTTACAAATGCTGATGTTTAAAAACTCAATTAACCAGAAAGTCATTGACCTTTTGGGCAAATTTAGCTCAGATTTGATTTAATTTAATATTGATGGGTTTATGGAGATGACGTTAAATAAATAAATTCTAAGAGGCAACATTTCCTGTGTTTCTGTGCTCCAGGTGAAAGTCTGGTTTCAGAACAGGAGGATGAAGTGGAAGAGAGTGAAAGGAGGACAGTCGGCTTCGCCAAATGACCTGGAAAATGACGACATAGACTCCGCCGCGTCGCCGAGCTCTGAATGAAAAAGCCTCGGTCGGTCGGCATCGTCATCATCATCATCATCATCATCATCATCAGAAAGGAGGAGATGCTAAAATCACCTTGTGACGCAGAGAGACTGGGGTCTCGTGGACACTAATGCAGCACAATACAAGTTTGAAAAGCTGCAAAAATCTAATAATTATTCAGACTTATTATTATTATTATTATTATTATTATTATTCCCAGGAAGAAATCACTGAGCATCTCCTTTGCTGAATTTTGTTGTAAATAGTTGAATTTTGTCAATAATGAACTGTGTTTTGATACACTAACGATATAAATACAAGTTTCTGAGGCCACCACGTGTTGCAGCGGTGATAATTACGGTCATTGTAGATCAGTGACAAAGCCGTATGTTGGCTTCAAGACCCGTGATGTCTTATCAGACCGTGATGTGATTGTGTTTGAGTGCATCTCCTTTGGTTCCAATATTGTAATTATGCCATTTGATGCTTGACTGCAACCACCTGGGAAAATTCAGACTGTACAAGGTTTGCCAAGCCATAAGTGCCTGCGAATCTTTCATTTTGTCAGTTTCTTTTCCTAGAATATTGTTATTTTTCTGTCAAGCATTTTTACTCTTCTTTTTTTTTTTATACATGTTGAATGTTGTTGATTAAATACAGATGTTACTGCAAACAGAATAAATGATCTGCTGCAAAATGTGTAAAATATCTTTAGAATTTCTTCCATTCATGTAACACGGATATAATTTTAGAGTCGGTCGATCTGTTTACTTGGCTGAGTGATGGCTTCATCACGTGTCAACTATCTGCTCGAGAGCAAATTCATGGAGGAGCCGCTTGCTTCTATTTGCTTTTAAAGTTAGCAGCTGACATGGAGGGCCATCGATATTATAAGCTCATATGTCTCCAAAGGTATCTCAGCCAAGTTCTGCAGATATCTTACATGTATAGTGATTCACAGGCCTGGTGTCTGCTTACTAGCGGCTGTCTCAGCTAATGAGTCAAACCTTTGGAAGCCATGATTAATAATGTGGACATGATTTTCCTGTGTCAAAATGTCAGCAACTCTGAAAAATGACACTGAACAACATGACAATCAATGAAGCTGGATTAAGTGGGATCTTTTTTTGGTTAAGAGTCCCTTAAATGACCAACCAAAAGGCCTCATCAGCTCTAATGTGATGATATATGATAGACTAATGAAACTTTCTGGATCAGAGACAAAACATCATCAAGCAAATGTCAAAAGTTCAGTTGCCTACTTTGAAACACTTGGGATTTCCAGTGTTAGCTGCAGTAACAGGCTGATATAAACAGAAAAACAACACCAAAAGGGAACTGTTTTTTTACATATTCGCCAAAAAGAACTGTTTATAGCTTGTATATCTTTTCCAAATATATAAAAAAAATAATAGTACTAGTGCTGGATCTGTAATAAGTGAAAACGACACCAGCAGGACCATTGGGCCACTTGCTACTGATTGGTTGCGGAAATACAACATTCTCAGCCAACATGAGCATGATGTCAGACTGAACAATGACCTGAAACTAAAAAATTCATTCTAGAAAATGAACGTGCAGCATAAATGCTCATGTGCATATACTTGCGCCTCATGGGCTTCATCATCCCAGGTGCACACAACTACAGACTGTAGTTGGTGCGACAAATTGGAATGGTACAGCCTTAATAAGTAATGCGGGCGCTCAATGGGAGTTCCTGCGCCAGAGCAAGCTTTACTCTAAATCCTTCCCAGTGATTATATAATTATCTTCTTTAATATCTCATATGGGGGTCGGATATCCCTGAGGTGAGATCAGAATCAGCTGTCATCGACGCCCACCCAGATCCTGTCTATAGCAGTATAATCCTTAAGAATGTTTTCATTGTGGCAAGTGGTCTCCTGTAGACCCAACACTGATCACTCTGATTGGTCTGAAGTGACCTGACATGCACCAACACAGCTATAAGTACATGCAGTAAGTGCGCGTGTGTGTGTGTGTGTGTGTGTGTGTGTGTGTGTCTGTTGCAATAGGAGCATTCATTTTAGCACACCATCACTGTCATTCCAGTCAGCTCACAAAGAGCCATTAACTTGACAAGGTGGAGTCAGGCTCCAAAAGCTAAAAGTATTTGGCCCCCACACACTATTTTTAACGGAAGCATCTGGATGGGGCCAATTTGATCTCAACCTGAGTGGAACCTAGACAAACCCACGCACAGGGGCCCCGCAGGACCAGAGGAAAAAAAAAAAAAAAAAAAAAGAAAAGAAAGAAAGAAAAAAGCTTGCTGGCTGACCACTTGCGTATGATGGAAAAGGGAAATAATAGGTGGGTATGGGTGAAAAGACGGCTTCTCAAGTACAGGATGTTGTTGTAGCAGGTAGCCAGTCATCCAATTTCCTGCTTCCCAAAGAAAACAAGAGCCTGAGCATAGGAGTCCCCTGACTTACAATAGTGGGCCTATGCTCAGACTCCGGCCAGCCAAACAAAGCCTTCAGAGGTTACTGCCCTTTCTGCTGGTCTACAGGGAGTGGAGCTGGTGGGAGGGTAGTATTCTTGTTCCACACACACACACATACACACACACAAACACACAGAGAGAGAGAGAGGGGGAGAGATTTGGGGTCAAGTGTTACTGTACATCTGACCCCTCTGGGCCCCTGCTGCAGCTCCTGGGGGTGAAATAGCTCCAAGTCAACCCTGTGCCCGTTTTCCCCCTGGCTCAGCCTCTATTAGGGTCTATTATTGTATTAGTGGTAATAGTAGTCAAAATAAACCATGTCCATTTGTAATGATAGTATTAATATCAGTAGTGTAAACTAATGAGACTGGAATGTTGTTCTTTCACCACAGAGGTTCCTTTTAAAGGCACCGGGGTGGCCAAATCTATGGATTAGATTTAATTGGGTGTATTGTGATTGCGAGATGCAAAAGTTTGCCAAAAGACCCAAGTAGGCAGAAAATGTAAGTTCAGCTTTCACTATTTTGTAGGAAAGTAGTTCATCTTCCTTTGCCAGTCGTCTTGTACACCTTGCTATTTTAATTGATTTAGCATAAATTGGTTCGGTGAAGAGGACAGAATATTAATACGGACAGATGGACGCAGTCCCGGCAATTTCTCCTCCACTGTGATCGTAAAAGCAGACTCAGCTGCAGAAAACATTCTTGAAATAGCTCCTAGTCTTTGACTACAACCTTCACTGTGGGCAAAGAGCAATAAGAAAACATTCGTCAGAGTTTAAACCGCCTGCTGACTTCACCATCAGCCCCTCAACAAGAATATTCTTTAAACAGGCGTTCAGCACATGGAAGGTATTGCCACTAAAAGCACAGATTACAGTACCAGTGAATTCAGCCAACTGTTCTCGAGAAGACCACGTCACCAGCGCGAAGCTAAAAATGCCGCAACCTGCGGTTCCATGAGCAGCTGCACCGACTGTGCCGGTTCATTTTAAAACATTTCCAGAGATGAATCATTCCGATGGATGAAATGGTATTAAAAGGAAATGAAAAATGTGGATTTTGTGCGTGATCTTATACAAAGTGTGTTCAGTGAGTTTTTCCCAATTGTACTAAATATAATAAAGCAACACCGCACACATTTTTGAAAACAAAAAAAACAATTTTAACCAGCGATGGATCCTTTTACGTCTGAAGTTCTACACAGGAAAGCGTTTATTTAGAAAACCCAGCGCTCTGCTCCAGCTCCAGCAGCTCTTGGCGGGAAAGAGCTTGATGGATCGCCGGAGGTGTGAAGGTCATCTCACCAAGAGTCGACCAGAGAAATTAAAGCATGTCCTTCTCCGACTGGGCCCTGCGCTCTGCACCATGAGCTCCATCTGCACACTGTTATTGTGCACCGAAGAGGCATCCCACCACTTACATCAAAGACTCTTTCCCACAAAGTCTGACAGACTGATAGGGAGGGACACCGCTGTGAAAACGTGAGACAGTGAAAGATAGGATAACATCATAATGGGGTAATATTGTCAAGGTGTGTGTGTGTGTGTGTAAAGAAGGAAGGGGAGGAGTGTTTGTAACTTTGTAACTTCGCATGTAGGAGGCAAAGAGAAAGGATCATGTAATATCTGGAAGCTGATGATACGATGAATCATTTTCTTTGACAGACTTGGAAAATGCTCGTCAGGAAAGTCAGCAATTTCAGATACTGCCTCCTGTTAATTCTCATCTTTTAAAACTTGTCAAAAAGCAGTCTGTTCTGGACATACAGTATCTGACTCACCTCACTAAGGGAGGCAAAAGAAAGTCTACAGCGCACTGGGTTTTGTCAAATGAAACAGACCCAGGAGAAACTTAATGCAACAAGACTGTTCTCCTTACTTCCCGGCCCATTGCTCTGCCCTCCTCTTTGAGACCCTTCATCCAGAGAGTTGCAAAGAAGCTCGGAGCACGAGACACAAATCCCCACTCTCTTTTCATCCTCATTGTTATTTTAGCCCACCTGCGAATCCATTTCTCCATTTCGGCCTCGTCGTTCGTCTGTTTTCGGCCCCTCACACATGCAAGACAGAAACCGCCAAACAGCGAGAGAGGGAGGGGAACATGTGTGATGGCTTCCGCACATCCTCCCAAGACGGCCGTTGTGTTGAAAGAGGCATATGAGGATCGTGTGTGCATGTGTGTCATGTCAGTGTGAGCATGTTTGCATGTGTGTGTGTGTGAGCTTGCGTGTCAGCCCATGTACCTGAGAGAATGCAAACAAGCCTGGGGAGCAGACCCGTGTGTACTCAGCCGGAAGTAGCCGGCGATGGACACTCATGCAGCCTGCCTCTGCTCATCCTTCCACCCCCCAACCACCCCCCCCCCCCCCGCCCGAGCCTCTCTTGTCTCCTGTGATTAGCGGCTCCTGCAGGAGTTATAAATCTTCTATTTCCATTGCACAATCAGCCAAGAAGGCCCAACATTGAAAAGCTGCACAACATTAAATTATCTGAGACTTCCTGCAAAAGCTCCTTTGGATGTTGAGAAGGATACTAGAGCCCCAGGCCACGGGACTCTGGTCTATGGCTCCCTCTGGTTGGTTCTTCTGACCTGCTGTGTCCTGCCTGTGTGGAGCCAGGAAACACAGCAGCACTTTGACTCTGCAAATCATCACACACAGGACCACTCAATCACACCGTTTGCCAAGCAGAGGGAACATAGAGGGCCTTGTTCACCAGGAAACGCACAGCGAGTACACGCAGCATGAAAAGGTGGTGGAGAGCGAGGCCTCAGTGTCTTGAAGATATTAAGAAGATCAGTTATACACCTCAAGGTTCAGATCCTCTAACCAAAACATCAATTGGTCAGATAAATCCAGTTCCAAATAAATCCAAAATTGACTGACACTTCCACTCAAGCCTAGTTTACACATGATTTTCAACCCAATCTCCCAGTTTTGCAACCGACTGACAAAAGCTCCAGAATACCAAATCCCGATATGTGAATTCCGACGTTGCATACTCAAGTCAGCCTGCTGGAGATCTACTATACGTCTGAGACAAATCCAGTCAGTCTGAAACCAGGAGAGAGGGCGAAGAAAGGGTAGTGAACCAACAACACAACTGCTGGTTGACATGCTGCTATCGATGATAAACTCCTCCCTATCAACAAAACGTATGTTTAATGCTTTCTTAGGCAAACTGTCTTGCATGACATAAAATATTATACACAAGACATAAAACGTGTGACGTATGGCATGTCATGTCAGTTTATTGCATCCAGATGATTTAGATTTGCCAGTGTGGGCCACTGTAAGATCAAATATATAAATATTTAAGAAAAAAAACAGACACCATATTCCCAGATGGCATCCTATTAATCTCTTTAGACACTCACTACACTTATTTCCCCTGTGCTGAAGTTGTTAGTTGTTATTTAGTGTCCAGGTGGATTTTAGAGCAACGTATTGTTGGGATTTGTAGGCAGGCATCTTCGACAAAGCTTTTACTCTCTGAACGAGGAAGAACGGCCCAGAAATGCTGGCATGGTCTTCTTTTCAGGTAAACTTGTACGGCAGTCATGTCATTTTTCTTTGCTAGTGAGACGGAACATTATGCTTTCTCCCACAACTATGTACAACAGAACTTACAACAATAAATGGAGGCTGTTTTTCCTGGTTTGGTTCTTAATGAGCCATAAAGTAATTGATGACAGTGTCTTGACAAAGCCTTATTACAAACCTTTGTGCAGAACTGTTTCATTATTAAAGAGCTTTCGCATTGATTTCTTAGCCTATTGCAGGAAAAGTGTCACATCCACCTGAAATGTTCCCAGCAGCCGATAATGTTTATGTAGTGTCTGTACTGAGGGATTCAGGTTCCCAGAACTTGGGACTGTGGCGCGGGACTGCATCATGTGAGGGTTTAATCCCAGATAGTTTTAGACTGTCTGTCTACCTCAAGACAGTGAAGGATCATAAACGTGACCCACAATTTATTCTCATTTATGTCACAGCACTGCAACAAAATCAGTATCTGAGCCTGCATGCCAGGAAAACTCTGAGAATATCAGTAAAAGATCATAAAACGCAAAGGGCCCTTAAAAGGATTCAATGCTATAGAAAAACATATCAATCAAATACATCAACAGCTTCTGGTTCTCTGGAAAACTGAGGACTTCATGGTAAACCAATCCCACATCGAGAACCTCCAACCCTCTGCTACAACAAGCAAGCCTTTCCATCTCATACACAGAGGCTCATTCAACCATTGTGACCAGGTCTCCCTGTCCAAACAGCCCAGGCCCAAGAAGCACTGGGGAAATGGTCCTGGAAGCAATGGCATCGGGGCACCAGAGGAATCATCCATCAACACAGGGCTCCCAGAGTGCACGGGGATCAGGCTGCTGTCATAAAGGTGTCACTGCAGTTGAGGTTGGGACAACAAAGGCACCCACATCTCCCGACTACAAGGATCCAAAGCGAGGCTATAGTTTCTGTACCTGGATTCACAGAAGCACATTTTGAGAAGCGGCGATGAAAGAAAATGCTTTTGCAGCCTAACAAACTCTTATAAGTTGCTGTAGATGACAGAAAATCTCATTTTCAAACAATCAGCTTGTACTGAACAAGAGACTTTGGTCATACAGAGGTTCTTATTTTGGCTTCTCCCTTTAGGGGACGCCAGAGCAGACCATATGTCTCCATCTTGCCCTATCCATCATACAGAAGTTAAAAAAGCTTTATTTGAAAATAGAAAAATATTTTGTATTTGGGACAAACTGCTGTATATTTAGTATAGTGAATGCTTAACATGTAGGTGAACAATAAGAGGCTGTGGGGCTTTTGTACTATTAATGTAATATTGTTTGTGATGAATTATGTTATTGTTTACATTAATCATATGTGATGGGTGAACGGGTATATAAATATATGTATCCAAGTGTTGCAACAACACCACCTGGGGGATTTCACCCCAGGAAATGTATAGAATTGAACAAGTGTGTTATTATTACCACTGGGCAGAGATGAGAGTCTTTAAGTTTTCAAAATCCTTTTTTAACAATAATTTCGAAAAGACACAAGGGAATCAATCTCAAAACACACAATTTAAAATGAGCACCTACCTTTAAGATACGTGACTGCACTCAGGAGAGCATCCAGCTAAGCCACCCAGCCACCACCGACCATTGATCGGCCACACTGCAACAAGTGGAGACCACGTCATCAATGCGCATTTTTGCGCACGCAAAGGAGGAGATGAACAGACAAGGTGCATTACCTGTGTGACGTAAAGGGCACGATGGCAAACCAACAACACACAACCGTTCAGGCTGCGGCGACCACGTGAGGAGGGAAGCGGAAGGAGGGGGCAATGACTGCGCACTACAGCGCACTACACCGCAGTCAGGTGCGCAAGGTGAGCAGGCGCATTGGCGCACCACAGCTGGGAGGGGAGGGGACCTCACGCCACATAATATTTAATGTAAAAAAAAAAAAAAACATTTACCGAGTCAAGAGCCTTTTGTGTGCACATGAAAGTTTAAGAGTGATCAATAAATAGCAGCCTTACTGGGCAACAGTGTCACATTTACTGCCCCCAGTAAATTCCAGGGATTTAGGTTTCCATACAAAGTTTTAGACACGAGGCAAGATGGCAGAGGTTTTCAAGTACAGGTGTTCTCATAAAAAAGATGACAAAGTTCTATAATAACGAGGAGTATGAGGTAAGACCCTAAACAGGGGCAACAACAGCAGGTCACCGTTTGAACAAAGTGCCATTCTGATGTCTTTGAGCACAAATGACTGACTTTACATGTATTGTAAACGTAAGTCGGTCATGGAAACACCTGGAGAAATAAAATAGTTATAGTTCCACACAAGACTGCTTAATGACGACCAACTATTGTTCTACTTTGTTCTACGGTCTGCTGTTCCACTCTCTTCATTCATTGCTTCGCTAATTCCGTTTTCTGACACAATTCTGTACACTCTACTGCACCAGAGAGGATCTTCAGGTGTGTTTAGATTGCAATCCAATCACAGAGAACGCACAGTGCCAGGTGTAAAGGGAGCCTATGTAATAATTACACCATCTCCCCAGGACCTCAGGTGGGGGCCGAATATCAGCTTCATCACTAAGAAAGAACAACCGAGGATATACTTGTTTTGGCAGCTTAGGAAGTTCAACTGAGATGGCGAGTCCTTCCTCACCACCTGGTTTATAGGACAAGTGCAGGCTGCAGTGTATCCTCTGTTCAGCAGAGAAAGTGATTGGCTGCAATCTGCCATCCCATCAGGAACTGTACTGTATTTCCAGGACACTGAAGATTGCAGTTCAGCACATTTTCCTGATGTGGGACTAATAAAGGATTATGTTATCTTATCTTAAGACTGGGGCTGACCTCTCCCACCCTGGTTGCAGACTCTTTGACCCTTTCCCTTCTGTCAGGAGACTGAGATCCGTCAGGACCAAAACTTCTTGCCACAAAAACTGTATCTTTCCTTCAGCTGTCGGCCTCCTCAGTCAGGCCATGTTCCTCCTCTGACTGTTACCTCACTGACACGTTGCACTACCAATTTAAGATTGCACAATTTGAAGACTTTTTGTTTTTCATATGTTTTCATCACATTTGTCTTTTTGTAAATAATTACACTCCACTCTATTGTCTTATTTGCTGTAGTGTATGTTTTTGTACCACTGACCAGAACAACCTCGTCATATCATGTAAGCTTTACCTGGCAATAAACCCGATTCTGATCAAATCTACAGTGGTACAAGTCACGAAAAACATCTGTGTGGTTGACCACATGTTTATGCTAAATTAATCTACAAAGAGTGTAAAATGTCCCAGCCATCTGGTTCTCAAGCAGAATGAGAAAATCTACACAAATATTTGCAAATAGTATTTCTTACAGGCCTGCAGATGATTTCAATAAATGCTGATGCAGCCACACAATGAGCCCAGCTCCACTTGAAATTATACAGACTCTCCGGTTCTGTCCTGTCTGTATTTTAATGATCTGTGGAGGGACCGTGAGCCAAGAGTGTGACTGTGTTCACCTGTGCCAGCACACTTAGTCTGGCCCGCATTCAAACCAGCTTTGAGCAGAACCAGAAGTGGGCTCAGCCATCATTAACCGAAAGTTCTTAACTTATCTATCTATCTATCTATCTATCTATCTATCTCTCCACACTTCAACTCCTGTTGGCTCTTAAATCTGGGTTGTATGAATATGTTTGTATTTGTTTGTGTTCATCAAGTGTCTACCTGCACGAATATGTGTGTGGATAAAAGTTTGCTGCATCTCAGCGATGTATGTGTACAGAGTTTAAAAGTCCGAGAGCCTGGCGTTTGTTATTCTCTCTGCAGTCACGCTGTCTTTCATCAGGACCCGTCCTGCAGCCCACAGACTCTCAGTATACAATTTCATAGTCCTGGGCCCCAGTCTGCTGGAGCACGTGGGTGGATGATTTCTAACACATGGGAACCTTGGGAGCCCACGCACTGCTGGAACAATAGAGGACCTGTCAGGATGAGGGCACTGGAAGAGGACGAGACTGCAGTCGGTGATGATGTCAGAATCATTCACACCCACCCACACTTCCTCCGCCCTTTTTGGCTCTCGGTCACAGGAACGCATGCACGCATAGGAGCTTCCACAAGTGCAAAAACAATGATCATGATAGCACATACAAAATCTCCACTGGATAGAGCTCGTCCAGCATGAATACACAAACAAAATGATCCATGCATCATTACTCTTGATTGAAGGAAAATGTCAAGCTTATTTGGAACATGTGTCCTATTCTGTCAGCGCAGAATGGAAATATTTAAACATCCATGGATGGATGAGCAGATGATGCACTCACCAGCCAATTTATTAGGTACACCTGTTCAACCGCCAGTGAATACAAATGGCAGCAACTCAATGCTGAAGTTCAAATGAACAAGAATGAGGAAGAAATTGGATTTAAATGACTTTGAATGTGGCTGATTTTCATGCACATTCACCCCTGGAGTTTACAGATAATGGTCTGGAAAAAAAAGAAAATACCCAGTTAGTGTTAGTTAGTACGTGTTAGTTCTGGGTGAAAATGCTTTGTTGATGCCAGAGGTCAGAGGAGAATGGTCAGACTAGTTCAACACGATAGAAAGGCAATAGTAGCTCATTAAAGGTTTGCAAAAGGACAACATGTCGAACTCTGGAGCAGATGGGCTAAAGCAGCAGTAAAACTCACCTGGCACTTATTATGTACACATAATAGACCAGAAGTTGTCAGTCAGTCCTAATGACTTTAACGCCCTGAAGTTTAAATGTCTAACCATGGTGTGAATTAGTGTTGTTTTTATAGATACAATGATTTACATACAAAACAATAATAAAAAAAAAAAGTAGACTAGATTGTGTTTTCTAGATTGAATGAGCCTTGCAGAATGATTTGGGTATTGTGCCCAAGTGTATGCACTCATTCACTTTGTGTGTGCACCCTATATGTACAAAATCCCACTTAAATCCCCAAGGATTAGGCTTCTCAGAGCAGCTCCAGCTGCAGACCTCTTGCACGCCCAGTGGATACCAATCTGACTACTCGTGTCACCTCCGCCTGCCTGAAAGTGAGAACCAGCACTCCAGCACCACATGGGCCGTAGACACTCTGAACGTTACCAGGGTGGCAAAATGAACTCCTCTAGAGTCGGTTCAGGTTTTGTCCTGAACATTGTTTGTTAAAGGTTGCTGGGCTAAATGTCTTTGTGTTTGTTGGACATGGGGCAAGATGAAAACCAGTTTCCGTGTACTTCTCAGGTTACCTTCTGTATCATTCCTCACGTCTTGAACAGAAACCAAAGCACAGACTTGGCTCAGCTTCTCTTTATTGTCTGGATGCAGATTCAGTAGCAACAGCAGAATCTATCCTGCTCATCTGCCAGCGATGGAAAAATAACAGGCAATACAATATGGTGGGGAGGGGGGGTAGATTAGGTAATGAGTGGAGCTGCTGACTGTTTGGAGGTTTTGGATTGAGGCAGAGGGAAAACAGGACAGTTCCCAGTGGTCGGCAAGAGTCTGGCGGGGCCGCAGCACACGCCAAGCACCACTAGTGAGGAAAGCAATCCATCACTGGAGGTCCACAGATAGAGGAGAATGGGAATACAACACTGGGCCAAACCACAACAATATGTGTGGGTGGCCATTGTTCACTGGTCAGGGTCATTGTGTTTTCGCTGGTAGTCTCCACACCCTCTGGATTCAGTGAGAGTCAAAACTTTCAGAGACTCTCAAGAGGGGGGCAGCAAGGTGGATCTGTGGGAATGTACAGCATGGAGATCTTTCCATTCACTCACTCACTCACTCACTCACACACATACATTCAAATATGTCAAACAAATGCAATGTCCTCTTTGACAACAATCGGAAAGGTTGCAGTAGTGGTTGAAAATTCTCATTGTCAAAGTAAGAAATTAGAGAAATCATTCTATAGTGTCAATACACTCCAGTGTGAGCTTCTGTATGGAAGTAGCTTACTTTATTGCTGGTTTTCCCTCATCTCTGTCAACAGATTTTAAAACAGACTTGCTCTATGTGGATAACCATCATTGCAAGCACTTAAAATTAGGCGTTCCTCATGGAAGCGTGATGTTGTTGGGGCTCCTCTTATGTTAATATACTTACTTACTTACTTTCCTTTTTTGAATAACTTTCAGCTGCAGCTTCGCAAGTTTCATATTTATTTAAGATTCGAGAAACTGGATCAATCAGTTGAGGCCACAGAAGACATCACGTGACACTCGTCTTGGTAAACTGACAGGTTGTTTTGACGGCTACAGCAGGCTATCTGGATTTAAACTAAACAACCCCGGGATTACTTCTGTGTTTGTTTGACTGTTTACACTGGGCCAGGTTTTCTCCCTCCCCACTGGCAGCAACACGAGCCATTACTGCGGACCATCTGTGGACACGGGTAAGTGTTGACCTACGGCTCTCCAAACACCATTCAGCTACATCCAGAGGGAATCGGTCAGGCCAGCACAAACACAAATACTGTCAACAAGGAAATATGATGCCTGTGTGTGTTTAGACACAAGAACCACGTAGGGTTGTGGTCCAACAAGCGATTTTTAAAAAAGCGATGCATAATTATTGTATTGCTGTTATGCAAAAGGGTGGAATTGGAATTTGTCTAAAAACCTAACTATGAACACACAAGAAAATAACTAAAATGTACATTTTATGAGACAGTGAGTGAAATAATCATCTCGTCTCGGGAGAACAAGCTGTTATTTATGGCAGTCACATTTGTGGCTGACATGGGGCTTTCAGTATGGCGTTTGCATGTTCTCCCTGTGTGTGCATTGGTTTCCTCCTTCAGTCCAAAAACACACAGAGATTAATTGAACACTCTAAATTGCCCGTAGGTGTGAATGTGTGAGTGAATGGTTGTGTGCGTTCACTCTGCAATGGACTGGCCAACTGTCCGGGGTGTACTCCGACTTTCAGCTAAAGCGTGCGTTTCTTTCTTCATTCTGCAAACGTTTCAAAAATGACTGTTCTCAGCTTCACTTGGTGTCGACACACATCCCAGCGAGTATTCTCAAATGGGCCATAAGTGAGTGTTCAGACTGAAAACAGCACTTGATTGAAAAACAATGCAAGGGGCTGGTTTGGGTCAGGAAATGTTTAATATGCTGGTGAGACAGTAAAATATAATCCAGGAAGTGAAGGAATTGCTTTATTAGTGCAGTGAATGATGGTCTAACCACAAAGTGAAATGATCACAACAGCAATCATTTTCATATGGTAACGTTGTGAGGCAGCTGGATTTCTCCCTTTCTAGTCCTCAATTTTTTCACTTGTGGTCAAACCAAAGTGCTTCAGACCAATTATGTACTAAATGGGAGGAACCATTGGTAGCAACAGGCATGACTTAGGTGTGATGACAATGAGAAGGGCTTGGTTCTGTTAAAGTGAAATTCATTCATTCATTTTTGAGGAACCAGGAATCAGACAAACATAGCTTTGAAGGGAATGATGTGGGGCACCGTGAAATAAGAAATGTATATGAGTAAGTCTGCAGGAGAGTATGTCAGTTTTGTAGTCACGGCTTGGAAATAATCTCTTCAGCTCTCCACACTTCCTACTGTCAGACCGCCCGATTATTATGGCCATTTTACACTACATCAAAAAGAGTGTCAGATAAACCAAATACACGCAAGAATCCTGAGTGCCAGCTGGTGTCAAACCGACAGCCTGTATCATTTTCCTTAATCCTGTCCCATAGAGGACAGAGACTGTCCGCCACCCTCGATTCTCAGTGAAACACCTGGTGAAGCCAGTGGCTAAAAACGCCACATCCCAGCAATATATCATATTCCCCTGCTCTCACAACCCAGAGTCAGTCTTCATCACTCTGTCCTCTTCCATCATCTATTTTCCATTGCTCAACTCGCCGCAGGTCTGTACACACAGATATTCGTAGACAGGAAAGCTACCCTTACACCAATTACACTTGAGTTTGCCTCTGTCTGAAGGGGAAGTCTCAGCATCCACAAGTGTTGGCTGCCTTGGCTGTAAACCAATTCCTGCCAGACTATCACCTTTCAGTCCCAAGTCCCTGAGTTATTACAGCACGGCTGTTCACAGCAGCACAAGCCTAGCGAGGTCTGGTCTGGTCCGGCCCCGCACTGAGCTCAGCAGTCAGCCACCTCACCCCTCAGGCCTCCCCCATGTCTCCAACCAAACTGTGAGCTGAGGTTTTCCGCTGCAGGTGTCTGAAACTTTCTTGTCCTCTTTCTGTCAGTCTTTGTCTTATTTGACAGGAGCTTTAAAGTCCCTGTTCTCTCACTGCCGTCCCCCCCGTCCCCACACACACACACACACACTCACTCCTTCTCTCATTCTCTCTTTCTTTCTGGTTAGTCGGCTCACAGAGCCAGTCCAGATTGTTCTCATTTAGTCTGGTGACTTCAGAGCTCACTATCTCATTGCAGACTCCAGAGTTTGCTTGCTGTCTGTCTCACACACACACACACACACACACACACATATACATATTCCTTTCTTCATCAATCCTGCTCTTGGCTTTACAACTCTGAGCAGCTGGTTTGGCTACTATGTCTCTGGGGATTTGGGATAGTTAAAAAGATAAAGCTTTGAGGAAGGCGACTGAGTGAAAAGGTCATGTCTAAACACCTTGGTGGGCTTTGGGGTGTGTTCATGTTGGTTTAGAGTAGACTGTTGTGGGAAAGTGAGACTTGTTTCCACCTCCTCTGCCCCTTAGTCCCTTCAATAGTACCTCTTTCACACCTAAATTAGTGGGTCTATGTTTTTCAAACAGTAGCCAGTCAACTAAAAAGGGCACCTGATTCTATTTCCCATTGCCAGTTGAGGAGTTTCTGGGGGTTTTTCAGTTTTTTAACCCTCAGTAAGACCCTGCACAGACCTGGTATTAAATCTGTCCTCGAGTTTGCACTAAGTACCCACCTGAAATAGCCTGGGTGAACCCAGCTGTGTCTGCCAGCGGTTTGATTTTGCTCTGCAGAAACATCTGGCAAGGATGCCGTTTTTGGTCAGCTTCGTCGCTCTACATAAGTCATCCAGATCGTTGATGGCTGAATGTTTGTTGGTTTTAATCTACCTCCCTTTTGCACACTTCTTGAAAGTGGAAGGTGACGAGACCCTTCCACTTCCCAGACTCATACTCAGTCTCAAATGAGACAGAGGGCGTGTTCACACCAGCCTGTGAACGTGGTCCGAAACCTCTGATGCGGACGCTTGAGAGAGGCGGCCTCAGAATGCTTGCAAGGTAACTCTGGAAAGGTTCATAAGTGGTGTAAACTGCCAGAAAAGATGCGCTACATGAAATGGTACAAGAAGAAATAAGCATAGTCAAAACTCACAGCCAAGAAAACAACTATGTCTTTTGCAGAGTTATTTGACCCGGGAGTGAATGGAGTGGATTATATCCATTCCCGCTACAGAAAAAAAGCCAGATGTTGTGGGTGTAAATGTGTTTTTTAATCAATGGAAAGGGGGCTTTAAACTTCTGTGTTGGCGTGGAGGACTCAAAAAATTTAAACATATTTAACTTAATCTGTGTCAACACACACCCCCAGGAGTTGTAAAATACCATGCAAGAGTTTTATTGTCTGTTACAGCTAGTTTTTTGTCTGTTTTATTCTCAACGCCCAGTGAAACTGTGCTCTCTGTTAGCACCTGTTCTGTATCTTAATGCAGCCAAACAATTCATTTAACTTGCATAGTAGTGCAGAACAAATGGACCAGGACCTGACCTAAAACAGTGACCTGATAACAGCTTATTCATTCCTGTTCTGTTCATGTTGACTAAATAAAAAAAGGTGGATCTACACTGACAGTTACTGACTGGGATCAGTGATATTGACATTTAAAATCAATGTACAGAGAGAACATTAGAAGAGACAAGATCAGCTGTCAGCAGGCTTTTACTGTACACCAGGACTATTCAATTACAAACTAAGTTGGGCCACAGTTTCAAACCAAGCAATCTAGCTGGGCTACACTTGTTCTGCAGCCAGTAAGCAGCAGGTGATGATACATTTAAAACATACTGTACATCAAAAATGCAATAAAAAAAGAACCAGCAATAAAAATATTGTGGTCATACCTGTCCTTTGCACACCTCAAAGTGTGAACAAAAGTGTGCAGTAGTAGCTGTAACTAATTTAAATTAAAAATAAACCTCAGGTGCAACTCAAAGTGCATGAAATCAAAAAGTCTCAAAGTGTCTTTAACAGGATTCAAAAACAACAAATGAAGTTGGTTATGGGCCACATGTGGCCCACAGGCCGCCATTTGAATACACCGGCTGGAAACCAGTGCTGTCTCATTTATCCACACAAAAAATGTCAATTTCAGGTGAGAAAATGGGAATTAATTGAGGACAGAAAGAAGAAAAGAAAGAAGCTAACTTAAACCAGCCAAGACAATGAAGTACCTACATTTATGAAATAGCATTCTGTTTTACGTGTTTCTTTTGTATCTCTAAAACACCAGCTGTGCCACTGCAAACAACCACAAAGCCACTTAAGCTCTGTGTAATTTCCCTGCGATACAATGACAGAGAGTGAGAAAGTGAGAAGCCGTCCAACACGGTAGTAGCACCTCGCCCTCAGCTGTCCCGCTGAGTGGGAGGCCATATTGTTTGTATTGTGTAACTGTGATTTTTTTAGTCTTTATTACCACTGGTGCTTTGGTTCACCAGTGGTAATAAAGACTAAAAAAATCATAGCCTCTGGTTGAATATTTACCTTAGACTAATCTGAGCCTGGTTTATATCATCCAAGTTCTTTGACTGGATGGGAAACGACATGTCTGCAGAGAAGGGGGCGGGTGGGGGGGTTGAGGGTTACGCGGGACCCAGGCACCTTGTCTTGACCCTTTGAGAAAACCAGTAGACACTTTTTAGGGAACCTGAGCGGCAACGAAAACAAGTATGAAGTCAGATCTTTATTTAAGGTAGCCAGCAGGAGCACAGATCTGTGATATCCAGAGGAGAGGAGACAAGGGGGACTGGAGGAGGGGTATGGGAGGGTGGAGAGAGAGAGAGATTGTGTGTGTGTGTGTGTGTGTGTGTGCGCACACACACACCCCAACCCACCCCCCTTCTAAGTTGTTTTCTGAATTCCTGCCAGGAAACTTTAATGGCTGTGGAATTTGGACAGGAAAAAAGCGGCGCTGGAAGTTTCAGAGGAAGTGGGGATTTGTGCCTCACGAAGGCAGCACCTCTGTTTGTGTTCTCCCAGCCCAACAGAGAGAGAGACAGACAGACAGAGGCAATGAAAGACAGAGGAAGAGCGTCAGAGATCTTTTCCAATGAACAGCATAGGCCTCTTGGGGAGGCAGACCTCAGCCAGACAGGCCACGATCATTTAACCTCACGTCGGCATATGCTCAGAACAATACAGGAACGGACTGCCAGACGCACACACCCTACAAACACCCTACAAACACACACACACACACACACACACATTCTCAAACCAAGATAATCAATATATGCGCATATTAAAGATAATCTGGTGCACAAACTCTCTGCAAACATAATGCACACACTGCACAGCTGCAACCACAAACACGCGCATAATCGCGCTACACATTCTCTCATGGACATGTACGCCATCACATGCCATTTACATCTTCTTTTGAACTTCGGCGTGCACTTACATCTAACCTCAGCCCCAGCTGTTTCTCACTGCCACTTCAGACAGTAGTAGACAGATGTTGCACATTGAGCATATTCACATTTAAAATCCCCTGTTTAAGGATTAAATATGGTTAACTTCCCATAAATAAGATTTGCATTTATTCGACCGCAAAGAGATGCATAGTATGTCCCTGATTTTTGTCTCTAACCCAATACAACAGACGTAAACACACTGACATTTTGTTATTTGGGACAAATCGCTGTCTCACTTTTCTCTCATGGTGTCCAGCCATGTGCACAGGTATGGTATTATGTGTTGGGATGATGGGATATACTCCTCTGAGATTTCCAACCAGTGCAATTAAGGACAACACAATGAAACAATAGGATTAAAGAGGAGCTTCACTTTGCAGGATAGATTTTCTGGCTCCACTGAATAATCCACAAACCTAGCTGTGAACAGTGTTTAACTATTTCCTATAAAGAAGAACTATTTTATTAATTTCAGTGAAAAAATGCCATGTCTTTAATAACTGACTTAAATGTGGGCTTTGTGTTGACTATACACCTGTGTAGGATTCAATGAGAATTTAAATAGAAAAGTTAAGTTTTCCTTTTGAATATTGATATCCTGCAGGTTCACTAAACTTGTGAAATCCATGTTTCTGCGTTCCCTCATGCTTCTAAGAACCAAGACTCTCACCCATGTCACCACTTAATGGCTGTTCATCTGCCTGGCTCCCCATCCTTCACCCCACACCTCCACGAGCCAAGCCCAGAGACAGATGGGTAGACATGGGGACAGATAGACCAGGCGCCCCCAGCAAGCCAGTCAGTCAGTCAGTCAGTCAGTCAGTCAGCCCGCCCGCCGACCAACCAGCCAGTCAGTCAGTCAGTCAGTCATTCAGTCTGGGACAGAGAGCCCTGATGTTGGAGACCAATGTATCCATTACATACACACATGCATACATAAAAGACCACTCATGGGTACCTTAAGCCGGCAGCTTGATATCAGCTACCAGGGGATTCCTTAGCACTCACATGGATGGACAGACACACGCAAATACACATGGTCACACATGTGCATCCACTGTACTCCGATCGCCCAAACACCCACGGAGCAGCGTAAGAACTGATGAAAACTCATCCGCCACTCATAGCTCTGTGAAGTCCTTTTAAATCCAGCGTACAAAGGCTTTTTGTGAAAGGATAAACTGAAAAAAAAAGAAAAAAAAAGTTGATTGGAAATGTTCTAGTTCTCTTAATGACTGAAATGTGAGGCTATGTGTTTGTTGGTTTTCAATCAAAGAATAAGTATTTAAATGGGCTTTCCACTGATTAATCGCTGTGTGGCCGAGCACACTATCAACATTGAGTGGTTAGGGCAGCCCTGTGGAATATTAGGATGGAACTTCCACACTATATATCCACCAGACCAAGGAACACCACACGTCGGTCACTCCATGTTTGAACTGACGTGGTTCAGATCCAGCTTCGATCCAGGAGCCTCCATCACACCTCTCCCTGACTCTAGACTCTAAACAAGGACTTATTACACACACACGCATATATGGGATTTCTTTTTTACTCATTTATTATTTACTTATGTGTATATTTGAGATGTGGGAACTTAAGCCACTTAAGTTTCATTATATCTGATTATAATGACAATGAAGGTATTTCTGCGTCTGATGCTTCAAGTTCAGTTAACACACCACTGGAAGTCGTGCAAAATAACCACGGTAATTATAACAGCTATTTGGGATTAGACCTAACACAGACGTAGCCATTTACCAGGCTGGGAATGTCACATTGTAGGAAATGTAAGGTGGAAAAAAAAAAAAATCATTAAATAGATTTAAAAATTGAAAAGAAAACAGGGCAAATCAGACTTCCCTTTTCTTTGCCATAGCAAATATTAGCTAGTTGTTTTTTGTTTGTTTTTTCAAAATACACTGGTAGCAGCATGAATAAAACAGCAATCGTGTTTAACTAATTAAACAAAACCAGAAACTACTGAATATCAGCCAGTGGAAGGAGGCAGGGACAAGAAAGAGAACATCTGGTGAAGACCACCTGTGACACACAGCAGTGGTGGCAGCCTGAGGAGCGACCTCAGTGTCCAGCCTTGGAAAAAAAAAGGTTTTCGCAGCATTCCTGGCTGGAATATTCCCTGCCTTCTGTCTGCACATTAGATCAGAGAGCTGAATAATTATTGTGTTGCACCCAGCTGTCTGTGTAAATGTTTGAACTTTTTGAAACAATTCAATTCATGTCGTCAGATCATCTAAAAAAAAAAAAAAAAAAACAGTCCGTTTTTTATGGAGTTGTTATTTCTGCTTTCTGCCTGTCACTCGTTTTGTCATTCGTCACAATTTATGCACAGGTGACGGAGGTGTGAAAAACACCACAGGGCAGATCAACCATTAGCAGTGGGAATGGTGTTAATCACCTTCACCTGGGTTTAAAAATCCTGGGAATACTAACTAATTATAGTGTAAAAGAGGCTTAATAAAGTGATAGAGTGTCTGATTGTATGACGTTATGGCAAATTTCTTACCGTGGCCCTTCACAGCTTTGAAAAATAACAAAGTTTAAATTAACTCAGATTATCCTTTTATATGTGAAAGGTGCACATCTGTTCCATTTGTCTGAACCCCCTCCGAAACCTGCAATTAAGTGAATTCTAAAACCATGGTGGAGTAACCATGCAATCATGGGATCACACTAATTACAAATGAATTGCTTTAAAAAGGAGTAATAAAGCTGTTTTTTAAAAAAAACAAAAACACTATCAAACTGTTGCAGGGGTGTAGAGTGTTATATTCAACACTTCCAAAGACCAACACATCCAAAAGAGGAAATGCCTATCGACAAATGGCCTTCTAAGTGAAGTGACCGCTATATAGTGTGCCCCTGTGCCATCACCTGTGAAGGGAGTGCATGATGGAGGGCGTTAAGCGTTGTTAAATCCAGTCCGAGGTTGTTAGGGGAGAAAGCTCCCTGCCGGGTCTGGAACATAACATTTGACACCACAGCCTGACATGAGAAACAAACTTTTGGCACGCGGGCCTGTCTTAAACAAACAGGGAGCGCTGCTGCACACAAGTGGATGAGTCTCTTTCTGAGCCCTTTGAAAGAATTTGTCACTATTAAAGATTAAATTTGACACGTAGCATTTCTCGACGTGGAAAGTATGATGTGCTCTCGTGCTCTGGCGGCTCTGAGCACAAACACCACCGAATAAAGCCTTTTTAAATGCCATATGCTGCTGGCAATTATGTTGTTGTACGTCTACCCGCAAGTAATGCCTTTGTCGTCCAGGTATCTGTTTTGATTAGCCATCCTGTCAGAGCATGAGGACCAACAAATCAATCTTGCAACAAGCTGCCAAAAGGACGTATTTGAGAAAGAATCTGGCATTCATCTGCAAATAAGGAGACAATATATTCATAGGAGTTAAATAAACATGTTATTACTTATTACTGGCAATTGGAAATAAACATGTTATTGCGTTTAACTTGTTTTAATCTGTTTCTCATCGTGAAATAACGTTTTGTCGTCATGGGACGGTCCCATAGTCACTTCATACATTATTTTCATCGGGCATCATTCATCATTTTTTTATGTTGTATCTTGCTCTCAGCAGGTTTTAGGAGCCACAATACCATCTCTGTGCATGCATGCATTTAAAAAAACAAAAGAAGAACATGAAGGAAAGTAATAAATCTGTTGCCACAGCATGTGCTCGAAGTAGAAATGCAGTCTCACATGAACTGCTTGACCATACGGAGCCAACGCGTGTGCTTGTGTGCCACACATGTTAAAGGGGAAGTTAGTATATATATATATAAGGGAGCTTACGGGGTGATTTTCCTTTCACACAGTGACACCTACATTTCTTTTCTGTTGGATGTCCTGCACCGCATAAATCTAGACATTCAGTGGCACAGGGGGTTTTTTTTGCAGAAAAGATGTGACAGATGCCGTGAGTTTGCTACCTGTGGTAAGGTGGTTCCCCCGTCGACCCAACTGAAAGCCCATGCAGGATCATGGCTGTGGGGTTGAATAGTGGCCGGGCCTGTTTACTCAGCTGTGGGGCTCCCCAGGTCCAAGGGAAAGAGAGGATGTGTTCAGGGTCTCATTAATCATGGCTGCTTCGGAAGAGATAAACAGGCAAGGCCCAGCAGGGATGCTGCAGCTCCTGTTGCTGATAGGGGGAAGGGACAGTGGAGAGGTGAGGCGGGTGGGGTGGGGGTCTGGTATAGGTGGAGGGCCATGGGGGTGTAGGTGGGGGATGAGGAGAGGAGACAGTGGACTCGCACACCAGGGGATACACCATAACACTTGCTCTTTGGTTCCACATCTGCATGGCTGTGCAGGCTTGTAAATCTACATTCCTCGTCTGGCCGGATGCAAACAGAGCGCCCGATACAAGTGCACGAACCCATGGCCATTTTTTTTTTACTTTCTCAAAACAGTGTTGCATTGTTTGTACATTTGAAAAAAAAACTATGCATTATGTAATGGTGCATCTTAAAATATCATGTCATGTTTAAATTAGAATATATATTCACCATATCTTAAGATCTCAAACCTTAGCTTATGCTGTGCCTACAACTTTACAGTAGCCAGGAAAACATGTACGGAGACACAGTCTCGCTGACACAATGTACACGTAGATGGTAGTTTAAAATTCAAACACAACAACAAAACACGTTATTGTACTTTAATTGACAATAATGCTGTGCAATATCTAAAACAACGTGGATCAGCCGCACATTAGATTAAATATCGTTAAAAAAAAAATTAAAAGTTCATTCAGCTAATGCAGATTTTTGACCTTTGGAAAACAACCAGCAGGCCAAAGCAAGCAAGGCCATCCAAGGACTTAGACGTATGCAGTGAAATGTACTCATATGCTGAAAAACTCATAACTATAGGTCGATTTCGAGATCAAGACTGAATTCATTAGTTTTTGTCTGTGATTATTCGTGGAATTTTGACTTTGAAAGTGTGGTATCCTTTGATTCCGTGTGATAATCTACTGCATGTAACTGACACACTGTAGCGACAGCTGTGACGATGTTGCAAAGGCTACAGTTTGTGCAGTCTTACAGTGGGTGATACGACCGTGAACAGTAGTCTTTCTGAATAGTGCCACATAAGTAGGTTACCAGATTAATTAATGGTTAACGAGGCCAGATTCTGAGTGACTTCTTTGGAGCTACAAACACATATCATAGTCCACACATAGATAGATCAATGCTTTGCAGTGAAGATAATGATTTATTTAGTCTTTAGAAAAACTGGGTTCCAACACTGTAGCCGCAAGTATACCAGGCTTACCTGTTGAAACTAATACGCTCCCCTCAGTTATCTCTGTTAATGTGACTCGGTTGGCTTGAGTCCCACCAGATCTTTCCTTGTCCGTATCCCTTTCATACTGTGCACCTCCTGATTAAAAGAAAAGAATACTTGAGAGGTTCGCCTTCACCTGTAAGAAAAGGACAGAATGAAATAGTGTTTCTGTCAGTCTGCCATGTGGATGAGACACGGGGTCACAGCACTGGGTTATTGTACACCCACAGACTCCGAGGAGGGAAAAAGTGAGGACCTCTGTGAAAACCTGCTTTGGCTCAGGTCTGTTCCAGAAGGCCGACCATTATTACCTGCCTTTCCTCCCCTCGGCCCACATACTTCCTCACAGACCTCGCTCTAACAACCTCGGTGTGTTGGTGCAGGCAAGATTTCACTCATCCACTGCACAATATTTCATCAGTGAGGAGGGAAAAAAAAAAGAACAACTGAGGTAGAAGGAAAGAGACAGACCAATCAGTTTGAGAGACCTGACAAATGCAATAAGCCAAAGGTTTATTTCTGTGCTCCCTCTAAATGGGTTTTAAGATATTATATTACTCTGTTTATGTAAGTCTATTTCTTAATTATAGTGTGTGCATGTGTGCGTGTGTGTGTGTGTGTGTGTTTGTGTATGTCTGTCTGCGCCTGTGTGCACTTGTCCTTGTGTTGAACACTAATTGGTCTTGATCGGTCTTGGAAAAGTGACATCATTACCAGATTGTCTGGCTTTCCCCCAGAGGTCAAACAAGTGGGCAAGACTGAAATTCTGATTTGTGATGCGGTGACTGAAACAGATATAGGGAGTAAAAAAATATAGGCTCTTTACTGCTACCATGATAACTCCCTTCACTGGCGAATGAAGTAACTGGTTCAGACACTGTGGAGGGCTGAGAGTAACATATATGCATTTCAGTTGTTTTAATCTTGAACTTCCATAGCGGAAAAAAAAAACATCTATCTTTAGACCAAAAAACTAGAAATGTTATCTACCTATCTGAAAGACCAGAAGCAGAGAAAGTGCAGGCAAACCCATGGAGATGCTACCGACCTAAGCTTCTGTTTGAGCTTCTGCTCTGAGCTAAATATCAGGAAAATCATCTTGTTATGATATCAAAATTTATCAAATAAATGAAAAGAACTGTACATAATGCTAGAGCTATTTTTTTAGGACTAGGTTTGAAAATGATGACTGGAAAAACGCCAATAATGTTTAAAACTATTGATTATTTAGGATAATCGGTTTACTTTAGTTTTAGCATATTTGAATTGTATCTTAATCATTTTAATATTGTGTTTTTCAGATCATCCTGATTTCTTTTTTTTGTTTTGTTTTTTGTAACTGTCCTAAGTCCTTCATTGGCATAATTAATATTCACAGCCAAAGCCTGGTCAAAATCAACCCATTTTACAGTATATATCCATACACTAAAGCAGAGTCGCACTGACAAAACAATTTGTTTTCCTTTTTTTGTTTTTATATTTCCATTGAGTTGAGTTGTTTTACAAACAAATTAAACTTATGTTTTGTCCTTTTTAAATGTACATGTAAGTATTTGTAAAGGAGTGTTAATAATAGAATAATAATCCTTGAAAGATAGTATATGCATATTTGCAACCATTTTAAGGTGAAAATCAGACATTTTGCCTTGGGACACATTATAACCATACATGTATTTAAGTTTGGCTAAATAAACTAATCATGCTCAGTCAAAAAATGCAAAAAAATAAAGACTATAGCCTTGGGATAGTTCTCTTCTCTCTATGCTTTACTGCTGGCTTTAGAGCACACTTCCTAAATACAAGAGTAGTTCACTGACACCATCTAGTGGTGACTTTCTTGTCAATCTGCACTCAAATACTTGTACTACTAATTGGATAATACTAATACTATACTAATACTAATAAGATGGCAAAACAATGGTGAGTAATTCAATTGTTAGAGCATACTTATTGTTAGAAATCGTTTTTTCCTCACATAATGCATGTGCAGGTTACTCCCAAATAATTCAGTCAGTCAATCAAAAGCGCAAACATACGATATGATACAACAAATTTGGAAAAAGTCCAACACAATTCTGTCCTCACATAACATTACCCACTCTGAAATGGAACTATGAAGTCTCTGTCTAAACAGTTTGTGGGAAATCCAGCAACAACATTATATGTTTTTGTTTATCTCAGCAAAAAAAAAAACCTTGGTATCTGTGGCTGATAATGTCCAGTGCTTTCAAGACTAAAGTGCAAAATCAAACAACTCAAATATTAATCACCCTGATCTTTTTGGAATAAGCTGTTCAGCTGAATGTTGCTAATTACTCCCTGGTATTCTCCTGTTCCTGTAACAAAATGTCCCCAGTGTGGCATCAACATGCACTACCACACACGTCCACACGGGGGCGTCCGTGACAACAGCATGATCCGTGTTTGATTGAATGAGATGTCAGGTCATAAAACCCCACTTCCTTTTCAGTGAACATTACATGAAACAGTTGGCCAACAATAACCACAGTAAAAACATCATAGAGGCCGTGAACACATCGCACCCGAGCTGCTTTTGTGCTCCTCGGTCATTAACAATGGCACTGACTCTGACAGACAGGTCATGTGGTTGCCACCGTACAACCTCCAAAATATTTACTCAAACCAAACACAGCGAGCAGAGTTTTTATCTCACCCGCACCGTGTTGCCTGGGGACGTCACCATAAACCTTATCGTCTTCTCTCAGTTCATCACCTCTGCCATCTGCTCTCACTTACATCTTTGCAGCAACAGCCACTAACTCAGGTAGATTCATGGCAGAGATATAAATAATCACAATGTTGTTTTTTTTCCTTTTCTTTGTCACACACGTTATCCTGCGCTGTCAACTGCACCAGACACAGAATAAACAAAACAGAACACATCCACAGAAAGTGTGGAATGAAAGTTCCACTTTATATTTTATATTTGTTATATAAGATACTGTCTAATATATCCTATAAATATATTCCATGGAAACGTTAGATCAAGGTGATAAAGCTATGGCGCCATGCAGGAGAGGTTATATTGTTGTCACTGTTAGTAAAATAATAACTGAAACTACAACTTTTTACTTTTCAGTTTTGTAAAATAACTAATCAGCTGCTAATATTCAATATTGTCTATCCATCTATATCCATCTATATATATAAAAATGTATTTAATTGGCAAGTGATGAGCACAACACTGACATTATCATCTTCTAAAGTGAACTTGTTTCCTTCTTCTTTTTGAAGTTGAATTATTATTAGTGTTGTAATGTAAGAAAGTACAAATACTTTGTTACTGTACTACAAAATTCACATATCTCTACTTTGTTATTGTTCTTATTGTAAGTCGCTTTGGATAAAAGCGTCTGCTAAATGACATGTAATGTAATGTAATGTTATTTAAATTTCTCGCCACTTTTGCTACATTTCCTCTTACTATCTTTGTTACTCTTTACTACCTTTTCTAGTCTTGATGAGCTGCTTTATAGTTTTCACCCATTCACACGCTTCAACATGGGGTTAAGTGCCTTGCTCAAGGACACCCAAGTACAGTATATATTATAAGAGTTTTACTTAAGAAATACTATAAAAAGTGACAAAGTCATTTTCTGCTAAGATACTTGTACTTTTACTCAATTAAGGCACTTTATACAAGACTGATTATGGCAATGATAACATTATTTCACGTTCCTCACCAATATTCTGTTGCACTGAAACTTAAAGTAACACACTTATTTTTCCTGAGTGAGCTCATGTCGCGTTCATTTCTGAATTTAAAAAGTAGCCAATCAATCGCTCTCTCCTCATCACGCAATCAATTCCTATGTGAAACCGGAGGCCGAGTCAGATCAATTGGCATGACTGTCAAAACAGGTCCTCGGAAGATCTTAAATAACAAGTGGCTGAATGACCTATTTAGAATCACTTGTGATTATGCAATGGCGTGTGTAACAGAATAGCACAGGGAACATGTTTTCACTGAACTAGACCCACCCGTATCACATGTACTCCGTGTCATAATATGGCCTTATTAGCTTCGGGGCTATAGAAGGTTTTACTTCTCATGCAGTGACTGGTAGGTTACCAACAAAGGTCAACTAACAGATATTTAAAAAGGTTCTGGCACACTAGAGACATTTGGTTGTCGTTTTAAGAACAGGAAGTAAGCGAATTCCTTCAGTTCTTTAGAGGATCTTAAGAGTTTACTCTGTCTAACCTGATGGGAGCACGGATATCTGCACTTATTGTTATGGCAACCCATCGATCCATTGAGACTTTTTAAAAGTTCAGTTTGTGGTGGCGCTTACGTTAGATGTAAGTGGTTCACTCAAGTCTTTAGGATTCATCACCTTGGGGACCATGACTGCCATGAAAGCACATCCAACAGCTGTTGTATGGTGTATTTGAGACTGGACATTTCCTGGAGAGTGACATTACCAACTATTACTGAAATGTACAGAATATATTTCATGAGACCAGACATATTACCTTTGTTTTTCCCAGGAACACATCTTGTCACACATTGGAGCAGTGGGCTATTGTTGCCTTCAAGCAACTGGTTCCTATCCCAGTTGGACTAAGGGCCTTTGAGTGTGGAGTTTGGGTTCTCTCCCGGTAGTTTGGTTTCCTCCCACTATCCAAAAACATCCATCCATCCATTTTTTACCGCTTAATCCTCCTCAGGAGGGACGCGGTGGGTGCTGTGCCAATCTCAGCTGTTATAGGGCGACAGGCGGTGTACACGCGGGGTCACATATAGAGACAAACAACCAGTCACTCTCACTCTCACATCTGGACAATGGACGTGTGACTGTGAGATTGAACGGTTGTTCGATCTCACAGTCGAAGGGTGTACCCTGCCTTTCGTCCATAAGTCAGCCGGGATTGCCTCCAACCTCCCTGAGACCCTCATGTGAAGGATAAAGCAGTAGACAATGAATGAATGAATGAATGTAAAAACAGGTTGTTATCTTTAAATCAGAGCGAGCGTATAAATGACACCTTCGCGTTACCTCTGTCTACCACAGGTCCCACGAGAAAGTAACATACAGGACACATGATACACCTGTTCTCAGCTCTGGAGAATGCTCTCATATAATAAGTATACGACAGGAATGTGTGGGAAACATGCGGCAACTGAAGCTGTAAACAATACAACAACCAAGCGTGTAGATTACCTGCCCAGAAATAGACTGGTTTGAAAGAAAGGTTATTGATAATTTCCTACTGATAACGTGATGAGCTCATATGTCTCTTCAAGCACATCAAAGGTTCATTTCAGGCACATTTTTTCGATTCTACTGTACTGTACTCTGCAGCTATGTGTGAGAATCCCCGCACTTTCCATCTTCGGTGTTGCCAGTAAAGTGATTACCGAGTATCATTTCCTTTAGCTGTGGAAACCCATTTTCCGGGTCAGCGGACCCCACCAAAGGACTGATTGAGTCTTTTAAAGGGGGCTCCCTCAACCATACGTTTGCTCTCCTTGTACCCGAGACAAAGGGCCCCCCCGGAACCCCGGGCAGGACACCCTTCGGAACATTGCCGGGGGGAAATGTTGCAACAACAGAAAGATCAGTCGGATTCACCACGGTTGAAGCCTGTTGAAGAAAGACCCTGCTTTGGTCACGAAATTAAAAAGATTTGTTTGTGTTTCATCGTCAGTGGAGAAGTGTGGGCCATAACTCAGATAACCGTGAAGTCCAAATAAAGATCATGCTGGTGATAAGGGAAAAGGTCAGAGGACGGTGAAGGTTGACGATAGATATCTGTGCCAAATATAATAAGTCTTGATTAATACAAATATTTGAGGTGAAATATCTTTATTTCAGGTTCAGCATGGACAGAATCTACCAGTAGGATGAGTGGAGGTCCTGCTGTGTTGAATGTGAATTGTCTTACACTCATTTCTGCCTCGTCTGCTCATCATTTAGCCTCCGATTTTGCTCATGCATGGCATCAGTGATGGTGAGGACGGGGGAGGAGGAGCGAGGAGGAGCAGGAAGAAGGGAGGGATCTGTTGCTCCCTGTGTAACGAGATTCCCAGCTAATCAGTGACTTTCCTGCCTTATCACTGCCATCAGGACACTCGGGAGGCCGAGTAACCCAGGACGAGCTGATGTCATGTTGAGATGGGTGAAGGGGGGGGAGGTGTGTGCGCGTGTGTGTGTGTGTGTGTGTGTGTGCAGTGAAGCATTAGCTGCAGTTTGTGAGCAATACTGATGTGTGTGTGTGTGTGTGTGTGTGTGATGTCCTCAGAGGTCCAAAGATGAGGTAGTCACATGAGGATGACTAACTGTGCCCATGGACCATATGATGCAAGACTGGCAAGGACTGGTGAAAAGTGTGTGTGTGTGTGTGTGTGTGTGTGTGTTTTGTTACCTCCTTAGGACCTTTTTTTGGTGTAATCACTAACCTTGTCGGGACCAGTCGCCGTAATAGAGACCAAAGCTTGGTTCTAATGAAAACCTCCTCTCTGAGGTCAGGAGAAACAAGGCTTTGGCATCAACTAGTTATGGTTTAGGTGTGAGCTACAGTTGCAGTTAGGCTGTTAAAATGAATGGAAGGCAATGCCATGTCCTAACAAGAATAGTGGGAAATGTGTGTGTGTGTGTGTGTGTGTGTGTGTGTGTGTGTTCTCACAAATGTAAATGAGCCTCTGTGCTCCTGTATATCAGCTGCCGTGTCCTGTAGTCTTGAGCTGTTTTCACATATGCTGTGCAAACCTTGAGTTTATCTAGATATTATCCAGAGACACTAGTGAAAATAAATGAGACAATGTCAGAAAAGAGATGACGAGTGGACAACATGATGATGAAGTTTCTATTATCCCTATTATCTAAAGCAGCAAAAACTAAAACATTTGGTTGTTTATGATGTAAAACAAAGAAACAATGGTATTACAGCAATGCTATATATACTATTCTTCCGGCCTTTTGCCTCCTGTGCACCTTGCAGTGCTCTCCTAAACCAACACAATCAAATGTTGCATAAATGAAAGTGTATCTCATACTAAATGAAGAAAAGTGTGCAATATGTGCCGTGGATGTGGGAATGACCACATATGATTTTTGTGCAAATGTTTCAAAACATTGGTCTCGAAGCACAGTCAACCTAGTTGTTAAACACTGGACTTAACACAAGCATATTTAGGGGTTTATCTGTCAACATCATAAGGAAAATAACCTGGTAATTTTGCAAATATTTCAAAACCTAAACAGTGTTGATTGAACTTTTACCCAATTAACATTTTGAGTTGTATCCAATTAATCTTCACACAAACAATGTAACAGTGGTTTTATTTGTATCTTTGCGTCGTCTATTCATTTGTTTTTTTTCAGACCCTGGAAATTGTAGTGACATGTTTTCCTATGGATGTGTCCATATTCAGTCCATTCAGTATTATAACTGGGGGGGGGGGGGGGGGGGGGGAAGAAAGGAGAGAAAAGAAAACAATAACCTGCCTCTGTTATGTTCATCATCTCTCTGGAATGACATGGAATGGATCTACTTTCAGAGAGAGAGAGAGAGAGAGGCAGCAACATTTTCCTGATTGCCACATGAGGTGTCCCTTACACTGCCCCACTCTGCGCTCAATGGAAAAATGATCTCACTCCTTCAAACACCACTGACTTCATCCCCTGATGTTTGGGGCCGAGAGAGAGGGCTGACATCAGTGCGGCTTTACCTGAGCACAGCAAGCATAACGTGACACGAGAAGGGAGTGGTCACTATAATGCTGCCTGCAATATGGGCCCGGCGTTTTCTCTATGGATCATTGTTTTTATTACGTCATGCCGCTTGGTGTTATACCCTCCAAATATGAAAACAGGGTGGCGTGTTACACTACACTGCTCACACCCTGCCCCCACTTTAACAATCACGCTAGGGTAACTATGTTAGAGGTTGATTCCTGTTTGTTTCCACTCATCGTGTCTGTTGGTTATGGTAACAGTGAACTCAGCGAATGTATTACTGAGAAAAACTATATTAAAAAAGAGGAAATTCCAACAGAATGTTCTGATAAAAAAGAGTCAAAGAAAAACCACATTATTTGGATATACAGAAAAAAACTGTGTGTACACCAACAACCACAGATTAAAACTGAAACAGGAAGTTGGTCATCACAGTATGACAGATGTTTTCAGTCATTTTTAAATTCTGCAAAATAATTAAACAGAAGGGACTTTCATTACATCAGTGTTGGTTTCCTGATCAAAACTTCACATGACATGGAAACTGCTTTATAAGCAGGACAGTCATTTCCAAGGACTGAAGGCTGTTGTATTTGCAAACACATTCTTTTTTGATCCAATGTCCACAGTGTTTTCTCAACGTTAGGACACAGTCCAAAAGTCCACCCCCGCCATTAGGGCTCATAGTTGTCCCACAGTGAAATCCACAAACTGAGATTTTGAGCCTGTAATACATAATTCAGAGCGTCATTGTTTTCTGCTGCCAAAAGCAGGCATCACTGGGAAAGTCCAAGGTCGTGAATTAAAAAGGCCTTTGAGTTCATTTTCACAAGCTGCTATTATGAGTTCACACATGGTGACAATCAACGCGCAGAGCTGACGCTAACCGAGGTCCTTTAATGTGATCGAAATCCAAAGTCAGACCGACCATGTCATTTACATTTTGACATTTGGTCAAGCTGCTGTGACGACACTTTCAAAGAACACGACGTTGTGTACACGGTGCACGCTCACATTTTAAGGCGCCAGCCTCCATTAAATATAACCTGCAATTACCAGCGACGCAGCGCTAGTATCACCGTCAGGTATGCAGCGCCTGTAAAAGGACACCATTCATGGAATTCATGCCTATGGAAAATAGCCATGAACCCTGTGTTTTCTGTTGCAGAGCTACACTACATGCACCACAATCCTGTTTGCGCCAGATGGCACAGGTTGGCATCGGTGCCAGTGTCACACGTACTATTAACTCCGACTGCTCACATCAAAGTCAGAGTGGAGCTCAAGGCATTTTGTGAATGTGGGGCATCAACTCGTTGTCAAAGATTACAGGGTATTTTATATTGTCCGTGGCTTTTCGATGCCACCTATAATAACATGGAAATTCTTGTTTTGTAATAACTAGCTATTTAACTTCCCGTGGCTCTAACTGTTTCCCTGTGAATTTTCTCCCTTGTCAAAACAGGTGGGGATTTACAATAATGGAATCTGCACAAAATCATTTAGTACTGACTTTTGTGGTCCATTGACTATTTTATTTTTGCACCACTATACGGTTAAAATACAGAGAAGAGGTGTACATTGTGTTCAGTCCTAACATGAGTTGCTGTTGCGTCAGAAAGCTCCTTTTGTGTTGCTATGGGAGGATCACTAAAAATGAACTTTTCAATAGCAAAAACCACAGAAAATGTTAATAGCGCGTCGGCAGGACATCTGCACACGGACCACAAGGCATCATGTAGAGACTCTTGGAGCATTTCTGTGAAAGTATGTTGTATAACCATTACATTTTAAATTATCATCACCCGTCGTGGGATCATGATCTGAGGTCAAGCTCAGTGACCCTGCGCTATCAGGTCTCCCAGGACCGGACTAACCTAAACGAAACACAACTGCCCACTTGTTCAGGCCTCCGAACACAGTTGTGTGTCTTTTTTTGGTGGAAAGATCTGGAGGCATTGTTTACACCACAGAGTTTACAAGCACTGAGAGTCATTACAAGCAGGAATCCAACAAAATTAGACGAGCTCCCTCATGAAAACAGCACAACACAGTATCGCGAAACCATCAAACCCGAGCAGAAAACGAGGACCAGAACTCAGAAATACTCAAAATAACTTACACTTAATGCAGTTTTTGTGATATGTTAGATGTATAATAGAACTTTATTCTATTCTATCTAGCTCCTTATTGTCATTATACCAAACAATCACACCATCTATATGTCCTGCCTTTGATTTGACAGAGGCAGTTTTGGTAAAGTGGAGGCCATCCCCCCAGGGCCAGCCACTCTAGTTTCTCCACACGATAGATAAACCAGCTGCATCACTATAAATGACATAACATGGGATTTTTTATTTTTTTTTGCCCTCCCAAATTAGCATGGAAATGAAGTGGAAAATGGGATATAAATGGAAATGTGGGTGAAGAGGGGGCTGGTGGCAACAATGGGAGAATTTACACAAAACCAGTGCTATGTGGGCAGCGAACAAGTGAGGGAAAGAGGGACAGAGACATCAACAAGGCTCCTCTGTGTCTCCTCAGAGCCATCCTGCTTTTAGAACAAAACCATGTCTCCCACAACACTCTTTAGTCTCCACAATGTGCCTTTGGCCAGTAATAGAGGGCGAGTTTATGGTGTGAATACACATGAATGTGTAAATCCCTGCACATTTGCATGTGACGCTGCAACGCCGCCTCCATTTAAATAAATGATTTGATGTCCTAACAAGAGCGACCGGCTCAAAAGAATGAAAACAGACGACACGGGATCCCATAAAACCACCACCAAAAATAATGAATTGATCTCACTAACACGTCTTATAACATGTCTCATCTGTATTCAAAGCCTGGTAGGTCTGATTTCTCTGCATTGAAGACCTCTGTTGTTCCAAATCTGTTGCAACCAAACAACGTAGCACCTGCTAGAGCATTCAGTAAAAAAAAAAACTTAATGACCCAGTCATATAAAGGAATATTCTCACCAAAAAACAAAGATAGTTGGTTTTAGAACAATAGAAATACAGATTGACAGCCAGTCATATTCCTTAGTTGTAATTGAAAGGCAAAGAACATGCCGTCAATTACACTGTTGGTATACACTGCTGATGATGAGTGAGTTACGAAATTACAGGAGAGAGTCAGAAATACAAACCACGTGTAAAACAATAATGCATGCAAAGGAATAAAGATCAAATACAAAAATGTTAATATAAACAATCCTAAACCAAAATAAAAAACGAAATAAATGATGAATTTGTGTGTGTGTGTCAGTCTGGGGGAGCCTTTAGCCTTTAGACTCAGCTTTGTGTGTTAACTGGCAGCTCAGCTGTGCCGGTGCAGCTGCATGGCAGCCACTTCTCTACAGCGCTGCCAGTCAAAAACACCCCTATAAATGCTATTGTGCTCACCTGATTGATCTTTCACAAGCCCAGGGCAGGCCAGACACGCTGACTTCTGGAAGGGAATGGCAAGGAATAGTGGGTGAAAAAACAAGCGAGTCAGTGTCTGCGGCAGAGGAGGTTGGGCCGCAGGTGGCTAGGAGGCACGCTTGGGTTGGCTCACTAGCCCTCCTCAGATGCCAGCAGTGAAATTTCCTGACTATGGCTATACACAAGCAGGCATCCCAGCAACGGTGCAGTGTCCTGGGGGAATGAAGAACAGGCCTCGGTGCGGATGTTACAGCACACACGGGCAAAGAAGGGGACGACGCATGGGAGCATGCATTAAACATTAAAATGCACACTCTCACACACACACACAGACTCATAAAGATCTCTTTCTGTGTCATTCACTTTCTTCACGCACACCTACACTGACGGTCATCTATTCCTGACTGGGGTTGAACTGAGGAGAGCGATGCCTGTCTGGGGTGCTGAGTGAACACTGGTGCCAGGGATTCCAGGAGGCAGGCCTCACTCCACATGACTCTGTGGGCTAAAACCAGCAGGCAGTGACAATCTCCTGCATCAGCCGCAGGTGGTGTAAATCGAAATATTGGAACTTTCAAAATACATGTGAACATGTTAGTCCCATTGAAACTGTACTGCAATTGTTGGACGAACACAACCGAAACACCTGAGTTGAATCACTACAGTCGCGTGCTCCTTCGAAATGATAGAAGTAGCCGGCACACAGAAGAAGACAATCAGTCAGTCATCATCTACCGCTTTATCCTCCACCAGAGGGTCGCGGGGGGTGCTGTGCCAATCTCAGCTACATCGGGCGATAGGCGGGGTACACCCTGGACAGTTCGCCAGTCCATCGCAGGGCCACACACAGATAGAGACAAACAACCATTCCCTCTCACACTCAACTCAATTTAGAGTGTCCAATTTACCTAATCCCCACATTGCATGTTTTTGGACTGTGGGAGGAAGCCGGAGAACCCGGAGAGAACCCACGCACGGGGGAAGAACATGCAAACTCCATGCAGAAAGGCCCTTGTTCCAACCAGGGCTCCAACAGCAGGAAAAACAAGGAAATATCCAGAGCACACGCCGTAAACAACAGGATCTTTCCAGAAAGGTTAGAAGTTCACATAACCATGTTTGGCCCTGATATATTAAATATTCTTCACGTTTTTCAAAATTCTGCGACAAACATAGCTGTCTCTACCTCGTCCGGGGTTATTTTCAGGTACGTATTGTTTTGCGGCAGGAAAAAAATTCCTGGATGCAAAATGGGCACCTTGGGTTTAACACAGACAGGACATGAGGAAACCCGGTGGGGGGTCCAAATTTAGCGGCGTAGCGGAGCAAGGATGTGAGGTAAGGAACACGACAGGGGAGTTGGTATTATTTTTGGTCACACTGGAAGAGAAACTGGAAGAGGTTTTTCTCATGGCACAGACATTCACAAGGACACACACACACACACTGGACTGCACTGCCTTTCTCACGGTGAATGTTTGCATTAGGAATCATTTTCCAGTTGGCATGATATGTGAGAGAAGCTGCTCTTCCTTCAAAGCCCACTGTACGGTCCAAACAAACCAGAGCTCCCCGAGTCCCTGACCTCCAGCCGTGAAACCCGGCACTCACAATGGAAATCTAATGAACATTCCATGTCACATGTCAGTTTCTGGTTTGAGATGCAGAAGGACGTTTAAGCTGCGACACTGGATGTGTTTTTTTTGTTTCGAATTGATCACATTTTTTATTCTTGTGACAGGAGGTCATTGAAGACCTACAGATAAGTATCACCCACCTCTCACGGTCTCCCCATTTTAGCACTTAAGCATCTCTCAGCCGATTGCTTTGGGTTTTTTTGCTCTTACGGCTCCGATCAGTCTCATTTCCAGCAGCACTCACAGCAGGCAGTCACATTGAGCTGCTGAAGACACAGATATATATATATATATATATATATATATATATATATATACATATATATAGGTTTATAACATTGTTATTATCAATGTTGATTTGCTGTTACAAACCTAAAATGTGCATTAGAAAAAACATGATATTACCATCTTTTTAGTTTACTATAACTGAATTATTATCATACTATTACCATGTTGTTCCTGTACTGTAATGTTAAGCACTACCACACTGCTATAAAAGTCACAAGGTTGACAGAAAACTGTACAAAGAACTTTCAGATATTTGATTTTGTTGATTTTTGCTCATATTAAAAATATGACGTGGGAAAAAAAGGGGGGCTCAACTGATTTTGATATTTAACATTTCTTACTTTTTTGTTTGTTTTTTGTTTCGTATCAGTCAATTACCTACTTATTTCAAATTATTTCAATAAATTAATTCATAAATAACAATAATGAAACATACACAGACCTATAGGTTATAGGTTTGTTATGGGAATAAATCACACCCTCAGTGGGGCTGGAGCTGCTACACACACACACACACACACACACACACACACACACACACATACAGGGTGGACCACAGACAGAGCAAGTTTAAGAAATGACAATTTGATAAGCATCAGTGTAGCAGCAAATTAGCTCACAACTGTTATGATAGAATAACAAACACTTCATTCATGCCATGAAAGCGGGGTCAGACTGACAGTGATAACAGAATGTCAATCACAAATCACATTGATAAACATGTATTTGTGCACTATTCTGTCATTTGAAGTAAGTTGCCACTCATTTATCGGTAAATAAGTCAAGTTATATGAGAAATCATCCACCATCCTCATTGTATATTGGAAATAAAAAGGGAATGATCTTTACACAAGGAGTATTTAAGTGCTCAGCACTAAAATCTATCTAGTTCTATAAAAATATGTCATGTGCTGACAAAGATCATGATAAAGATATGATATAAAGCTCCAGAGCTGCTACTTAATGGGCCTTAAAACAAGCTTCTTTCACTCAAGTCGATGGGGGGGGAAAAACTGAGTATAATTAAATGTTTGGATCACGACTCCTGCTTCCAGTAAGTCCTCCATCGTGCGATGTCCTTGTTTAAAGATCTTCATTTGTTTATCAGTCACCATCAGCCTTATCAGAGCAAGTGAGGAGTAGGAGGCAGGAGAGGGGCCGGCAAAGCTCCAGAGAGGAGAAGAGAGGAAAGACGGAGAGGTGTTGTCGACGAGACTATCACACAACACCATCCCCCCACAGCCTCTGGCTCCTTCTGTCTTTACACTTCCCGTGCCCCCCCCCACACACACTTCACTTCTTCTGTATTCTTTCATCATCATCTCCCCATTCATCCTTGTTTCATCACCTCCACTGTTTACTTCTACCTTTTAATTCCTCTTTTGAAAGTGGTTCACTCTTTTCCAAATGTTTCTCCCCGTCTGCCTCCATCTCGGCACGTCGCACTCTGTGTCTCTACGACTAGAACAGCTGAGGCTATAATAACATTTCACGCATCCATCAAGCACAGCCAGCTTTGATCAATAAGCACTCTGACTCCACTCCACAGCACCGCACTGAACTTAAAATGTCTCCCCTCTGTCTCTGTCAGTACTTATCTCTCTGCTGACGAAGCTATATTAGAGCGATACGGGTGGATGACTATTACAATAGATACCACAATGCAATACTGTACTGCACTGTGTTGTGTGTGGGTGTGTGTGTGTTTACTGTAAACGAAATGCACTGACGGTGATCTATGGCCGCCGTCTATATTCTTTACTCTTTCAATTCATCCAAAAGCAGTAGTAAATATTGTGTACGGGCTGTAACAATCGACTGCATCAGCACAATCTACTTGTTGGTTTGTCACTGTTTAAGCACAGGCCGTCCCTGTCTCTTTCATTTCCATTTGACAAACACATGTGCTCCTCAGACACTTGCCGCATCAAAAAAAAAGAGGCTTCATTTTCCATGAATGAAAGGGATCCAGATGAGTCTTTCTTTTTGCTCATAATATTTTTCAAATGTGAGATATTAATTGTGCGCAGCGAGGACGATGAGTCACAAAAAAAGCATTATGGAACGGAAAAGTGTCTCTCCAAAGAGCTCTCACATGTGGGTTATTACACGCCATTTGTTGCCGAGTCTTGCTTTGGCCATTCTAGCCATTCAAGTCTTATTTTTTTACTGTTTCAGATCTTAAATGTGCAGTTACATTGGTAAATGTGCCAAGGTACACATATTTAAAGGCTTCCATGTTCTCAAACACAAAGTGAAGTTGCACGTTGCAGCTGAATGTCCCTCACCCCATCCTTCCCTTGGAGAACCTATGTAGATTTCAGTTAGCATTGACGCTCAAAATAGGATTAGTTTGTCAATTGTGACCTATTGTGAGGCATGATGGCCCAAAATGGTGGCCTCTGAAGCGCTGACGGGCCCCTGGTATAAAATGAAAAGGCTCATTCTTGTTTAATGGAAGACAACAACAAAATCAGGTAATTGTACACTTCTGAAAAAGTACTGTATATATAATTATTTTATTTTCAACTTCTGTGAAATGAATGACCCGGGCCTAATGTTTCCCCCAGTAACCCCCTATTACAGGTCATGACCTTATAATGTCATTCAACCTGAGTTTTTCCCCCTTTTTATCAATAGGTAAAAGGGGGAACTATTCAGTAATTCACTCACTCGTTCATCTTCTACCGCATAATCCTCCACATGAGGGTCCCAGGGAGCGCTGGTGCAAATCCTAGCTGACATAGTGTGAATGGCAGGGTCACACCCTTGACAGGTCGCCAGTCCATCACAGGGCCTATAGAGAAAATAAAACAAGTAATATTTAACCGACTTTTTCATCTTTAAATACCACTTTAGATTAAATGCAAGACTCAGTCGGGCTACCAAACCCTAGTTTTGAAACCAGCCTACAGTATATGCCTAAGACTTAACAAAACAGTGACTAAACAACTACAATCTGCTTTTGTGATATCCTTGATTTGAGCTGCATAGTGCTGGCCGAGCGAAGCAGAGCTGATGCAATATTTATAGCCTGGTGTGTACATCTAAATGTGCCTCTAAATATCATTAAGCAGGAAATTACATGTACAGCATCACCTGATATGGAGATTAAACTCGATATCAACAGAGGAGAGAGAGAGAGAGAGAGAGAGAGAGGACGGGGAGTCTGTGAATCTCTGTCACCACTAATACAAAAACTCAGATCCCATCACAGCTCAGCTTCCTGTCTCCTGGCTGTCGGCCCTCCTTTAAAAAACACTGTCTTTGTGGTTTTACTTTGACAAACAGCAGGCACGTCACCGTCCTGACACTCTCCTGTAACACGCTTCAGAGACAACTTGAAATCCTGTGGTGCAGACTTCATAAGAAAACATGTTCCTGAACCGATTTATGTCACTTTTGACGAGCAGGGGGCAACTGCGATCACAGCAAAAGACCTGAAATGAAGTAAACAAGGTGAGGTTCTTTGTCCAGGCAGGAGAATAAAAACATGTCAGGCTTTTCGTGCCAGGGCAGGTTTTTATGAATGGAAGTTTTTTTTTTTCTCTCTCTCTCTCTAAACTTCCCTCTCTCTTTTTTTGTGAATGAAAAACAACTGGAAAATCCAGTATAAAGGGCCCACAGTCTACTGGGCTGTGATTGGCTGCTGCGTCGCAAGCTCCGCCCATGGTTGCTAGGATCTCCAGTACCTGCCCTGTGATTGGCTCGCGGCGGAGACCGAGACTTCATTCATAAGTCAGTGCAGTCATGCGGACAATGGCAAGAAATTCGAGCCCTTGAAAGAGGAAATCCACCAATCACGAGGCTCCTGGGGCCCGAGCTGAAAAAGCAAGTCTCCCCGTGCCATTATCCCCCCCCCCAAAAAAAAATTATGCCATGTTACAGAAATGACAGCACAGCTGGCGCTCAAAAAGTCTCCCCACTTCATCAAAATCATCTATGTCCAGTGAAGGAAAAGGGTTTTTTGGGGTTTTGTTGCAGGGACTGGAGTGAACATCTGTTTCTCCTCACAGCTTCACACTGACTGCTGCCGCTGGACTGTTTCCTGCAGAGAGTGCAGGCTGCACGGGAATCTGGGCAGACGTGGCAGAAAGCCCAAGACGCAGGAGAGGAAAAAGGGGCTTAAATAACGCACATTATTCACTATCATAACACACTGAACCACAACAAGAATCACCAGAAGAAGCGCTCTTTAAAACAAGGTTCTAAAGTGTGTTGGATAACAAAAGTACAGCCAGAGTCGAACATATTCCACAATAACAATGACAGCATCCATAAAAATGACACCCAGTAAAGAGTGACTTGTAAAAAATGTGTTTTTTTTTATAAAAGTAGAAACAGGAAGCGCACTTAAACCACACAATATTGATGTATAAAGTTGCTTAAAGATTCCACTTCATCCGTAAAATATATATGTTTAACTAATTTCCAGAGATAAATGTCCATTGTTCACCAGACAGTGGATCAGAGGAAGTTGGGATGGAAATAAAAAAATAAAACTGATTAAAAAAAAAGAAAAAAAAGTCAACGTCAAAGTCACTTCCTCTGCCCTTCACTGTGTTTCTGTCAAGTTTTATGCGTAAAAGAATGAACTGAATGTTAACATTTAATCCAACTCTGTATTAGAATGTGACTTTCAGTGATTTTAAGTGTATGCTACACTCGACCAAGTATGGGGGGGGGGGGAGAAAATAGAAAATGGAAACTGAAAAATGAAACAGCCTTTAAAGGTGTAAAAAGTATCTTTACCTGAAAGTCTGAAGTCTGTCTCTTTCACTCACACACACACACACACGTATAGACGCACAAAAGAGATTTGTAAGGAGGGCAGCAGCCCGCTGGGTAATCACTCGCCATCACTTCCCCTCGGCATTTTTTGTGAATGGAGCTCATTATGCATGCAGCCTCCACGCAGCTCCATTCACAAGCAGCGCTCCCTCCTCTCCGTGCAGGGCTGCGTGGATCTCACTCAACTCAGCCTAAATGACCACAAACGGTTAACGGATGGATTATAAGATGGATGGATATTTGGACCAGCAAGTGCCTTACACTTTAGCAAATGTACGTATTGGATGAACTCCTCTGTTACTTCCTATTGCTGTTTTATTTTGTTTTTGCGCGCGCGTGTGTGTGTGTGTGTGTGTTGTTTCACCGGAGCTTTATCTCTCCGCGTCTGTGCAAGACTTTTCTCCCTCTCCCTCTCTCTCTCCTTCCTTTAAGCAGCTGTGTGCGCACGATGGAAAACAATTCCTCGGCGCGCTTCAAACTTACCACCAAATGTTCCCACAGTGAAAAAACAGCAAATATCGCTTTTAATCCTGTTTGTCAGCGGGTTTTGTTTTCTACTAGTGCGAGGGTATCCGGGGTGAGGAGCGTGTTAGTGTTCGCCAAACGGTCACTTCGCTTCAGACGCAAAGAGCGCGTTTGTTGTGTTTTTTCTTTTTTCCCCAAGACAACAGAGAAATGTGTTGTTGTCTCTCGGAAAAGGAGCCCGATGTTGTTCACAGTGTCCTTCCATTTTCTAACGCATCACTAATTATGATCAACATTATTAATATAAACCACTTCATGTTATTTGTGCTGTTTTGGTGTCCAAGTGGCGAAGCCTGCATCTCCTCATTCTTTTTTTTCCCAGGTCACAGTAAACAATATCACTGTCTGTTTCTGACATTTCACTGACCTACTGGACTCTGACGCTCACTTAACTCTGTTAACTTCTATGCGTTTTGCAGAAGTCGCAAGGAAATGGGCCCCTAAATAGACTGTTGATGGCAGCAAAGAGGAAATACATGGACACAGAATTGCCCCCTCAGGATTCTGAAGGTACAGTAGTGGAAGTTTTGGCCTCAACAGACTCAGATATATGAACCCGAGCCTCTGTCTTAGTCGCTGCATTTAAAAATCAGTCATTTTTCTCCTGGACTGTCACAGTGCCGTCTATTGACTGTGTGTTCTTCTTTCCTCCTCAGACCTCTTCCAGGATTTAAGCCAACTCCAAGAGACATGGCTCACAGAAGGTGAGACACACCTGCAGGCTGATTTTACTCTTTTAATCTGTGCTTTTCTGTGATGTTGTTCCCCGTTCATGACAGCCACTGAGAGGCTGATGTGTGGAAAGACTCCCAAAAACGGTGCCTCCTGGGGGGTTTTCTGTTGGCCCAACAAAGTGTCATTTTTAATCAGCTGCTGTCATTAATGTTTGGCTTAGTTGGGACCAAAGGTGAAGATGACTTGTGTTGAAAATGTCGTTTTGAGTGTTGCTGGGTAGCCGGAACTTTCAGGTAGAATACAGATGTCAGTAAAAAAAAAAAAGAGGCAATAGAAAACACAGTTTGGACATGATTGGCTTTGTGCGTGTCCTATTTTGGCCATGTTGGCATGTCGTATGCTTTCCAGGCAGCAGCCAATGCAAACAAACAAGCTCTTTGGCTTGTGTCACCCAAAGGCACATAGCAGGGAAACGAGGCCCAGTCAGATGTGATCGTCAGCTTTTAGGCTTGATAAGTGCAATAATGACCCGAGCCAGTCATTGTGTTGTGTGTCGGGAGAGGAGAAACAACACCAGCACAAGAGTCCTAACGACAAGTTTTTGGTGCGAGCGTGGGACACAACAGTGGCAGGAGAGTGGGTATAAAATGAGCTTTGCACGAGGAGGTGTGAGTTTTGTTGTGTCGCTTTGCTTTGATGTGGAGATTTAAAAGGGAAATGCAGCGTTTTTACTGAAACGTGAGCCACATAAAGCCTTCTAATGAAGTTTGCAGTCCCACAGAATGTTTGTGCTTTTTGTCGCCTGACGAGATGTTTGACCTTCACCGTGGGGTGGAGTTATGAGGCTATTTTCACAATCGTGTGCAGAAGAAAATTCTCCTGTGTGCACCCCAGACACAAGATGTCCCAAAGTAAAAGCTTTGCAATGAAAAACGTTAGCTTTGTCATAGATTTCAGAAGAGTAGTAGATTCATTTTGACTGTTTTCAAACAGGAAATTGATCGGTGAATTGTGTGCAAAGGGTATGTGTGGTGTTCTTTTGTTATGGCTACTGCAGAAATTCATTATAGGTCCATCTATGAAGATTTGCTTATGTCTCCTTAAAACGGTAACAATAACTGCCGGGATTGATCTGAGTCATGCACAGTATACAAGTCAGCAAACTATGGAAGTGAGTTGTAATCCGTGACACTTGGTAACGCGTTTGCATTTTGTCTTGAGACCAGACAGCGGCCAGACCCCAGTCTCTGGTCGGCTATTGTTCATAACAAACAGTGCTGCTGCTGCTGCTGCTGCTGCTGCTGCTGCTGCATGCATGTTTGCTTTCTTGCCTTTTCACATGCAGCGTCAAAAACCGGCAAGTTCACTTCACACCGGCGTCTCACACAGACAAAAACAAGAGCCAGAGCCAATAAAAGTGCAACAATGGGTGACGCTTCAAAGTGAGAGGCCATTTGCATTCAGAGATTTCGCAATGAAGGCCACAACAAAAGGCTCAGTTCCCACAAAAAATGATACGTCTCACAAATTATATATATATTCTGAATAATCAATAGAATTCACTGTGATTTAGTTTTCATCGGGTGAGTTTTTTTCCCCTTCATATTTGAGCATTTTGAGCCCCACGGACTGCATTCCATTCCCCGACATTGTGTAATAGTGACAGCAGAAATCACACAGACACATACCAAACCCGGAGCCAGAACAAAGTCCGTTTTTGTTATTTAAACCATTAGCCTTTTTAAAATAAAACATTATGTCATGTACTGACAATCGGTCCGGGCGCTGACTTATTGTTGACTCAAAGTGAATACGGCAAAAAAGAAAGGGGGCAGGACAGAGAGAGATGGAAGTGTAACTTTATCAAAGTGTTATTTAGCCCTAAGTACAGGCTTGTTTTCAGCTTTCCTGGCTTTCCTGCTGCATTAATTAAAGACCTTATCATGACTGATTGCAGTTGTGAGGGATTCACCAACATTGTAAAAGCTGGTTAGCTGGAGGGATGTTTTTTTGGAGGGGTGGGTGGGGGGTGAGGTAGAGACAGAGAGAGAAAAAAGGTGAAGTACTGAATGGCAAGAGTTCAGAAGCTTGTCACATCTTGTCTCATTTTGGCCTTTGGGTTTATATGAGTGAGGCTGCTTAGCCCCGCCCAGGATCTCCTGCTGAGAGACAAAAAAAAAAAGTCATTCAAGGTGCCTGGAAGCATCGGGGAGAACATGCGTCTGTGCTCATATAAACACTTTCCTTCTTGTGCTGACTTGCAGCTCAAAGTCCCTGACGAGGTGTTCCTGGAAACAAATCAGAGACACATGCAAGTGCTCATGCACACACACAGTTTGCAGACGCCAACACACATACGTACACAACACATGAAAGTCTGGTGGCCAGCGTCCTTGTGTCTTCCGCACGGCGTCCACAGCGTGTTCCGATGTGGACATGTTGAAACTAGTGGAAGTGATTGATTGGTGAATCCGCTCAGCTAAACATTGGCCCCGGCTCTGTCTCGCACAGCAGCTTTATTTCTCCCCCTTGAGGCTAAAAGACTGAAAAGTTAAATGGGGTGTAATATTATTATGGTATAGTAAACCACAGGATGCGGTGTTAAATAAGAGATCGATGTCATTTATCCGAACATGCTGCAAAGCGTCATCATCCGGTTTCCTCCGCACCGGAAAGAGGAGTGTGACAACAAGAAAGTGGATTTAAATTTCTTATTTCCTTCTTTTTTTGTGCAGTCAATTTTGCCCTCTGCTTCTGCCGCTTACTCTCCCCGAGTTTTGGTTCGTGAGCCGTGTGTCATGTGATTGGAGGGAAAAGAGGCCAAATGAATGTGTTTGGTGAGATTTTGGTTCTTGTGTAAGGTTACAGCTGAAGGCCTTGGTGAGGCAGAGTCGTGAGCGCATGACATTCTTCTCTTCCACGATTCGGAAGACCGACCCGTGTTTGGCCATCGGACCAGTGTTTCTAGTGAATAGCGGTCAAAAGATTCACATGCCGCGGTGCCATTCTATTTTCCAGGCCATTACACCCCTGATTGGGGTCATGATATTTAATGATAACCATCAATTTTTCCCTTAACTTGTCCCATGACAACGGAAATATTTTTAAAAGCCCAGAAAGCCGTGCAGCTGCAGCGATGCCTGATTAAAGGTTGTTAGCCCTGGTTCTGCTTGATGTTCATTAAATCGGAGGTAGTGAAAAAGTGAAAAAGTAATGCCAGCAAGCGCGTGCCTCAGTGGGTGAATCGGACCTTCTCACCCTTGGTCACGTGATTTGGCCTTTTTCTAACCTATTAATGCAACTATTAATGCAGTTCAGTGCCTCGAAAGGACAATTGTGAATGGGGTTTGGATTCCAATATAATTGTGTCTGTGTTGCTCTGCTGCACCTGGGCTTGGCATTACTGGTTCTGCTTTCTTGGTCAGGTCCTGAATGACTTTAATTATGAGTGATTGCCTAATGAGGGTCACTGAAATTGTACACCGCCGCAAAAAATTACAGATCAAATCAAGACATTACATGCAAACTCTTTTTTTTTTTAACCTTTATCCCATATATGATATCTGTATGTTGATATAAGAGGAAACACATTACTTCACTAATAAGTGCTTTAACCTTTATTTTCCTTCACTGCGTCACCTCTCGCTCTCTTTCGTTCTCTTTCTCTGTAAAAATGTTTGAATATGCGACTGTTTCCCTCGATATGCGGCAAATGAAATCCAGACTGGATTGTGCTTTGAAATCTGGGTGTTGTCTGAAGATTTGCATCCAGATTAAGCAGTACACGAGGCAGGACACTCTCCCATTCACTCGCAGCGGATCCTCCAGAGGTTCTGCTGGCAGGAGAATGTCTGGAGAATCTATGAGTCATTTTTGCTGACATTTGCGTTCACACATACAGGCCCTCCGGAGAGACTCTGGGGTTCGCTGCTCGTCTGAAAGCGGCTTTTTTGAAAGAGTACCCCCAATATTTTGCGACTCTGACCGCTTGTGCGACCAGAACCGCTTTAGTTTAGTCTGTCTGGATTTCTACAATGGAAACAGAAATGGACCAAAAATATTTATAGTACATGTCTAGACTAAGTTGTATTATATACAGTAGATAAAGGTGGGCATCTTCTCATTCGGCCCAAGTGTTTTTCATTGGCTGAAATCTCAGAATGAGTGATTTATACTGCCAAGAAATGTTAAAGCTACACGGACTGTATGGCATCCAGGGGCTCCAGGGTGAATGTATTGATCTACAGAGGAGTAAAGTGCTGGCATGCTGCAAAAATGATGAAGTGAAGGTCACCTGGATGAAGGCCAACCAGGCTCTGTTTTCTTTCATGTTCCAAGGAAGAGTAAAAGACAGAATGAGTTAGTTAAAGGTGGGGAAAAAAGGAAATACAAAGAGAGGACAAGATTTCAAAATTATGATTGATGTTTTTTCTTTCTCTTTTTCTTCTCATTTCAGCTCAGGTTCCTGACAGTGACGAGCAATTTGTTCCTGATTTCCATTCTGAGAACTGTGAGTACTTTTTTTGTTTATGTGTCCTGTGTGTGTGTGTGTGTAAAACATGTGTCCACGTTACTAAGTGGATTTAAACATGTGCCAAATCTCTGATTTTCTGACCGCACATTGCAAAGATCAGACCTTTGTGTGTTGTTTATTTAAAGAGACATTGATCCATTTAAGATGGAGAGCCGTGCATGGACAATCTCAATCGCATTTCAGATGTGGTCAGCTGCTGCACACATGCAGGTTCAGCCGAAGCGAGGATGAAACCACTGGTCAATTTGGGCTACGAGACCGCCAGAGGCTTACGCGGGGATGCTGTAATTCGCTGAAGTTACAGTAATCTCAAGACTTAATGAGGCAGTCATGACATGAATTTGGATGCTGGCATTCTGTGCTGTTGTTGACCATTTGCATGCCTTTGAAAAGCTGAATGGGTACGGCCCAGGAAACCAGTAAAAAAATGATTCAAGGCCCAGGTACAAAGTCTGCCCTTTGTGCACATCGGAAGGTGTAAAATGGAAAAGCAAATTCCTGGGCAGCACAACTGAGCGGCTATTTGAATGAGTTTCCCTTTTTTGTTGTGCTTCCCAACAATGGCCGGCCAGGATCTGGGTGGGAGCATGTGTCGCTCTACAAACACTTTTTTTTTTTTTTTTTTTTCCCCAGTTCCATTCAACCCACTGCTGGTGTCCGTGTCTTTAGCAGTGACACTGACAGGGTTACTTAGAGGGAACTTGAAATACCTCTGGAATAATATCATCCCCAAAAAGTAAAACTGACAGCTTTCACTCCCAGACAAAGCGACTTCCTGTCACTGAAAGCCATATGTCTTTTGTCTGCAAACATCATGCGATTTAACCAGCTTGAAGTCACAACTGGTCAACCCTCTCTGTGACACATGCCCTGTGCGACATTGTCACTGTCTGTTGGCCAACAATGCGGAGGAGGAAGTGCAGATGAACCCTGGGGCACTCAGAGGTCATGTCTACTTAACCCTGTGGCCTGTCAGCCAATCACTTGTCAGGGCTCTGCTAACGGTTGACCTGGGTATGATTTGCAGGGTCATGTGGGCTTCAGTTTGACGGGCAGCTCACTTATACGCGGCAAGGATGCTCCCACAGCGACAGTGTCCCTGCTGGTTGTAGTCAATAGCCGCCGAGGCCAGTCGGAGCATCTCTATTCAGCTGTGATTGATGGAAAACTGAAGTTGACAGTTGACTCTACATATTTGTCATTGTGAGCAGGCTAATAAAAGCATAAACGGGGCTTATGTTTTCACAAACAGCACTGAAAGGCCGTCTGGTGCACTTTTCAAAACAGGTGACTCACCTGTTTTGGAAACCCAGCCACATAAAGAGAGCATAAAGCGAAGCCCTAATCCCGGGTGACCGTGAAATAATTGAGGCTTGCATTGAAAATGGCACCCTGGTTAAATTAAACATTGTTGTCAACTGAGTCAGGTTGTTACCTGCTTGGGCGCGGCGTTCACGGAGCGCTGGGAGACAGAAAGAGGGAGCCTGTGAAATGGCAAAGGAGACGCGAGAACAAGGGGACATGTCGGAATGCCAGATTAGAGAAGAGGAGGGAGAGCGAAGGAGGGATTGTGCAATACCTGCACATCTGGAAAATCTATCTCATCTGGTACATTCTCCTTCGGTTCACGGCTAACAAGCATGCTCTGTCTACAGGCTGCCATTGAGGGAATGTTATGCAAACAAGCGGCTTTTATGTACTCTCTGACCTGCCTGTATGTATGTGTTCAAAGGTAATTGAGACATCAGCGATTTTTCTCTCTCTCTCTCTCTCTCTCTCTCTCTCCATTAAACCATTAAACTATTGCAATTGGCCTTTCGTAGCATTTATGTGACGTTTATCTTTTAATCATCAAGCGGAGAGGAGGATTAATGTTTGGTGTTCAGCGCCGACGGCACCTTCAGGGCTCATCCTTGCCTGACGCTGGGCTGTCGGACAGATTCCCTTTGTCTTTTTACTGCCTGTGGGGAAGCAACACATGGACGTGTCAGTCAAATTGATAATGCACGTACTTAATTAAAAAATGGTTGAACGTGTTGCTACTTTACCTTTTGTGGAGGGTAAAGAAAAACGCCAAAAGGCCAGAGTTGGATCACTTAGCGAGGCATCGCCTGCCCTAAGAGCTTGTTCGTCTTTGTCCAAGTATGTTGTTTACACTTGGAGCAGCTCAAGAGATGTGACCCATTCATAAATTTTCTTCCCTGCGTGCGTAAGAGGAAGTGCAAAGCTCCCCCCCCACCACCCCACCACTCCCCTCCCCCCTCCCTTCTCTCTCTCTCTTTCTCTCTATCCAGTCCTCGGCTGCTCTCTCCTTCAGTCTTCATTCATAAAAAAGCCCTACAGTACTACAGATCCCCCTCTCCAACATCCCCTCCAATCCAAGAGCACACTCCAAACCCCTCCCTCCCTTCCTGTGTCTGTACAAACTAAGTCAGACTTAAAACTCTGGACACCCCCTCCCCCCTTTCCCCTTTCTCTCTACATTTCTCTGTCTCTCTCTACACAAACACACACACACACACACACACACACACACACACACACTGAGTGTTCCAAGATGTGAACTAATCCAGCGATTTCAGGGCTGTGTGGGACGATTGTTTAGCTTTGTGCCTTGCAGTAATTATATAGGAAGTTGTGGCTATAGAATGCTGTGACAGTGCTTTTCACAAGGAGAGCGAGAGAGCGAGATTAAAAAAGGCAGAGACGTTAGGAGTGAAGAGGATATAGAGGAGAAGAGGAAAGGATTGACATGAACAAATGTTAACTCCTTCAAACCCTGCTTCCTCTCTTATTATCTTTTGAAGTGTACTTCCTTAAACTTTGACTTATGGCAAAAGAAAAGCAGCAAACTTTCAAATACATATAAAAAAAAAATGACTTGCACAAATACTCAATAATCAAATTAAACTGCCAACTCATTTCCTGTTGATAAACTAGGAAGAAATAAAAGGGAAAAGGTGGAAAGAAATGGAACTCTCCACAGCATGCCTCTCTGGCTCCGTGTATTCTGCTTTGTCATTAATTCACAGTCTTCCTGTTGTTTGGGTTGTTTTTCTGGATCAGAACTGGCCCGGTCGGGCTGTATTTGGAGTATGGGGAAATGGGGCTCCTCCCTCCCTCCCTCCCTCCCTCAACTTCCAACTCCTCTCTTTTCTTTTTTCTTTTTTTCAAAAGAGAAACATGCACCTCTGTGTTCTCCACTTTCCAAAATACAGCTGCTACGCAACAAAGCGCGCAAAAACATCCAGGTGCCTGCCAGATATGAGCGGACACAGCTCACTTACTTGCTCAAAGGGAGGCGAGGTTACTTGACTGTGTGCGCGCTGTGTGTGTGTGTTTGTTGCAATGTTTTGTTTTTGCTTCTGATTAAAATGGTTGATGTCTCCTCCTCGGACAGATGATTTCTTTCAAAAAGCCTCTCATCCACGTTACTTGTGCGCACACACAAACACACACACACACTCAAACTTCAGCCCTGCAGTTTTATGAATGGATTAGTTGTGAAAGACTGGCTGAGGCAGCACATTAGGCAAAGGGGAGTGACCATTCATTCATGACACTGGGGGGGGGCCATTTTTCCACTACTAACAACAACTATGAGAGGTACAGGACCCGATGCTTCGGTAAATCCTAATCTTGCAACAACATTATTTTCAACATCTGTTTTTGGCAGCTCCTGTTTTTATCAGGTGAAGTCTTTGTTCGTGTCTTTTCTTTGGTACAGTCCAATCATAACTTTAAAGGAAACACAGTAGCTTACAGTCATTTTCAGCATTATCTAGTCAGTCGGATGAAATGGAAACGTGGGTTTGTTAAGGACAGGAATGTACCATAGGTGTTCCAACAACATCCAGTTGAGAAGTAAAAGTCGAACTCCCCCTGTGTTGATTCAGAACAGCCCAGTCAAAGCCGGGGTGGGGTGGAGGGGGGGGGCACAGGGATTTGAGCCAGGCAGCGTGGAGTGTCAGCAGCACAGCTTTGTGAATGGGCAGCAGAGTGAAGTTTATTAGACGAGAGTGAGGGGAGGTGTGTGCGCGCGCGAGGGGAAAAGTTTGTGTGTTCAGTCGCATCCCCGTGATGCTCGTGTGCGTGTCTGTGCATTTCTACATCTGTAGCAGTGTGTTTACGCCCAACAAGGTGGCTATGTTTCTGCAGCTGGACATTCTTTTTCTCTTTCTCTCTTTCAAATGCAAACTGAGACCAAAGAGTCTTTTCAAACTGCTGGCAGAGGCAAAGTACTACTATGTGTGTATCTATAAGGTGATCTATATCACCTAAAATGACCGTTAAGGCACAATAGGGCAGGCGGGGGCTGGTAAACAGGAAGTTGATTCTCTCCTCTGCACCTGCTTAGTTTCAGAAAGTTATATAAGTACGCACTAGGATTTATGATTCATGAGAACATTGATTGGGTGAAGCTTTGCTTTCCTGTAGACAAGTTATGACTAATAAGAATTGATTAGTAAATGAATGTTTGTTTATCATAAGGTCTCTGTTTCTTTTGCCCAAACACTAAAACTGTACCCCAGAGTTTTACAACTAAAACAGAGCCGGCAGCTTTTTCAAACTCCTGTTTTTTACACACACACACACACACACACACGTGCAGCACATGAGTGTTAGAGGTGGAACTACTGACAGTAACCTGCTGACACAGACCAGTATGTGTGTGGAACGAGCTGAGAGCCGGCACATGGCCGTATCGATCCTCTCTCATCCAGGAGAGGAGGAGGAGATGGAGAGGGCTGATAGATGACTTGATACAGATAAAGTACAGATAAATCACGGCGGCTGATAAGGGGAGGAGAGGGGTAAAGAGCGGGTCAAACGTGCTATGAAGCAATATCGTTGAGCTCCCCGTGGAGACACAGAGGGGTGTAGCGAGGGGAGGGAGGGGGTCAAGAGAATAGCGGGGGGAAAAAACTGTGGATGTGGCATGTGCGCTGATAATTCCAAGGTGTCGTGGCCTTTCTGGTGCATGATCTCTTTCTGTTCAAAACAAACATTAAGTCACACACTCTGGGTGAAGGTGAACATATGGAACAACTGCACATGCACCAAACAAGCAGAAGACCTCGGTGGGCAGTGGGAGCTCATTATATCATTTCAGTAACAGTGTGGGGGGTGCATCGATCCCTACATTAAACATTAAGAGAGGACAGCTATATTGAGAGCTGAGGGATGGAGAGTGAAGAGTCAATATTGTGCCAGATTAATTACATACATCCCTCGCCTGTGACGGGATGTCCCCCTCGCTGCACGTGTCTCGGACCAGCGATGTATTGTATCGGGTCCACTAAACAGCAAAGGGCCAGTGAGATTTATGACTGGTCAATGGCCATTTATAAAAAGCCAACGCGGCACAATTGAAAGTGAAGTGGACAATAGGGAAAACGTGAGATGTCAGAACATTTACCAATTAAAATATCGATCCCTTCACACGGAGGACGGCAGAAAAAAATGAAGCTTCTTATGTTTGAGTTTTTACAGCATTGATAGACTTAAGCTGAGTTGGCTTGCGACGTGATTGAAAACAGATACACGGTGTATACACAAAAGTTATTCTACACAAAATGCTTTTGAGCAACTATGCACAGAAGAGCTCACATGTGGCTCAGCAGAGAGTAACTTGCTGTTACAGCATCCTCTTCTTCTTTTAGCTTCTCCCTTTAGGGGTTGCCACAGCGAATCATTTGCCTCCATCTTGCCCTGTCCTTTGTGTCCTCTTCTGTTACACCAACTGTCCTCATGTCCTCTCATAGCAGGTATCGCTACCATCCTGTAGACCTTCCCTTTCACTTTTACTGCTCTCCTTCTGTCACACGTCATCCCTGCCACTCCACTCTCTTCTTCACCTCTCTAGTGCACCGTCCATTGCTTTGGATGCTTGACCCCAGGTATATAAACTCGTCCTCTTCTGCTCACTCTACCCTGGAGTTATTCATTGTAATCATACATGGAAACTCATTGCGTGACATTTCAAACGTTCAACAAGTCTATAGAGATTTTTCAGGGCTGAGTCAGTCACCTGGTGACGGCACAAACATGTGCTAATGAGCCGAAGGAGGCTGCGGTAAAGCTCTGGGTCAACATTGCCATATATGTATATACAGTTTATCAGCCAATGCAAAGCATATGGTGATGCTATATAGCTCAAAGGCTCCAGGCATTGACTGTAAATGAAAAAAAAATAGGATGTGTCCAGTTACTTTCAAATCCAAAGACCTTGGGACAAAGTGGCCCTACATCTCTTATTTACAATCTGAACAGCAGGTTCCTCATCTCCATCACTCCCTCGCCCGGGCAGTAAATCACACCCCTCTGGATAACACATAGCAGTTATTTACAGCCCTCTTAACAAGAATAAATAGGAATACTGGTCAATGGGTGCTATCCCATTATACTAATGCTGATTAATACTGGGTTCACTGAGAAGAGTCAAGGCCAAAGGGGAGGAGGGTTATTAGGAGAAAAAAAGAAGCTGCAAAAACTTGTTAAGACAGACATTCAAGTTGACAAGGGGGAAGTGAAACTTTCACGTTTGCAAAATCCACTGTTCTGCCGACTTTCTCATGATGAGTGTCATTCAGATTAACATCCTGTTAGCCAACGGAACAAAAAAAAAAACAAAAAACATGTTTTAACGGCCAACAGAATATTCCGTTTGTGTGAGAGAGGAGTCACAGTGTTGCTGGCCAATCAGCCGTCTCGCTGATTGCGCTGTACTTTCAATCAATCTTGTTAGTCTTGTTTGGCAGGTATCTGACAACCATTCTTTAAATATTCAAGGAGCCTGAACCATTATCAGATAAGAGAGGACAACCTGTAAATCAGATAGAGCAAGCACTAATGGATCTAACACTCCGGGGCTCCCCGAGCAGACAGATACTGAAGCCACTCTTGGGCCTGTTAGCTCTCAGAGAGAAGGATGCTCTCTCTCTCGGTCTCTCTCTCTCTCTCTCTCTGATTATGCAGTGACCTGAGAAGCACGGACACATGTACAGCACATGTTTCCATGCACCAGTGGAATGACTGGATATACTCTGCAGTTGAAACGGTCTGGATCATGTTGTATCGCCTCGTTTCTCTCCCCCCCCCCCCCCTCTCTGTTTTTCCACTGCAATATAACAACAAAGCAAAGTACAAATAAGCACTTATTTCTCAAAACACAGTGGGGCTGTTTTGATATTTGATCGTCGCTGTCCGTGTTTTTACAAACCTGAGCACACAAAATGTGTAATTCATGCCTTTGAAATCTCAAATGACCAACACGTGACTGTAAACACAAGGACTGATTTATTTTTATTTATTTTAATATTATGGCTGCTACCATACATGGTAAATTAACTTGCGTCTCGGTTTTAGGCCTGCAACCAATTTTCAACTGCATCCTATAATTAGGTTATCATACTTGTTCTAAAGTAGTAGATTTGATTTTGCGATGATACGAGAAAGGCCAGATGTTGTTTCTTTGTTAGCAATGTGATCATCCCTAAAATACATGCTTCATTCCATTAGAGTAGACTAAGCGCTGGGCCATTTATAGGCACAAATTACAGTCTGATTTGGTGTTTGTGGCGTGTGTTAAATGTTTTTATTCGCATTATTAGCTTATTTTCTTGAAATGTTCCCTCATTTCTGAAACAATTAGCTCTTCTAGGTATTTGGCTGTTGGGAAATTGAGAAAGTGTTTTTTTTTTTTAACCAGTCTTTTGTTATTCTGCATCTCAATTCTTTTCACCAAGATTAGCTCAAATCACTAAGATATTGCTTGAAATTATTTTCTGAGTTTAAAGCAAAACACCCGGTCATTTATTTAAATTTAAACTGAGGAAAGTCTCTTCACGTGCTGTGTCATAATAATCTCCAAATGAAAGCAAAATGGAGGCACACGTAAAAACTCTGTGGATTCTCTGCCGTCCGCCTTTTGCTTTTCATCCAAACACTTCGTGGCCGCACAAAAACAAAAGCTTAGAAACTTTGAAATAAAACCCAAACTTGGATGGCGAAAGCAAAAACACACCGCAGCATGCAAAACTTTAAAATGACCATGAAAGTGTAGGTTATGTCTTACTTTCAATGTATGTGTTGACAGTCAAATGCTTTTTAAATTACACGGCTGCTTTTCCCCATTGTGCCTCCCGCTCGCCGAAAGCATCCATGTATCCAGCGACGCAACTAATGTCATCTGCAACCCACGTGAATCAATAGCCTCCTTTTTAACCTTTAAAACCATTGTGGCATAATTGGCATCCTTGTTTCTATTGATCCATCGCCACATAAGAGATCAATTGACAAGAGTGGGAGAACCAGGTGTGGCCTATCACATGTTTGCTTTCAGTGTGTCTGCACAGCCTGTGACGCCACGTGCTGTACAAAATCATTTAAAAAAAAAATATATATATATATATATATATCATGCGAGATAAGAACCAGACCCCCAGATATCTGTGAGAAGGTACGACTGGTCCCATTAAGTGTGTATTTACATTACGCTTACATGGTCTTAAGTTTAGCAAGATCCAGTCACCCTGTTTGACACTGGGGTTGATGTCCAATGAGTTATTGTGAGCGAGGCTGTCGTGAGCTGCAGGATTCCAGAGGCTTAAGTCTTGGGCCAAGTCGCACATAAACATCCACGGTAAGACTCTCCAGATCCACTCCTGTCTTCACAGTGGAGTTCCCTACACCAGGGCCTTTAATGGTAGGAAACACTCCGTCTAAAATTGGATAGGGGAGTTCACAGCGAGGTCTTGTCAGCTGCTCCGAAACGTTCGTTCTCAAGTGATATTAAACGCTCTGCACATAAGTGCCAATAAAAGTCCTTTTCCAAGTACACAGATCGAAATTTGTGAGCTCGATTTTTTAATAGTAACACCGTTATTATTTATGCGCGTTCATGGTCTTATGAATCAAATAACGGTCACAATACCTCCGCACGGGCTCAGCTGAGGGGCCACTGTGTAGAGAGGATTGTGTGAGTGTGTGTTTGGTGAGTGGGGGGTGCCCTCCCTACCCCTGTGATTTGTTTGTGGTGGGTGTCTGCTGAATGGGGAGCCCCCACCCCGACCCCCCTGCGTAATGATCCCTCTACTTCCTAAAGCACTCAACCATGACCATCACCTTTCACCCTTTTGAGAGCCAACATTTACATCTGTAAAAAGGCCGGGTCATCGGCAAACGCGGTGCTCAGAATAGGGCGTCAACAGAAGATAGCAAAGAATACCCCCCCCCCCCCCAAAAAAAAATGAGGGAGGAGGAGATAAGGCAAGTTTGGGGGTGAGGAAGGACCCTTTGACCTTATTGGTTTAGGAGGTGTTGGGAATGTGCCTCAGTCCAGCCATTGCTGAAGGAGGTCACTCTGTACCGCATATATCTTTCTTGTTCTTCACGTGTTTAAGTTCACGTACTGGCCTGTTCCCCCTCAATGTAGAAAATAAGCTATGAAAGATCTCGGCGCACGGATGATGTAACATCTGACAAAGCAGTTAAGAGGAGGTCATATCGCCCCAAAATAAAAGCAGGAAGCGAAGGAAACCCAAAGATCATAACTCTGCCTGGATCCGTTTACACGACTGCCACTACCTTATAAACTTTCGCTGACAATTTGACATCATTTGGACAGGGAGATTTACTGTCATTTGCTAGAGAGTCTGTTATATTCCGTGGAGAGCAGAGTTTGTTTTATTTGAAGGACTATTTTTGGAATGGGATGTTACATTAATTCCAAAAATAATGTTTTTCCTCGCGTCAGTACTGTGGCTTTAGAAATGGCAATGCTGGGTCATGGCGTTGATCTTAAAGGTCCAGTGCGTCACATTTAGTTATTGACAGAAATTGAAACCATACGTGTAAAATCACTTAAAAATAAGAATGGATTTGGTTTTGGTAGCCTCTGGGGCTATGTGCATTTCACATTTTAAAATGGAAGCTTGGCAAACAAAGAAAAGTGACGTCCTTGATGGTACACGAAGGCCGCTGCAGTTCAGTAGTCTCACCATTAGATGTCACTAATTCTTACACACTGGACCTTTAACTTATGAATCCCAATGACTTAAATGATCTGCTGACTTGAAAAATAGGTGATCCCCCCTCCAGGTTTACATTTATAGACTCACAGGATGAATCCCGTCATCCCTGGGGCAAAAATTCAGATTTTTTTAAGTATATGATATGCTTTAAATTATGCCCACATCCCTGTAAGAGGTACTCTTGTTAATCAGAACATAAGCCAACTCAATCAAATTGGAAACTCAACAGCAGTCCCATTCACCGGCAGAAACACAAACACAAATGCTCATTTACCAGATGCTTGCCTTAAGCTCATTTACCAGATGAATTAATATTCCAAAAAGCTCAAACAGAAAGCACTCACACACGCACACAACACGTGCATAGACAGACAAACCCCTCCATCTTCGGCTGACGCCGTTTCCAGGCCTCGCACCGTTTGAAATGGAACGTCCTCGTAATCCTAAAAAAGCCACATGAAAGAAAATGTCATGGATTTAAACTCTGCTGCTTTTGTGACTAGACTTGTGTACTCGCCGTGAAGGTTGTTTGCAGTTCATGACCATAGCAGAGAAAGGGAGGAATGTCAATAGACAAACACATTAGTATTATTAGTGTATTGGCAGACAAGCTGTTGGAGACTTGAAGGAGGCTGGAATCTCATCTCGCCTGTCTGGGAAATCTGGGTAAATGCTCTCTAATCCTGTTGATCCTCTGCTAAAACCAATACTTCCTCACCTGCCTGCCCGTCATGGGAGAGTGAGCACGATCCAAAAATAGGAAGGTTATGATGATGAGCGGCGGTATTTGGTTAGCGGACTGGGTTCGTCACTTTATACGCGTTTCAATGCTCCGTCGAAGCAGAGAAGGTTAAAGAGAAACTGATCTGCACTGAGAAGGAACTTCCGATGTTAGGAGACATTTTAAAAAGCAGCACTAGTGTTATTATTATAAATAAATGTTTTTTTTGGGTGTGCCATTAGTCATTAAGCTGATCACGAAGCATTCATTATAGATTATTTGAGTTTATCTATTTGCTCCTTTCCAGGACTGACTTTCATCCATCTTTATCAATGTTTAGGTTGAAGGAAAAATCCTGTGAGCAGCAGATCTTTGAGGCAGTTTTTTGGTTAAATCACTATAATCATTTTGTCCTCTCCATTTTTTTTGCTTTCATTTTTTTCCCCCACTTTCTATCTCTCTCTCTCTCTCTAGTAGAACAGTCGTCTCGGGCCTTATATTCAGTCAGCCGGCCATTTCTTCTCCTCCTTTTTTGTGAATGAAACGACAGCATGTAATTACCTGGGCTGTGCTTTGAGTGTGGCCTGCCCTGTCGGCTCCACACCCACTGCAGACACACAAAGAGACGCACGGATTTGAAGCAGTCACACGTATACTGTACGGTGCGCACACACACACACACACACACACAGTGAACAAGTAGATACAGAGTCATTGAGATCTCGCCGGCTACACACTGGTGCACGTATACGCACACATAAATACAGGCCTCCCCAGCTGGAAGTGCACAGCTGCTGCTGTTTACCCTGTCGGAACCAGAAAAACATCCTGTACAGTTCTCCGGGTGAAAACCTCCCCTCACATAATAAACACAAGCCCTCGGCACAGTTTGAAGCTCCACTTTGGGTGGTTTCTGTGGCCGTCGAGGCAAAGGTCCCCTCCAGCAGTCCGGCGTGATAGACAGTTGGGGTGCTGGACATTGAGTCACTGAATGTGGGCCTTTGATGTCTCAAAATGATTCAAATGTCTTCTTTTTTTTGTTGCACATTATCTGTTTATCATAAACTCTGTGTCCAATGTTACCGTCTTCACTCGAAAAGGCAGAAAAACAACGCGGTGGCGCAACATCTGGACACAAACAGGAAAGAATGCTGAGACGCACAGTTTGTGTATACGCGGTTCTAAGAGAGGTGTGACATTTGCTTTCATCAGTCCACAGACATCTCTCTGGCCCGTAGAGTTGTTTAGCTTTGAGCTCGACGTTGACAGGGGAAGTTTTGGCTGCTGTTGTGTCTGGGATAAGGGAAGAAAAGTGGGCGAGGGCAACTTCCAAGCGACTGCTGGAATGCGGTCGTGTGTGAGCGTGTGTGCTTTTGTGTGCCTCTTCCTCGCAGTGCGTCTAAATGCGAGTGTGTGTTTATGCGCGTCTGTCTGCCGCTGACAGTTAGTGGAGCATTTTTTTTTGGCTGGCACGTTAAAGAGATTCCTGTGCAGACGGAAGTATTTGCCTTTGCCTTTGAGCTGAGCAACAGTAGTATCGGGGCAGGGCTGAATTAGGAAACAATATTTAAAGCCCACTGTGTGTGTGTGTGTGTGTGTTGTGTGTGTGCCAACTCTGATTTCTGTTTTGTGTTTACTGTCTCTCGTAGCGGTGGCATTTCACAGCCCCCCAGTCACCATCAAGAAGGAGCCACAGAGCCCGGGCTCCGACCCCAGCCAGTCCTGTAGCCACAAGCAGACCTTCAGCTACCCTAATGGAGAGCAGTGCCTTTATGCCAGGTAATTCCCAGTTCACCTAAACCGTGCAGTGGCAGCGCCTTGGAGCACTATTTCAAAATACAATAAAACACCATTGTTCACTTAGCCTTAGGGCTGTCTAGCCATGAACATGTTTTTGTTTTAGATTTTCTGCAGTCTGGTCTGTCTCTGAGACTCTGGTCTGTCTCTGAGTCTGGTCTGTCCCCCCCCCTCTATAAAAACAAGATAAACTTTTGTGGAAATGCATCCCCATGTCCAACGAGTTTCTTGGTGACTCTGGATGAAGTTCAAAAAGTCAGTAGAGAGTAGGAAGTGCAGTGTTGGGTTAGTCAAAGTCCCGTCACATCCTCTCTATTAAAGATGCAGTGCGTAACTTTTCTTGTTGTTTTTATTCTGTCTGTATTCGGTCTTGTAACATTATGTGCATGCGGCGTACGTCCGTCAAGCAACACTATCAGACCCGACAGAGAGCATTTGTACCGTGAATACGGTCCCTACATTTAAATCACATTACAAACCAGACTTTTAATATTCATGTTAGCATGAACCTGAAATGGTACTATTCTTATGCTCTACCTTAAATTCTTGAATATTTTTAATGTTCATAAATGGTTGGAATAGCGCTCGACATACTCAAACTGGAAAGCACCTAATAATAAGGGGCTGAAAAGGGGGTGTATCACCAATTCATACTGGGACAAGGGCAGTATTCCAACTGAACAGTGTAGTCAGTTGTGTTGATGACAGCATAAATGTTTCCTTAGCAGTTATTTTAAAAATTGGGGTGATGATTTTTTATTTATTTTTTGGCTACTTTATTGTTATTCTACCTAATCAGTGACATCAATTGTTACCACGGGAGAATAAATCAGCGATTGTCATGAATAAGTCAGTAGAGCTAAAACACCGATCACATGCTTCTCTAGCAAAGCAAAGAACCTCCATTAGCTCTGTTTGTTTGTATTGACTGACAAGAAACCCTTACAGTGCGACACTGTTGTGACGTGTCCATGTGTGCGTGTGTATGTTACAGTGCCTATGAGCAGAAAAGGGCTGCAGGAGGAGCCAAGAGCTCCTGCCCAGGGACCCCCATGTCTCCCATGACACAGCATTACTCCCCGAAACCTGCCACAGCCGGACGGCCCGATGCTGGCTACATGAACCCGGCGGCTACCTCCCAGCCACTGCCCAGCAACAGCTACCCCATCAACACCAGGTGACACCTCACATAAGACTTAGTTCACATGATGTAAAAAAATGTTGTGGACTAATTCAGAATGAATGGCATTTTAAATTGTACCTTTATTTTTCAGTTCCAGGTACCAGGGCTCTTCAGGGGAGCCTATGTGCCCCCAGTTCCCCCCACCAGGGCAAGTGTTCCAGCGCATGACATCTGCACCGGCAGGACATGGCAGCAGTGGAGTCGGTGGAGGCGGAGGTGGGGGTGGGGGTGGGGGTGGAGGCGGAGGGCCAGGGGGCGGAGGTGGCGGAGGAGGTGGTGGCGGTGGCGGAGGCGGCGCAGGTTATCATCGGCAGCACTCTGACCCCTGCATGCCCTACCTGCAGCAAAGTTTTAAGCAAGAATACATGGACCCGCTGTATGAGCGGGCGGCTCACATGGCAGGGCCTGGGCACGCGAGCGGACCAGGTCACGGACATGGATCTCACTCCCACCCACATCCACATCCACATCCACAACCACACCCACAACCACACCCACACCGGTTCCCACCAGCTCATATGATGGTCAAGCAGGAGCCCACAGACTACACCTATGAACCTGGTGAGTGAGACAGACTGGTGTAAACTGATGATGTAGGACACATTCATCCTATGGATGAATCTGTGAAATATCAGACCAAAAAAAAGCTAATTGTTCAATTTAAAAGGGCTAGAACCATTTAGCATCACAAATTATGAATTGTTTTGGTCATAACTGAGAGAGGATTATCCAAATCTGTGTACATACAACTCAATGTGCCCATTCAAGAGATTGCAGCAAACACATTAAATGAAATGAAATGAAATGACATTTTATTTACATAATTTCTCTAGACTATTATGTCTTCTGAATGATCACTTTAATGAAAAAAAAACCCAACTCAAGACTAACTCAAGAACAAAATGTCCAAATGGCAAACAAACACTGTATGTAGACTCCTACCTAAATCCCTCCCTGCCTCCAAAACTCCTCCTTTCAACTCTCTGACACTTTGCAATGAAAAAGTGTTTTTTGCTGCAGCTCCTCCCTCCCTACACTGCTCTCAGAGAAAAAAAAAAAAGGCAGAGCGAGTTAGAGAGGCAGAGGAATTTCATTGAGAAAATGGAGGGCACTGGAAAGACTAGAGTCCCTGGTGGAGTGCTCCAGGGTTTCAGGTTGCACCAGCGGCTTCCTTTTTCTGCAGGCAGAGGAACTCATAATGGAAAAATGAGCGTGGCCGCAGTAACCTGAACCTCTCACTGGCTGGACTTTGAGAGGGGGGAGCGGAGGGAGTGTGGGGGGGGGTGGCGGGGGAGCCAGCTCAGGGGCTTTAACAACAAGTTCTACCACTGGAGAGGACGGAAACAGCTCCTCTACTTTGCTGCCTGAATTTAAAATGACAAGACGTAAGAAACACAACACTCGGCACAGAGTCTGTCCTCAGTCATCTGTATTAAAGCTGATATCAGACTGAACGGTGTTCACTGAGATTACTCCCACTAGTGGACGGCTACAAAACATGCACTAAAAACAAAAAGACATCAAGCGTTATAAAAAAATAACACAAAAACAACACAAAAACAGAGCGACCTAATTCTTTTCACCCACGTCTGAGCTCGGACAGGGAATCACACAAAACCTTGGGGAAGTTTTTCTTCTTTTTTGCGTTAAACTGCCGGGTGGAGAAGAAAGTTGAATTTGGTGGGGTTTCCTGCGACTCCTGATAGGACTTTGACCAAATGCAGAAGCCGATCGGACACAAAAGATCAGAGTTTATCATCCGTCTGTTGCAGGACTCGCACACCATGCTTTCTTTCCAGGAGGAAAAAAAAACGTGAATTTAATAAAAAGGGAAGGGATGGAAGTCCTGCACTTGACCTTTGACTTAAAGCCTAGAACACCACACTAACTGACACTGGGCGCTTATAAAACAACACAATGCAATGATTCATATGGCGTTTCTAACAAAAAACACACCTGCTGAAGGAAAACAACAAGATGCTTAGGCGGTTATATTAGGCCTTGCATAATCACTGCTATTGTGTAGCATGAAAGACCCCAAATGGTCGTGCCACTCGGTATACAATTAACCCTGGTGCTCTACCATCAGTCCGCGGTGGTGGTGGCAGCCAGCCATTTCAGGCAGACATATTATTTACAGTATGATCGAGTGCCGCTGCCCCAGATTGGAGGGTTTGATTTTTTCCTTACTGGCATCTTATCACGGTCGCAGCACTGCAGCTGCATTCCCCAGCACTGAGTCACAGCCAGAGCCAAAGGCACAGAGAGCTGCACCTTTCGGGATCTGTATGCTCTCACTTGTCTCGTTCACGCAGCCGACAAACAAAATAGACGTAGGGGGAAACAAAACAACACCTTAAGACTTGTTTTTGACACACCTGTTTCTTTTTTAAGTACGCAACGGACAATGAAAAAGAAAAAAACACGCGCAGAGGTGAAAAGGGCAATCGCAGGAAACAGAGCGCAAACTCATTATGACAATAAATGTGCTTTAGAAAGTGTTCCGACACGCATATTTGCCCCGAAGGTTTGTGAGGAGGAATATAATATCTGTTGGAGTCGATGATGTGCCCAGACAAAGTGCAGACACCGAATACTGTACCACTTCTCTGGGCTGCTTGAAGGTGCTTGCTCATGTCCTAAAAATACCACCAGAGACAAGAGAAGTGATATGATAAATGTAGCATTTGTCCTTGCATTGCTCGAGGTGAACCCACACAATATCTATACGATACACCTCCTCTTTCTCATGTAGGCATCGGAGGTTTGGTTGTTTCTCATTCACTGGAGCTTGTAACGATGCTCTTCTTTAAGTCAATATTTGAGAGATTGACGTACAGCTGTTTGTGTTTGTGTCACAGATGTGCCTGGATGTCCATCTATGTACCACCACAGCGAGGGCTACCCAAACCCCCAGCATGGCAACGAAGGTAATTAAGGATTGTAGAGAGATTTCGTGAGAAGTCTTTACCAAATGACACCTGACAAGATGGAGTGATAGCGTTGTCAGCGTTCGACAGATAAATGTGTCCGATCTAATTCTCCCTCGGTGATTTAGCGAGCCGTCGTGTCTGTGTTTCCATTGGCCGCCCGGCGGTGTGTCTATGTTTCCGCTGGCTGAGGTTCCCGGGCTCGCCCCTGCCTCAAGAATCCCTGAATAAACAGAACTCCAGGGAAAACACTGTTTCCCAAGCAAAATATAGAAAACAATCATTCCTCTTATTTCCATTGTGAGTTACGCAATTTTCCCTCAGTCCCTAAAACACAGGAGCTTCACAATCTCGCCCAGAGAGCAAAGACCCTTTAATTTGCCCAATATGAAATCCTGGTTTATTTGAGTGAGAACACATTTGTTGACTTAAAGTTATTTATGCGTGAATAGGCCCCTGCATTTGGACGGGGATGGTATTCAGCGCTTGGCAAAGATCCTGAATAAACAACCTAGTTCAGCAGGGATCAAGGCCCCTTGAAAGTAATAACACAATTCTGCCCCTTGTCTTTCAGGCTATCTGTTTGAAAATGACTCTCGTGTGGTTCCAGAGAAGTTTGAAGGTAAGGCCCACTGTCATAATCCCTCTGAATTTTCACACACACACACAAATGAAATTTGCACAATCCACATGGAGGCGCAGGAGAGAAACTCTAGTCGTTAGAGTCACCCACTCCAATCTCTACACCCTACACTATCATCTACAGACATCGCAGGTCGTCGTACGAGAGGTGCTCGGGTCTTTGTGTACTCACAAACTTACTTAGTGGGTTCGGTTTCGCTCGAGACACAGAGTAGGGCTCCGCTGTCACGCTGACGGCGCACGCGGCCCAGTCTCCCGCGGTGCTGCCGGTGACTGACGTTAAAGGAGATTGAGTGGACAGGCCGAGGGTGTCAGCACTGGTTGAACCAGTGAAGTGTACAAGTTCTCTGTGAGACAACAGCGGTAACTTAGCTGGGCCTTCTCGTGTTCCCACACTTGTTTACAACGTCTCCAGTAACCGGTAAACAACTGAGAAGCAAACACGAATCAGTGTCTGTTTACATACACAACGCTTCACTCGGTAATGAACAGTTGTGCTAATTGGTTCACTTTTCAGTTTAATTTCAAAAAGGTCCAAAATTTCCATCCCGTGTTTTTTTGTGTTGTCACCTCAGTGCACTGTTGCACTCTCGTGCAGTAAGCCTTTGTTAGTAAGCAGTTTTCTTTGGTTTACATCAGTATACAAACATGAAACATCCCAATTAGATGACCTGCCGATGAACAGGCCCCACTACAACAGACACTCTGCAGCTGGAACCAATCAAAATGTTCACATGTAACACGAGAATCATTTTTAGTCTATCTATATCTATCTATCTATATCAAATATCAAATGAACCCGGGTAAACCGACGCTCGTCTAGAAAAAGGTACAGAGATATTTGAACGGCACCAGAAGATGAGTCCTCGCCAGTAGAGCTGCGTAAAGCGTGGCCCAGCACCGTCGCCCGCGCAAACACGCCCGTTGTTCATCGCAATTCTCTCCTCGCTACAGGTGAGGTGAAGCAGGAGGGGGGCGGCGTTTTCCGCGAGGGAACGCCCTACCAGCGCCGTGGCTCTCTGCAGCTCTGGCAGTTCCTGGTGGCCCTGCTGGACGACCCAGGCAACGCCCACTTCATCGCCTGGACCGGACGCGGCATGGAGTTCAAGCTCATCGAGCCTGAAGAGGTACGGCATTGTCTGAACCCCCCGTGATGCACTGGAAAATCACTTCATACAGGGGAGACATCTGGAGATTCTCTGGATACAAAGCAGATCATAGATAAATCTAGAGGCTGTGACACGTGTACGCGTCACGTCTTGGAAGCGTACACGTCTGTTATCATCATCTTTTAATGAAGAGGAACCTACTCACGACTTTAGCTTTGGACATTTCACCACTTTGGTTTAAAGTGATGGTTTCTTAGTTTGAAACTGGGGGGGGGAAACATAGTGTTTAATTCAATATTTGCCCCATAGTGTTTTAACAGTACATGCCAGGGATCAGCAAGTAAATGTGGTCGAGGGCCAATTCTTTTGAAAGGAATTGAAAATTGGGCCAAAGCATCGTGTCTTCATCAGACAAAGTGCCTTAAAACGTCTTCAGTCCCACGTTTGCTGCCTTAAGCTATAACAATAATGTGGACGTTGTCTTTAATCAGCAGCTTGTTACAAATGCGTGTGAGACACATGCTCGTACGGGTAATATTTGTTGTGCATCATTTCTATTTTAAGAGTTACTGCTTCTTCTTATTTGAGCCCAACATATGGAAGTAGTTATTTTTACGGGCATTTACTCCCGATTCCCGAAACCTGGCTGTCTCCATGACAACAGCAGTGTTTTTATTTTTCAAACCAAACATTTAGTTTGGATTAACTGTCAATTCTAGCAACAGAATTTGATTTGAATAAGTTCATATTTTTTCAGAATAAAAGTTGTGAACTCGACATTAAATTAAAAAAAATTATTTTTGAAGATAAGGAAATAATTTAAAATCAGATTTGTTAAATCATCTGCCAGGCCAGATACTGATGCTTGTGGGCCAGTTTTGGCCCACGGGCCACCAATTGCCGACCACTGGTGTAGGCCATAGCTAGTACTATGTACAGTAAACTACGGTAATGTTATCGCCTTCAAATGTTTGCAGTAAAGCCATAAATTAGCGTTATTCCTGGTTGATTGGACTGTATACATTCGTCTACAGACGTGGATAAGCACTGACAGAGATCATGATGTTTATATCAAATCAGATAAGGACGGCAGAGGCGTCGTTCTCGGAATGAATTTACATTAGCAGGGTTTTAAGGCACTATCTAAAGGAGGGCGATTACAAGTGAGATTTGGCCACTTTCCCCTGTAGGTCTATTCTGATCTCTGTTCCATTAGCTGCCCATTCATTATTCAGCACGTGAAACACTGGATTGATAAACGAAGGATGAGCACTATCATAGAATCATCCAACACCCCCAATTCTCTCTCACCTCCTCACATTTCTTCAGTCGAGACGTTTCTGTGATGTTTAAGTCTGCAGTTTGATTGGACGCACCGGACGGCGTCCATTTAGGCCGATCGTAATACAGAGAGAGAACTATACTATGTGTTCCATTATCTTTTTTACTGTACATTAAAAATGAATGGGCGTAAGAGTTTTACAAGGGCAATTAGGGCTGAGAGCACACTCAGAGATCAGACAGAGCTGCACGCTGGAGGGGCCACTGTGGGATACAACCCGTCTCTTCCTGAGTCATGAATCTCGGTGTCTCCCTCCCCCAGCGTTACACTTTCTTACGACGTCTGAGGCATTTGTCAACATGAAGACTGTTCCCTATTGTAAAAAAAAAAAAATATGATTTGATTTGCTTCCCCTTCCCTGTGTGGCATTATTTGCTAGACACTAGTCTTCTATCAGAGTTAGTGGTCCCTCGTCAGCAGAGAGTTCAGGTTTAGGTTGGGGCTGTATTTCATGGCCTTCTTTCTGACAGGCAGCCATGACTCTTACTTCACTGGGAACACTGTGGGACTCTGGTTGCATTCAAGTGGTAATGGGTTACATAAAAAGGAAGTGAATCCACATGTGGGGACTTGCCCTGCTCTTGGCGTGTTTACGCTGTCGAGTTAAAAAGGTAGGGAGGAATACGACTTGTCACTGAGGCACCCTAGTGGTCGTCGCTTTGAATTACAGCGTCTGAATGATCCTGGGACTGTGAGCTTGAGGGAGAAAAATAACAAACAAATTGAAAGGCGTTGATGTGGAATATGAGATCAAAAACCGTTCAGTGAACCATCTATGAATCTATTTTAAACACAGCTTCTTCTTTTTTTTCCTCTCCTGCCGTCCCGTCCCCCACTTCCTCCCACCTCCTCCCACACTCCTCAGGTTGCGAGGCTGTGGGGCATGCAGAAGAACCGTCCAGCCATGAACTATGACAAGCTCAGCCGCTCTCTGCGCTATTACTACGAGAAGGGAATCATGCAGAAGGTACACAACTCACTCACCTCCCCCCCATCCATCTACACTGTGAAACTGTGAGAATCTATCATGTTTAGCCACTTTCCCTGCCAAGTCAAACATATAAAATGCTGACCGGCCGCACAAAAGCCGCATCACTTCAAACTGAGTCATTGATAAAGGAGCCACAGCACGTTTGTGACACAGAGAAGTGTCTTTCCTCTAGAACACTTGACAACACGGATAATATTCGTTCAAGTCAAAAAAATAGCCTAATAACCCTAACACTCAGTAGTAATTGTAGATTATTAATTCTTGTTTTTTTGTACCGTAATTTGCAGATTTTTTTTTTTATATGCATTCCCATATGACTCATCACATCCTGTCTCTCTCCAGGTGGCAGGGGAGCGCTATGTTTACAAGTTTGTTTGTGAGCCCGAGGCCCTCATCTCCCTGGCCTTCCCCGACAATCAGCGGCCCAGCCTGAAGGCCGAGTTTGAGCGCTACGTCAACGAGGAGGACACGGTGCCCCTCTCCCACCTGGACGAGGGCGTGACCTACACCACAGAACAAGCCCCCCAAAACATGGGCCCCCAGCCCTACTCTAAAGGCTACATGTACTAAAAGCCAGCCACCTCTCCCCCCCCCCCCAGTCCTTTGTCCCTGCCTTCAGAAATCTTCCTGTTATACCAACCCATCATCTTACACACCCTGAAACCCCATGCACCTCTTGCACATGCCCACCCCATCCACTTGTATATAAGGCTATGGTGTTTTTGTTTTTAAATTAATCTCTTTAGGGATTTTTCGTTTTGATTTTAAGAGCTGCATTCCTCTCACATCTGAGGCCTATTCCATAAACATGACTGTGGTTGAAGAGATTGCTTAATAAATACCCATAATGATACCCAAACTATTTTCTCTGTGTGTTTTTGTTGCACGTCACATGTGGGTCCTCGACCTTTAAGTATGAGGAAGGTAATGGAGGGCAAAAACAAATAATAATATAATCCACTGCTCAGTTTGATGCTTATTAGGTTTCTTTTTCAGAATGAGAAGACAGGTAAAGTAAATATTAAGATGCCAGCAGCAGCCAGTTGGCTTAATATACAGACTGGGAAAAGGAAAATGCTCTTGCGAGAGCTAGAGTTGTTTTTGTACCCGTTTCCAGTCTGTGTATGAAGCCAATTACCATATTTTTAAAGCATGTTTCAACAAAAGTTTGACTTTCATCTTTACCAAAGTCAGTTCTCACAGGACTGTGGACAAGTATGACACAGCAGCAAGTAAAGGGGCATCCAGTGTTTATCTGCAAGGATGTAAAATCAATAAAGAAATATAAAAATGAAATCAAATAGACGATACAATATAAGAAATAGTGACCAGCTCAAGTGTTAGCATTTCACAACGGTAATGACAAAGTTAACATAGCTGAAATGTTACTAAACTCTTTACTTGGTCGTTAGTCGGCTCTGTATATACAACTGTACACAGTGCGTCCACCTCGGTGTAAGAATGGTGGCTCTTCAGCGTCGCCTGAAGGCACGAGAGATTCTCCACGCGTTGGGTTCTTCGTAGCGGTTGTAGAGCGGCTCCAGCTTCTGCTGCCTCTTGTGTCGACTGAGGCGCGTGGGATCGGCAACTCTGAAGAACGCGGGGGCAAACTCGACCAGCCAGCGGGGGTCGATGATGGTCACCTCCCGCATGTACTCTTTGGTGGTCAGCACCAACTCGTGGTACACGAGCCTGAAGCATAAATACAGTTAATGATGATAAGGGTTGCAGATTGTTACAACAATTAGTGCATGAAAGGCAACTTAAATAATGCAAATGCTGACATTTAAGAAGCTTTAATGCGCAAACCTCTGACACTTTCAATCAACAAATCATCTTTAGTAATAACACATACACGAAACTTATTCTCCAAATCAAGAGGAACACTAAATTAGTAAGGTTCAAGCAACTTACAGGGGATATGAATTAAAATCTTGTCAGATGAAACTGTTCGGCACAATCAGCTGAGAACTTGAGCACATGTTGGACTCACCATTCAGGCTGGCGGTTGAACAGAGTGCTGGAGGGGTGGAGATACACCACCTGCTGGTCAATCACGGTACGATAACCATCCTGAGGGTGTTTCCTGGCTGCGTTCCGGAAGAAACCGCTGCAAATAGCTTTTTGGACCCGCACTGTATTTTTCCCACAAGACACCACATCCAACATGTGCCTAAAAAGATTTAGTATATTTCACTTATGAGGTCTACATCATATATGCTCTATTAATGTCATGAATTACTTTCTCCGTAAGAGAAATGCACATTGGAAGATCATATGGCTGTTTAAAGCACAGCTGAACTACCTGTCCATGATGCTCATCATCTGCTTACGGATATCCTGAGACCTCTTTAGTGAGCGAGCCTGGATAAAGTTCTCAAAGCACCAGGGGTTAGAGAACTTGTTGTTCTTCCAGGAGTTGTACACAGCCAGCAGAGTGAGGTGGTCTCCCTCGGGCTGAAAGAACTTTGTCTTTCTCTGGTCGGCCTGGGCCTGTTTGTCCTGCAAAAAGGGAAGAAGTGGATTTAGTTTCTGTAGGTCTGTGATTTTACAGAGTCTTGTAGTTGAAAGAATGCTTGAATTACCTTGCCCACAAAAAGATTTTTTGCGTACCAAAAAATGGGTCTTTAGAAGTCAAGGATTAATAAAGTGCGGGGATTTGAAGGCTGAAGACTGGCTGCATACCTTTGGTCTATAAAAGATGTTCTGAACAGACAACATGGAGACAATGGTGAGCATCTCTTCACTGCAGGCCAGGTGGACGGACATGATCAGCATCTTGCACAGCATCGGGTCCAGAGGAAACTCAGCCATCTAAACCGACAGGGACGGTGAAACAAGTTTATCCAACCGTTGTAAGATTACACTTGAGAAATAAAGTATTTGGTGCAGTTACAGTGAGCCTGATGCTTAACCACTTGACTAAAGAAAAGCGTAAAAAAAAAAAAAGAAGCTTACCCTTCTACCCAGCCTTGTGAGTAAGCCCTCATCATCTAGAGCTCCCAGAGTGTAGAGCTGCTCCATGGCTGTGATCAGAGTCTCCATGGGAGGAGAATCCATGAAGTCAAAGGACAGGAGGTCATTGATGCCCATGGCCTGATGTGGCGAGAAAGTAAATAGGAATTTCTTATGACACATTTCCAGGAGAAAAGGTTCATGGAGGTGTTATCAAACTGCTTTACCTTCAGAGAGAGCACCGTGCTGGACAAGTTGGTTCTCTGGATCTCAGGTACATTGGACACAAGCATCTCATCCCTGTAAGCCCTCTCGGTGTAGAGTCTGTAACACTTTCCCGGGCCGGTTCTGCCAGCTCGACCCGACCTCTGCTTGGCCTGAGCCTACAAAGGAACAATAAGGACTATTGAGAAAAGCAACATCAATCTTTCAAGTCACTACGAATAATGTTTTTCTCAGTTGTCTCAGATGGAGTACAAATATCAAAAGGAGTAATGATAAGTACTGTGTTAAAATGAATGACCTGTGATATAGGAGTCACCAGAAGCTGGTCAATGCCACTTTTAGAATTATACACAATCTGCTTGACAAAACCAGGGTCCACCACATAGTAGATTCCATCAATAGTCAGTGACGTCTCGGCAATATTTGTGGCAATGATGACCTGGAAAGTGAGGGGAAACTCAGCGTGAGTTCATATAAAGGTGTGTGCATACAACACTTTGTTTACATATCAATTTTACATAATCATAACTAGATTTTCATTCTCTTGAATAAAGACAATTGTAAAACACACTGTCCTAACTTTATCCAGCACATTACCTTTCTGCTGCCTGGGGGCGCAGGATCAAAAATCCTGGTCTGCATCTCACTGGGCAAGGCAGAATAAACCGGCAGAATAATCAGCTCGGGAACATCAGGCCCCAGCGACTTCATTCGGTCAAACAGCATCTCACAGGCTGTGTCGATCTCTTCCTGTCCTGTCAGAAACACCAGGACGTCACCTGGAAAAAGTGAGGAAACATTTTTATGTATTATAACAAAGTCCAATAAATTGGTCTTTTGTCACTGGGACCTTAAATTCTCAGATCATTTAGGGGAATCTATTGTAGCGCAGATACCTGGGGGCTCGGTTAAATGGATCTGCATGACGGTGATGAGACTGGCATCCAGGTAATCTGTCTCAGGTTCTTTGGTGTACAGAATCTCCACAGGGAAGGTTCTTCCCGGTATGGTGAAGATGGGAGCTTCAAAGAAATACTGGGAGAATTTGACGGCGTCCAGCGTAGCAGAGGACACAATCAACTTCATGTCTTTGCGTTTCTTTATTGTCTAGAAGAGAGAGTCACAAGGTTTGTGTATGAGTGTCGTATTGTCGCCGTGTAACGCGGTCATTTACTCACTTTTTGACATGTGTCGTAGAAGATAAAATACCTTCTTGAGCAGGCCAAATAACACGTCAGTGTGGATTGTCCTCTCGTGGGCCTCGTCCAGCATGACGATGCAATACTGACTCATGTCTGGGTCGATCAGACACTCTCTCTGCAGCATACCGTGGGTCATGTACTTGATTACTGTCTCTGTACACGTGCAGTCCTCAAAACGAATGGTGTATCCCACCTTAAATTAAGCAAAAAAAAACATTTATACACTGAAGAACAACAAATAAAACAAACTGCAACTAATGTGAAATCTCGGCTCTCACTACGATCCCCTTACCTCTTGTCCTAGACGGCAACCGTATTCCTCAGAGACTCTCTTGGCCACCGACATGGCAGCCACACGACGGGGCTGAGTACAACCAATCTTCCCACGGGAGGTGTAGCCTGCCTCTGCCAGGTACTGAGTGATCTGTGTGGTCTTACCGGATCCAGTTTCTCCGACTACAATCAAGATCTGATTATCATGGACAGCCTGTTGAGACAAAGAATAAATCTGTAAGGCATTAAAGACTAATTGTGTGGCTTTGGGGAGGGGAACATTTCTTTTGGCCAAAGTATTTCACATTGAAAGGTAGTACTACCACTGCTCATACCTGAACGAGCTGTTCCTTAAGCTTGAAAATAGGCAGGCTCTCTCTCTGCTGCAGGATGGACAGTTCCGTCTTCTTGCCATAAGATACCTGGTTCCCTCCTAAAGCATATCTTTTCCACGCTGGGAGATCAACAGGCATAGCGCCAATGCCTCTCATGTTGGCAGCAATCTGCCTTCCTTCATCTTACAGGAGAAGAACAGAGAGTCAGGACTTATTAAGTTCCAGCGAGATCCATCCAAACCTCCTGCAATCGACCATTTTGTTTGATTAAGATGAACTGAACTGATAAGGAACTTCCCAACTGGATCTTTGTGTATTAAACTATGAGTCAGAGTTAGTAGTGACCGGCTGGAAGGAACTTGTATAGTCCCTGATATGTCCTCAGGGTATGGAAGACAGAGTCACAGTGCATTATGTCTGTGTGTGTGCAAGAATAAACTCATAGGGAAGCTTGATAATCATCTCCAGCCGTGGCATGGTAACACTGTAACAGTGTAATCAGCCGGGCACAGTACAGATTAATTGAATTTTCCAAATTTTAAAGCCGCTGACACAACATAGATTGTTCTTGTTCTTTAATGATCTACCTTCCTTCCGTCTTAGCGGTCGTTTAAAACATACAGTAAGGGTTGCACATATGTAAATCTACAGATAAATGTATTTGTTTGACTACTAGAAATGCAGCAACTAGGTTCTTACAATCAGGCATTGGGTCTATCCAGTTTTTGTGAAGACCAGTCGGGATGGAGTCCATCTCCGCTGCACGGACTGCCTGCTTCACCTCTCGCCTCTCCTTAGAGAGAGCACTCTGCATCATGGCTGCCTGGGAAAGGGAGCCATCTGGATTCTAACAGAGAAAATGAGAACAAAAACATTTGTCAACAAAGTGGATCAGAGCTTACAGATCATAGCATGCATAGTCTATTTTATTTCAGACAAAAGAAGATGAACAAGCACACAATGCAGACAGGTCACATCCAGGCCTTGTGAACAATGACCAAGCATAAAAAGTTCTTTAACATTCCATAAGAGTCATGCTTCTGCTGTAATAACTCAGTTTTAACTGCATGGTGAACAAAAAACATTCCCTAAAAGTGGCAGTGACATAATTCATTATTTTATTTTAGCCAACGTGTGAGCCCTATTTAGACGAACTTAAGTGCACGGTCTGTAGCGCATGGTGCAAATGCATTAGGCCGTGTCCAACTCTTATTCTGCTATTTACACAAGGCGTGTCAGCGCAAAGTGAGACGCAACTGGGTCGTATTTGTTTTCTGAATTGTGTGTAAAGGTGTGTTTTGGGTGTAACATTCGTTTGAAACAATCAAAGTTTCGCTTGACATTCCCTTTAAAAGCCAGGGGACAAAGACAGATTGTAAAGAAGAAGTGAACAACAAAAAACAAGTGCCCTTATTATTTTTGCACCAATCCCTTTACACAACTTGTACAATTCTGCAAAACAAAATATTCAAGGACATTAAGATCATCATATTAACCCAGACTACAGACTAACAGCTTTCTGGCGTCTGCATTTTTACCTTCACTATTTTGACCGGGCTCAGGTTCAAAGTCCATTTAGTCTGTCCCTGGAGAAACGGAGGCTCCTCTTCAACCAGATCAATCTCTACATCTTCATCTATGGTGGAGATAAATATACTCGTAATGCAAGCGTAACTTTGCTTTTTGCAAAACATCTCAAGAATAAAGTGCAGGATTTACCTTCCTCATCATCTACTTTAGGAAGGATTCCTGTCTCCTCGTCAAATTCTGGGAACTCTTCTCTAGGAAGTACATTGGCTGCAATCATCTGAAAGGAGAACATTTTTTTTAATGTAACAGTTTCAAATAACAACAAATGATAAGACGAGACCATTTAGTCAGCATTATGAATGTTTCTGAAGAACACCTGTTTAATTTCCCATTTTTCGAGATCGGTTATCTTGGTGAGCCGTTTGTGTTCCGTTGGGTTGTCTTCTAGTTCCAGCGCGGTAACTTCAGCGGGGCGGTCAGGATTCCTCATGATTTCATCTCTTCCTCCACTTTCCAGGTTCTTTCTTCGATTGGGGTTCAGGTCTTCCCCCGTCACTTGGTCAACATCCTGGCTCAGTAAGTAATACACCCGAGTTAGAGTTTGCATTGGTTTGATACACAGAGGTGTAGGTTTTTTTCGGTGTGGAAAACATTGGTTTAAATATATTTTGTCTAATATTTAATATGGATAAATTACACAAACGATGAAAATATGTAAAATCCACAATCGTCTTATTCTCAAAACACTTTAATTTTACTGTCCTGTACTAGAATATCTTATGCACAGATTACTTTCCATTTGTAAATAATAAACCATAAACACATACGTTGTCTCACCTTCATGCTGAGGCTGGTTTTGCTTCCTGTGAACAACAGAACTTTGACCTTCACCTTTTGGCCTTTGGTTACCACATCAGCCACATTTGCTATACGTCCTTCTTTGCGCAGCTCTGAGATGTGCACCAGACCCTCCCAGCGTTTTCTGCACACAATCATAGTTGCACACTGTGGGTTAGGATCTGAATGTACGACACCAGATTAAAATGAAACACTGGAAAAATAATAGCATTAAAATAAGCTTGAATATTTTGCGCAACTGAAATGCAGAAACATGTTTAAGTTGAGTGTAGAAACAAACAGGTGGCATTAATAAACTGCAGGAAGCAGAGAAGTACATTTCCTGACAGATAAAGTAATTTGTTGCATTGCTGTAAAGAAACCATCCCCTATCTTACTAACCTGAGGCCTTCTAGCTGGACAAAACAACCGAACTGCATTAGGCTGCTGATTTTGCCGTTGTAGATGTCACCCAAAACAGGCTCATCTGGCAGAGGCCGATCCACAGGTTTCTCACGCCAGTGTTCCTCGTCCTCCTTCCTGTTGCCGTCATCATTGTCTCTGTCTGGACTTGGTGGACGGTCGCTCCAGCGAGACGCTCGTTTCCTTTTCCGTTTGGGGTTTGTTTCTTCAGCACGCTCTCTTGATCTTGAGCGAGGTCGCTTACTTCCACCTTCTCTGTCTGCATCTCGACCTCTGTTGTTGTGTGAATAACAAATTAATTATAAGAATAAGAATATAATATAAGAACAAATTAATTTTTTTTTGGCAGAAATTAACTTTTGACAAAAAAAAAAACCCTAACCTGTTATCAGAGCTCGTGTCACAAACATTAGGCATAAGCATCTCCAACTGCTTCATCGCTGCTGCTGCAACCTCCTCGTCATCTTTGACTGTGTTAGGAGGTGGGATCTAGATGGAAAGTCAAACGCATTATATCTTTGTGAGTACAACTACAGTTTCCTCTGAAATTCCTAAATATGGCATTCTAGATTCCCCTACTACGAAGAAGGATATATCTTAATAATAAATTATTAGCGTTTGGTAGAGATCTAGATAAATTTGCAAGATAGGGGACACCAACTGGGGCAGAAATTTATTCTCTTGAGAGTGTTTTCTCTAGGATCTTATATCTTCCACAAGAGACGCAGGTTTTAATTTCAGTGGGAGAAGAATGCTTTCAGAGCCATCAGATGAGCCTTACCATCCACATGGGATCATCCGGTTTACATAAAGCAGGGTATTTGGTTTTCAACTTCTCCTTATGACTCTTTGGGTTGTCCTCTGACTGAAGTGCTGAAACAACAGAAAACATTTGCTTTGTCAATAGGCCAAATGGCTGCAAAACACACTCAACAACTAACAACACAAGCACATAATAGAAACACATATTTTACAACACACATAATATGAAAAAGCACTAGTACCTTTACTTGTGGATGGTATGGATCGCATGGTATTGATAAGTCTAAGTAAATTACCAATAAGGGTGTCCTACAACAAAATAAAAGTTGAGTTTAGGAACACAGAACAACAAATGTAAAACATGGAAGTTATTTAAGTTCAACACTCACTGTGAAGTCTGCTCCATTTCCCAACAGGACAGCTTTAAATGCATCAAACGTTGGATGTTTTTCGGCGAGACTAATGATAAATTCAGCTGTAAAAGAGCAAACGATGTTTCACAACGACTCAGGTAGCATTATCACACAGGTTCATAGTTAAGCAGTGGTAAACAAGCTAGTTCAGTAGATTCAGTCACGAAACGGGTATATTTACCCAAATCCTTTTCGCTTATTCCCAGGTGATTCTCCAACTCTGTACACACCTTTGACACCAAAGATAAATATTCAAGACGTTTAATTTCGTCTAAGACAGACATTTTTCGAGCATTGTTTAGAATTTAAACCGGAAACTGTGGCGCTTCTTCTTCGCCCTCTCTACTTTGTGACTCAGTAACGGTTCTTTAAAATTGCTGCTGCCCCCTACTGGTCAACAAACAACAAAGACATCCACAGATTAAAGCTATTATGTTTTAATTCATCTACTCAAGCAACGTACTTTCGAAAACGTTTTACATAAAAAAGATATAACCTTAGAAAATACATTTCTACATAAACTGCATAACAATTTGGGATTATGACAAACTTTAGTTTGTTGACAGTAACAAAAATGCTCTTACATAGAACAGACATAGAACACATCTTACATCATTGTACAGTCATTGTGATCACATTTCTATCCGTTTTAATTTCGTGGTTAAGAAAACAGACATACTTGTTTGGGGGGAAAATGCATTTATTTCACTACTAAGTATAGCAACTAAAAAAAACAAAGTGAGTGACAGGTGACCCAGTGATAGGAAAGAAATTACTCATCACGGTCTGGTCCCACTGGTAAGACATAAAAAGCCCCATGATGTTTCAGTCCGGTGCGGATTTTATTAAAATGTACAGGGTTAAAATAAATAAGCCATCATTTTTGCAACTTTGAGTTTTTCCCTACTTTTTTTCATAACTAGAAAAACTAAATGTCTCTGGGTTGGGTCATCAAAAATAATGACACTAAAATGTTGACTTATGAACGTGTACTTGTAGTGTTACAAACTTAAGTCAGCAGGCTCTGATCACATGCCCAGTGACACTGCACTGATATTCAGGATATGTAACATCGCACACATTAACGTCGTCTGAAGGCGCGGGAGATTCTCCAAGCGTTGGGCTCCTCGTAACGGTTGTACAGAGGTTCGAGACGTTGCTGTTTCTTCTGCTTGCTGAGGCGTGTGGGGTCAGACACTTTGAAGAAGGCTGGGGAAAACTCCACCAGCCAGCGAGGGTCGATGGTGGTCACCTCACGCATATATTCCTTGGTGGTCAACACCAACTCATGGTAGACAACCCTGTGGAGTTGAATCAGAGGAAGTCAGAAGACTTTCTATAAAGTGACAAGGATACATTCTTTTCTTTTTAGATAGATAATATTGTGACGTGAGGTGCTGTCTTACCACTCTGGCTGGCGGTTGAACAAAGCACTGGAGGGGTGAATGTAGACAACTTGCTGGTCTATGAGGGTTCTGTATCCCTCTTGAGGATCCTTTTTGGCTGCATTCCTGAAGAAACCACTGCAGATCGCTTTCTGGACTCGCACTGTGGCTTTTCCACAAGACACTACATCCAATTTATGCCTGTGGAGAGGGGAAGATGTTTGAATGTCCACGAGAAATAAATCAACAAGATTTTAATAAAATATGTCCTACTGCCATCATAACTCCCATCATACCTGTCCATAATACCCAGCATCTGTTTGCGGATGTCCTGGGCTCTGCGCAGGGAGCGAGCCTGGATGAAGTTCTCATAACACCAGGGGTTGGAGAACTTGTTGTTCTTCCAGGAGTTGTAGACTGCAAGCAAAGTCAGGTGATCACCCTCAGGTTGGTGGAACTTTGCCTTCTTCTGGTCAGCTAAGGCTTGCTTGTCCTTTAAAAAAAATGACAATACCAGAATGAATAAGTGACAGGAAAAGCGTAAGAACAAGAACACTGTTGATATCAATTAAATGAAACTACAACAAACAACCACAGAGCAGTGTTCTGTAAACATATTTTAACCTCAGCTAATTGATGTATAAAAAAAACCACACAACACTAGTGAAAACATTTCATACAAGTTCTGGTCTTAACTCTACATCACAAATGTTCATAAATGACTGTAAGGTGTTTGACTTATTGTCAACAACCTTGTGATAATTAGTTTTCTCAGGGCAAATTGTGCAAACCACAGATAATAAACAGTTAGCATTCAAGTTGTTACTGTAGTTATAATTATAACAGGCAAAACAGTGTGTATTTATTGACTAATAAACATCAATGCTTTTTGTACCTTCTGCAGTGGCAAACAATAAATCTAATATTCCATTCAGTGTGACAAGCAACACAATCACCACAGTCAAAATAATTATGTGTTGTTTTAAGTTAAGAATAAAACACTTTCATCCAGTCATTTCAGATTAAGTGTGTTGTGCTACCTTTGGCCGGTAGAAGACATTCTGCACGGACAACATTGACACAATGGTGAGCATCTCTTCACTGCAGCCCAGATGGACAGACATGATCAACATCTTACACAGCATGGGCTCGAGAGGGAACTCTGCCATCTGTAGAACAGATTCAAAGAAAATGAAAGATGAATATAACTAGATTTGTCAACTTGTGAATTTCACCTAAGCGAAAGCACAATGTTTAAGTACGCCTTACCCTTCTACCCAGCCTTGTGAGTAAGCCCTCATCATCTAGAGCTCCCAGAGTGTAGAGCTGCTCCATGGCTGTGATCAGAGTCTCCATGGGAGGAGCGTCCATGAAGTCAAAGGACAGGAGGTCATTAATACCCATTGCCTGGTGGAAGAAAAACAAAATACAATAAGATAGGAGATACTAACATGTTACGACAAGTTATGACAAGTTATGACTTCAAAACAGAATCAGTGAGTCCAAAGGGATAAGTGAAAGTGAATCAAAGTTAAAATATATAGCACACAATCTAGCTCTGTGTACAATAGGATAAAAGCCTTGCATGTTGGATGCAGAGAGACACTTTACCTTCAGAGAGAGCACAGTGCTGGCCAAGTTGGTTCTCTGGATCTCAGGTACGTTGGTCGTCAGCATCTCATCTCTGTAGGCTCTCTCAGTGTAGAGCCTGTAACACTTCCCTGGGCCTGTTCTGCCAGCTCGACCTGCCCTCTGCTTAGCCTGGGCCTGGCGTCAGGAAGAGAAAATGCCTTTTTATATAATTTTCTTCTCTACTTTAAAGAGTACTCATGTTCAAAATATAACGTGCATCTTAGAGGTATTGTACCTGCGAGATTGGAGTCACCACAAGTTGATCAATACCAGTCTTGGAGTTGTAAACTTTCTGCTTGACGAAGCCGGGGTCCACAACGTAGTAGATTCCATCAATTGTCAGTGATGTCTCTGCAATGTTGGTGGCAATGACCACCTACAGAAGAGAAGAAAGTGAATAAAACTAATTCCACATTTGCTCCACAGTCAGTCAAGTCTTTACAGTCAGCAAAAATCAATGACCCCCGTAAAATAATATTTTATATTAAAAAGGAGCAGCTCAAGATTTACTGTGGTGATGAAGCCATACACTAACACAATGGTCTAGATATTTTTACTGTACTGTTCCAATTTACTTAAGTCTGCTTTTTTAATAGGAGATAACAGATATACAGTATATTCCATATGTGTAATTTAAGATTATTAAATGTAGGCACCTTTCTGCTGCCTGGGGGCGCAGGATCGAAAATCCTGGTCTGCATCTCACTGGGCAGAGCAGAATACACAGGCAGAATAATCAGCTCAGGGACATCAGGCCCCAGCGACTTCATTCTCTCATAGAGGATCTCGCAAGCGGTGTCGATCTCTTCCTGTCCAGTCAGAAACACCAGGACGTCACCTGGACAGAGGTGAGCGACACAGTGGATGTTTACAGACTGATTTGAAAGCACACAGATTTTATTTTTACGGTTACACTTTCACAAGTGTTTAAAATTCTACCTGGAGGTTCAGTCAGATGGATCTGCATGACGGTGATGAGACTGGCATCCAGGTAGTCAGTCTCCGGCTCTTTGGTGTACAGGACCTCCACTGGATATGTTCTGCCCGGAATGGTGAAGATGGGCGCTTCGTAGAAATACTGAGAGAACTTCACAGCATCCAGTGTAGCTGATGTTACGATCAGCTTCATGTCAGTGCGCTTTTGTACAGTCTGAAGTAAAAAAAAACAACAACAAAAAAACATTCAGAATTACATTTCCTCCCTCCCACAAGGTGCAATAGAAAATGATGAAACAAGCTTGTGCTGATCTTGCTCACCTTCTTCAGCAGACCAAAGAGAACATCAGTGTGGATTGTCCTCTCGTGAGCTTCGTCCAACATAATAATGGCGTACTGGCCCAGTTCGGAGTCGATCAAACACTCTCTTAACAGCATACCGTCTGTCATGTACTTGATGACTGTCTCAGGACTAGTGCAATCCTCGAAACGGATGGTGTAACCCACCTAGAACAGCAGCAGCAATGAAACATTTAACACAGCTGCATTTCAAAAATAGATGTATGTGGTGTCCAGAGATTTAAAGATATCAGAGTGAAGGCCACTCACCTCTTGTCCTAGACAACAACCATATTCCTCAGAGACTCTCTTGGCCACTGACATGGCAGCCACACGACGGGGCTGAGTGCAACCAATCTTCCCTCGGGTGGTGTAGCCTGCCTCTGCCAGGTACTGAGTGATCTGTGTGGTCTTACCAGAACCTGTTTCTCCAATCACAATCAGGATCTGGTTGTCATGAACAGCCTGTGACACATTAACAAGACGACAGCACAAGTTACAAAGTAGACGATAATGAGGAACAAAAACTAAACACCAACAGAACTTTTGTTACTATAGACAAAATTACAACAGGAGCATTTGATGCAGTAGGGTTTGTTTGACATTACACATCTTCAAACAATTAGGCTGCATCTGAATCAGCTTAAAACTCCTGTGTGTAACATTGAAAGAAATATTTTTAAATGTCTTTGTTTGGCCTTTGTGACAAACCTGAATGAGCTGCTCCTTCAGCTTGTAGATGGGCAGACTCTCCCTCTGCTCCAGGATGGAGAGCTGGGTCTTTTTACCGTAAGAGGCCTTGTTGCCGCCAAAGGCATGTTTCTTCCACTCTGGGATGTCATTGGGCATCATGCCAATGCCTCTCATGTTGGCTGCAATCTGCCTCCCGTCAACTGCAATAAGAATTAAAAGAGTGTAGTGAAGCAGTAAAGAGAAAAACCACTGCCGGATCTGTGTGGTTGTGGTAGGATATCACTGCATGCTCATAGAAGCGGCCTCTAGATCACTTGGGGCCAAGGAGGGCATGCAGGCACACTAAACCATGGCAAAACTACCCCATCCGGCCAGAGAGAGGGCTACAGGAAGACAGATAAGCATTTCCAGTACCAGCAAGCCTGGGGCACACTGCCTCCTATCATGGAGTAAGTGTCATGCTTGACTCAAACTGGGCCACAGTCTTAAAAATGAAGCCTTCCTGCACTCACAAATTCATACAGATTAAACATTACAATGCAATGTTTTACATTTAATCTGACGGTTAAAGCTTAAATGACAAAAGCAATAAAACGTCTCAAATTGTTTTTAAATACAACAGGATAAAGTGGGAAACAATGAGAGTGAGTTAGGGTAAATTAATTAACACATCTGGCCTGTAATATGTGTGATACTTGAGCATCAACATCTGTGAAATGATGATTTCTAACCGTCTGGCAGGGGGTCGACCCAGTGTTTATTCAGCCCCATGGGAATAGAGTCCATCTCAGCCTCACGAGCAGCCTGCTTCACCTCGCGTCTTTCCTTAGCCAGAGCGCTCTGCATCATGGCCGCCTGGGATAGAGAGCCATCTGGATTCTGTGGAAAGAAACAGTACATTTTGAGAGTGTGCACTCTAAAAGTCGATAAATACTTTCATGTCTGTGTGTGCAGTCTATTTAGATAAAATTCAATTGTTTAATAAAGTATCTTTTTATCTAACAAGAAACAGTAAATAAGGCAGCATACATACAGTAGACCAAAGCATATTGTACCTTGACAATCTTGACGGGGCTCATGTCCATGCTTTGTTTTGTATGTCCCCTCAGGAATGGGGGTTCCTCTTCAACCAGCTCAATTTCCAAGTCTTCATCTGAATGAAAATAAACAACCAATTAGAAGGTGTCACTCAGTCATTGTTTACAAGAGTTATTGTTGCTATGAAAAAAACACAAAAATAGTCATCAAATACCAAAGGAGGAGGAGGATACATTAGTCTCTTACCCTCTTCATCATCAACTTTAGGAAGGATCCCTGTCTCGTCATCAAAATCAGGAAACTCTTCTTTAGAAAGCACATTGGCAGCAATCATCTGTGAGCAGACAATGAGGGTGAGTCAAGTTTTGTCTCTTCTGTAAATTGAGTGCTGAATTGTATTCTGTTTATGCCCACCTGTTTGATTTCCCACTTTTCTGGGTCAGATATTTTAGTTAGCCTTTTGCGCTCCAAAGTGTCATCCTGCTCCATCTCAGGGGCGTGGCCCAAGTTGAGGTTGCTTGGCCGGTCAGGATTCCTCATGGAGATTTCTTCCCCTCCATCTGGGCCCACATTCCTTCTCCTGTTGGGGTTCAGGTCCTCTCCCGTCTCCTGGTCTACATCCTGGCAAATCAGAGAGGGAGACATTAGAAAACTGAAATGCACACAATGGAAGGATTAACAATCAATACATATCACATAACCCTGAATGATTTCTTACCTTCATACTGAGGCTGGTCTTGGAGCCAGTGAAAGAAAGCACCTTGATTTTGACTCTCTGGCCTTTGCTGACTACATCAGCCACGTTGGCCACACGGCCCTCCCTACGCAGTTCTGAAATGTGGACCAATCCCTCCCATCGTTTCCTAAATAGGGAGAACCACAATTATTTTTCACAACATATGACTTACTGAAAATATAATTCCCTCCTGGTAACATATAACTCCTTGAGACAATCACAATCACTATGAGGCACATGTGACTTGAGCCCTGACCTGTTTTTTAAATACATTTTTAACTCTTCTGTTCGTGTGTCAAGAAAAACACAAAAGAAACCAAAAAACCAAAGATTCATTAATAGCATGTTTCCTTGATTGCCTAATTTTTCTCACATTTTGTCATATCATACAAACCTTAATCCTTCGAGCTGAACAAAGCATCCAAACTGCATGATGCTGGTGACTTTGCCATTATAGATGTCCCCAACAGAAGGCTCTTCTGGAGGAGGGCGGTCCACATGTTTGTCTTTCCAGCGGTCGGAGTCTCTGTCTTGGTCTTTTCTCGGGCTTGGTGAACGTTCACTACAACGGGAAGATTTATCTCTTCTTTTGCCACGATCTCTATCTTTGTCTCTGTGCCGATCTCGGTCCCTGGAGCGAGACCTGGATCTGGACCGTGATCGAGAACGATGTCTTCTCTTCCTGTCCCTGTCCCGATCTCTGTCTCGATCCCTGTCTCTGTCTCGATCTCTGTGTCGGTCTTTTTCTCTGCTTCTGCTGCGACTCCTGCTGTGGCGCCTGACCTTCTCTGACCTGCAAGAATTATTGTATTATAATAACTGTATTACTGTAGAAAACTGTTGACTTCACACACATTTATAGCAGATATACATTTACGAGGATGTGGTCTTAAATGTGGGTCCTCTGCTCTCTCACCTGCTCTTACTGCTTTTTGATTCAGTCCCACTAACACTGGGCATGAACATCTCCAGCTCCTTCATGGCATCAGCTGCTACTTTTACATCATCTTCATCTAGTAGCTTCTGCAGGAGTCAGTCAAACAGAAACATTAGTAACCCAATAGCTGAGATCTATCACCCATCTATGAAAAAAAGAGTAATTTTCACAAACACACAGTATACAATCCACAGAGGTGTAGACTTATAATATGTATGTAAATACTTGTAGAAAACAAATAATTACTTATTTGCCCACGCACAGTCAAACAAGTATACCAGCAAACTCTTTATGTTCAAAGTCAGACACCTTCTTCCCTCTGAACCATTATCATACATTTTCAGACAGTGAGTGATGTGCTAACTGTAACAAAGTGGAGAGATTCAAGACTGGCTATTCCCAATAGAAAATTATATTCAGAGGTCATGCGTTGATTCAAAGCAGTCCACATTTGAATATACTGCATCATTGAAAAGTAAAACACAAACAAGTAGTTGTTTAACTAACCTTATTTCTAACTAGTAACAGAATGAACAGTTAGAAATCCCAAATATTATTCCCAAAATATATGTTAATGCCAAATACCTGTGGTATGGGATCATTTGCTCTACAAAGGGCCGGAAACAACTCCTTCAACTTCTCCTTTTCTGTCTTTGGCTTGACCAAATCATCAAGATCTGTAGAGATAATAATATTTAGAGGCTTGATCTGCAAAAACAAAACCCACATTACATGGCATAATATAAGCGAAGGACAAATTTAACAATTGTGTATACGGTACAAACTGAAACATGCAGTTTAGGCTTTTTGACTTCGAGAGTTCAACACAAGACAAAAACTAACGTTTCCTTTATTGTTGAACCAAACAAATATGCATGTTCATTCCCCTTAATAAAAGAAAAGCATAAGACAGAGAGATTACTGAACCCAGACCCTTTACTGCCCTGATCCAGACCGATAACTGATAAAATCATTCATCATTTCCACATGTTAATAGAATGTTTATTTGTCAGTTTGGGCAGCTTTTCTAGCTTTATGGCACTAGCGTAAAGAGAAATTCAGACCAATAACATCTAGTGTTAATCATTAAATCATAACAATAAACCAATCAGTGAATTCTGATGAGCATTTGGATCCGAGTCCATGAATGAGACACGCACAAAGGGTGGGATGAGGGAAGGAAGAACTAATAAGCCAAAGAAAAGCAACTTCACATGACGTGTTCTGACAACCAAACACGGTTCTATTTTATCTTGACTGATTTTTTTTTTAGAAAACAAAAAGAAAAGGGTATACTTATTTAGTTTGAAATGCTCACTTTACACATATTTGAAAATACTGCGTGTGACTGCACTGCACTGCAGACATAAAATGCAGTTTGAAGAGACAGGCAATTGTTGTAGTTCAATAACTTACTGTTGTTTAGGATTTGTTCCTGTATTATGTGTGATCGTCAAACCTTATTACTATACTACTATATTTTATCAGATGCAAAAGGGGAAACTCTATTTAATATATTTGGACATTTGTTTTGGCCATCAGCTGAATTCTAACCTATGTGTCTCTTAATCAGACCTTTGCATGAGGGGATTTTAATAGCTGAACCTCTGTGAATTTTTATTTTATACTAGCATAAGGGTTTCTGAACAGTAAATATAACTCACCTTTACTTGATGATGCTTTTGATGGTGGCCGCATTGTCTGAATGAGCCTGAGCAAATTGCCGATGAGAGAGTCCTGAAATAAATACAAACATAAACAAATGATACAGATGAATGGTTACCAATTTGAGCGAGCTACATGCTAGGTTACATGACTTATCTGTGTCGTTAAACTCACCGTGAATTCGGCTCCATTTTGGAGCAGAAGAGCTTTAAAACCGTCGAAAGATTGTTGTTTCTCAGCGAGATGGATGACAAACTCAGCTGCAAAATAATGTCAAGAAATCAACAGTGGAGTCAGAGTCATTAGAGTGGGTGAAAATGAAACGAAATTGCAATTTATCAATTGTGAAGTGATGCCACGCGTCTTCAGGTTTGATTAATGTTTAAATAAACACTCCACACATAACTTATCCTGACATTAAACGTGCGTCTTTATAGTGATAACAGACTATAAACTGTGCGTGGCTAACAACAGCTAGTTAGCATAAGCTAGCCGATTAGCAGGCGTTTCTCGTTTACGGCGGGGGAAGTTGGCTTCAAAACACAAACATACCTAAATCTTTGTCACTTATTCCCAGATGGTTGTCGAGCTCCGTGCACACTTTTGACACCAACGACAAATATTCGAGCTGGGAGAGCTCGTCAATTCCACCGCACGCCATTCTCCACGAGTCCTGTTTTTGTTCAGGCGAAGTAAACGACAACAGCCATATTGGACGTGACCGAATTCTACTTCCGTCTTCGACGAAAATACGTCAGTGTCCTACGCCTGTTTAACCCCAACTCACCGCACGATGTCGCCAAAACTTTGGTTTAAAAAAACACAACACTTCATAAAAAGCCTCAGAAAAACTCACAAAAAGCGACCAATTAAACTATAGTGCATTAAACAGTAATGCAAACGTCTCTCTTTTAGATTGACAAGGTTGCCAATTAAACCATAATTTGACAATAGTGTCATACTGTTAAAAATCAAAAGCCAAACAGATTAAAGTCAATCAAAGTAATAAAAAAGAAAGAAATAAAAAGGGGAGTTTTCTGTGTGACCTTCAAGCATACAAACTTGTAGCAATACATTTGTGACTTTAGATCAGTAACACATAATTGTGTTTTTCAAATTTATGTTGAATAAATAAGCAAATATGTACAAGTTATACAACAGAATATATGACATGCACGCAGCCATAAAGAGACAGTTTTGGATGAATGTGTTTATGGCTGGGTATAAATAAACATTTTTATATAAATAACATGAGTATATATACTGTTTATATGCAGATAACATGTTTTATATGATGATACAGTTTGACAGTTGGACTGGGCATCTGAAAAGAAAATGATTTATGAAACATTGTTCCACTTTAAAAGTGAAAATGAAAACATTCTCATATTTTTTTTCCTCTCAGATTCCTGATCTTCATTTTATAAACTACATGGTTTGTGTAAATACTGAATACACATTTTAGCACTTTGCAGGAGAGAAAAAAAAGCTTACAAATAAAAGTTAAATGTTTATGGGCTCTGGGGATGCTTCACAAGAAGTACAGTGTGTCCACACTCGTCTCGTTGCCTAAATTATTTGTTGTAGTACAATGAAGAATTTATACTGATGGGTTTTAGATGTTAAAAAAAAACACACTAAATGGCCATAAGTATGTGGACAGTTGCAGTTTCCGTGGGCAGCATCACTCCTGCTCTTTTGTGAGCCAATTACTAAATGTTGTTATACTAAGTGTAACAGAGAGTTGATTTACCTCGTGATCCCCTGCATAATGTTTTCAGTAAAGCTACAACCTTAGTGTTATTGTCAGGACACAAAGTGTCACCACATATGGTGATGCTTCATGGTTTTGTCGCTCATTATCAAGAGACTCACACACTGTTTTACCGAGGCAGAGAGGTGGATCGCTAAATCAGACCTGTGCACAATATCTATTTGTATGAACTGTCACCGACACTTGCATTGCCTTTTAAATGGTGTATAATGTTTACGTTGGAAATATATACAAAGACAATACCCAATGCTCGCCTTCAACAACCTGCCAGGTCCCCTAACTCAGACCTATGTATGGTCTTTTGGATTTACTTCCATTGACCTAATTTTAATTTGTTTATCTCAGGTTCATGATACATGATCGAGAAATGTTTAAAAGTTCCACACGGTCTTTCACTTTAAGAATGAGTTTACATATCCATGTTTGACGTCAAATTCAGTCACAGAGGGGGCCAAAATTAGAAACTGTGTCCAAGTTGAGGGCCAGACGAGGTCAGAAAACATGCAGTTCTGAACAAAGCACGCTAATAAACTAAATAAAGATCCAATTGGAAATGAAATCTCTCACACAGGCCTGTGATCGTGTGTATCTTAGCCAATAATTAGCTGTATGCAATCATTTTTTACTTTTTTGAGGGGTTGAGCCTGCTTATAACCACACTCTGGATCCAGCTCTGTGTTTTCAAAGTCCACTTTTCATTTGTTTCTTTCTTTGACAGGCGAGGAAAGTACTAAAAAGTGTGTCAATGGAGGAAAGACGTACCATATTATCTCATGGGCTCAATGCAATTGTACGGCGGACCGGATTTGGCCCCCGGGCCTTAGGTTTGACATGTGATATACTAGATCAGCTCTGAGCCTCAGTCATCTTTGTGCCACTTTGCATTAATTCCAAACACATTCCAACATGTGTTTCTTTAAAAGCAGAAGTTTTACATTTATGTGTCTTGTTACATTTGTTGACTTAGTGGGTTCTCTCAGAGAAGCTTCCATCCTAAGAGGTTGCTTTTCCTGAGAAGTACCACATGATCTTTTCCCGGGTTAATGCACTTATTCCCCCCCCAGTATTTCCTTCTTTGTGCTATTAAAATAAAAAGTAGAAATGATTCAGCTGTTGAACATTTGGGCAGAGTCTTAGAGGAGACAAAACACATTTGACTTCAAATTATGTAATCTGTTTGAAGCCAAGACATCTGCCAAAAGTTCAGAGCTTGAACAAGACCATTGGGCCTGGCTCTCTGTTGGTGTTCCTGTTCGAGTTGTTGGTCATTTGATTATTATTATTTTAAAACAATGTGATGATTACTTAAGTCTTTAGTCTGTAAGTTTGTCTTAAAGACAGCAGGTAGTTGAACTGTGAGCCTGGTGATGAACAGCAAGCCAATTATTACAATGTACTGTCATTTTGGTTTAATGGAGACTTTTCTCTGACTTTCTGGGGTGCTGTTGTCATAGTTATTTGCTAAAAAAATACTTACATCAGGTATTTTATGAGGTAAACAACCTGTGAGCTTTAGAGGTGCTGGTGTATATTTAAGCAGCAGAGCTGGGGAAGCGTGTTCCTCCTGTTTTCTGTCCTTATGTTGAGGTAATAGCCTTCAGGCCCTTCATGCTTTATATGTTGAGCATATTTTCACATTTAACTTGAAAAGAGAAAACAAATGTGGCTCCAAAAATGTCAACCTTTTCTTTCAAGAATTTCCTTAATTGGAACTAAGGGGGGGGGGCCCGCCAAACCGAAAACACACAGGCTCCATAGAACTTTATGGCGTATATATGACGGTGTAGTTTTACCGAAGTGGACAAAATGTCCAATAAGTCCAGGTAATCAGCACAGACACGGACATGTTGAAACAGGTGGTACCATACAGGGACTTTTCAGGGTTGAATGTATTTATTTTCCCTCCGAGTGCTCTTACGCACATCGCCATGGATCCCACCGGTGTTTATAAAAAAACAATCCTCAAATACCCCTGTTGTTTTCTTTTGCTTACCCCTGTGAGGCGTACGCTTTCAAGAGCACGTATATGGTATGTATTGCAATGACCCGGCTCTGCCGTCCTCGTCTGACCTGATTGAGGACACGGGGAAATGTATGGACACCAACAGAGAGGGGAGGGTGTGTGTGTGTGTGTGTGTGTGTGTGAGCGCACACTTACATAAGAGGCCTCATTACAGACTGCATGCAACATATACGTACATAGTTACCTCTGGTGCCCTTTGAAAGGGTTTAAGCGGGATTGCTGTGGAATGTGCTGATTGCACTGAAGATGGGGGAGACAGTGGGGATGAGACAGACAGCAAATAGGAGCGATTAATGTGAGTGAGTGAGTGCACAAAAGAGTGAAAGACAGGGTCCATGAGGACGTGTGAGCAGGTTGTCCTCCTGTCTCGCCTGAATCTACATTCTTCTGCTCGACTCTCCTTGTAGAGAATGAACAGAAAACACATGTTGTGTACGGACCGTGTTGACTGCGCCATGTGGTTTGTGTGCACGCGTGTAGCTATGCACACGAGGATAGCCAGGAAAAGCGGGATTTGGAGGCAGCAAAAAAAAAAAAATGGGTGTCTGCAAAGAGTCTTGGACATTTGAGCACACACTGCAACTGACAGCACAGCTGGCCGCAGTGTTCTCCCGCTGCTGAGTGGAAAATTCCTGCTATGACGGAGCCCCGGAGCATGAAGCTACGTGTACATGTGTGAGAGCATTAGAGGGTGTGTGTGCATAACACACATGAGAGGAGGGAGAGAGAGAGAGAGAGAGAGAGAGGGTGGGGTGGGATGAGGAGGGTGACCCGAGGGGGCCGGGCTATCATCCAAATAGCTGCCGAGACATTGGTTGGCAGAAAAGCTGCCTTTGTGAGATCACAGCCCCCACAACAGCTTCACCCACCCTGCGGACACCATGTGAACACATCCGCCCATGCCGACACCAAATTCATTTTAATAAAGTTTTCCGCAGGAAGTGCCGCACTCACGTCACTCACAGAGCCAATTACGCACTTTTCTAGGTGAGTCAGTGTTGACCTTTGAGTCCGGCGACTCCTCCTTAGTTGCACCAAAGTGGGCATCTATTCCCACACGTGTGCACTTACAAAACAAAGTGATGCTCGGGTCAAACTTCACATCAGTCTCGGAGGAAAGCGCGTGACAGGCATGGCGTCACGCAGCTGTTATACACCAAAGGCTAAGAAGTGCAGCCCAACAGCTGTTACTGTCTGCAAGTGGCCGTCTTTCTAGCTGCAGGATGATTTTAAATATTAAAGTGGTTAAACTGAGTGTGTGTCAGTCCAAAGAGGCCACAGGGAGTGACAAAACCCAACAACACCAAGAATGATCAACTCACTAAGCGGATGCTCTCTCTCTACGGAGCATTTTTTTTGCAGCTTTAACGACACCAACGCTGATAAATTAACTGGAGGCCGAACTAAATGCTCCTCAGTCACAGCAAATAGAATTAACGATAGCTGATGGACGTAATAGCCCATTTAGCAGCTAAACGGACGAAAAGTGAGCTAAAAGGAGACTCAGTATTAGGAATAACGTTTGTCATTTGGCCAGAAATGCTATGTGTCTTTTGTACCAGATATTTACAGTATTTTATACTATATGTTCTTAATGTCTGTAAAGCTTCAAACACAACCATCACCGTCCTGGATTAAACTGCTGTTCTTCATCCTTATCCTTTATTTAAACCGTTGTATTTTGTATATTCTTTTTAACTGATTTATGTTTTTTACTCTTGCTTTAATTCATCTGTTAGTCTGTTCCTTAATTTAACCCCCGAGATTGAAACACACATACTTTTTAAAGTTTAGTTCCCCCCCCCCGTGTCTCTCTGAAAACAACGTCTTTATTTTAGTTGGAAGTCAATTATTTCTTGCTTTGAATATTATTTGCGCTGTTTTAAACTGAGTCGGAAAATTTAGAGCTTGTATTTTTACGAAGAGTTCATGTGTGTGCTCTCTATATATCCTGCGTTATCTATTTATCTGCAATCTATTAGTTTGCATTCATTCACTGGTTCTCGTGTGCTCATCCTTGGGAGTCCGGGGTGAAGTTGGAGTCAGTCCCAGCTGACTCTGGGCATGAAATTGCGATAAGGCCGACTGTATGTGCATCTGTTTTCTCTGAAAAAGCTTTGAGCAGCTGACGTCTTAATGTTACTCACACAAGACAGTAAGAAGACTCTGTATGATTTGACCACCAGATGGTGATGCACTGTCAGACTGGACAGGTGACCTTCAAGTGACCAGAATCCTTCCACACTGTTTAATGCACGCAGTTTTTTCCCCCTTGGAAGTTTTGTAATTTGCTTGTTTACTATGTAAATGTATTAACTGGGGCAGAGTAAATAAGATTCTTCTTCTTTCTGCTCCTTTTTCATTCAAGACAATTTTGTGTTTATATTAAATTAAATAAATAAATATTTCAGTTTTATGTTACAGTTGCCGGACATGGATTTTTGGAAAGACATACTGTATTACTCCATATTTACTGTCTGAGTTTAAGAAGCATATACTGTAAATGCACGGCGTGAGGATTAACGAGATGTTGAAAACACTGACACGTCATCAGACATGCAGAACAGCCAACCTGCCCGTCTGTGACGCTCCAGTCGTTCTGTATCAGCCAGAGCCTCGCGAGCAGCTGCCCCTCAGTGGGAAGCCTCGCGGGACTGTGAGAAACATCAGAGCTGATCTGTCAATAACTCACACAGGATGTTCTGTGACATGTGCTGATGAGAGGGCCCGTCTCTCTCTCTGTCTGTCTCTCTCCGCCCTGACACTGATTTGACCAGACAAACCTTGTTTACGCCGCGTTCAGTCGTTATTCCGGCACACTGACTCTGCTGCATGGAGGTGCAAAGAACACCAATTATTATGCAAAGATTTTTCCCACCAAAGGGACGTGCAAACATAGCTGTCCTTAATCTATAGCAGGATTAAGTGCTCATGTTGGATTATGATACATTTTCATCTCTTATCACTGGAGCCTGTGTGAGCACCGCAGCGCGAGGTTCTAAATGCTAACGTACTTGTGTTCAAATGATCAGTTCAGAATCACATGTACAGTCAGTTTTTATTTGACAGGAATCTCCGTTAAGATGGCGTCCATCTATAAACTTTAATTTTTACCATGTACATGATAGAGAGAAAAAAAAACAAAAAACCCTTTAAAACTGCATAATAATAACAAACAGACAATGAAGCGAGAGAACAAGAGAAGGTTGGTTTAGTTTATTAGTCCAGTTAATGAGAGGCTTCCAGCCGGCAGCAGAACTGAAAACCAATAACAGACCAAAGAGCCAGTGAGATGTAAATTTAGTCACATATTTATTACATAAATATATAGTAAAATAGACCAGCGACAATTACCATAAAAATATCTTCCTTTAAAACCCTGACCATAAACAAAGATTTGAAAATCACACACTGACATTTACAAACACACACTGATTGTCTGGACCTGTCGTAAGCAGCCCACCATAAAAACCTGACGTCACACCACCCAGTGGACTCAGGCTGGGAGGAGGAGGAGGAGGAGGAGGAGGGGGGGGGACAGTGGGTGCTCAGGAGCAGCGGGGGATTGGGTAAATTGCAAGGGAGGACAGGTCCAGGTGAAGAGGGGTTTGGTGTGGGTGGTGCGAGAGGAGATCACAGTAAGTATTTCCTGCACGTAACACGTGTTTGTGTTTGGGTGTGTCTGAGACGAGCGCGCCGCTATTTGACCCCCGAGTGTCGCCTGAAGCTCGGCCGTGCGTCGTTTGCATGTCTTGTTTGCCCCTGTGCTTTGTGGAGATGATTCCTGAATATTGTTCCTTTGCTTTACATTCCTATGACAGTGATGCCATCTGAGAATTAAATAAAAAAAAAATAAAAAAAATTAAATAGAGAGAGGGAGAGAGAGAGAGGTAAAGAACAAAAACCTGGGTAATAACATTTCAGATACATCTGCTTCAACCTGCAGCGGCTATTCGGACTCACAGAACGGTAAACTTGATTCATATTTAAATAGTTATGCATTACCCTGAATATATGACTATCTGGCACCTGTGGATGAAAATGTAAGTTTGTTTTGCAGCAGACTCTAGCTTTAGGGTGGAGCCACAGACGCTTCTAACTCGCTGCAAATGCAATATCAGACGTGCATCTGTATTTTATTCCCCTTGGTGGCTTCTCCTTATCTTCAGAAATCTTTCTCTGAGCTTTCGACTGCCAAGCTCTGATCCAGGACCCCGATACGCACAAACGCGGCCTCTGTAGTGACTTACAAATACAACGAGGGGGTAAAGGAAAGAAAGGGAAATGCAAACGAGAGGAGAGGAGATTTATTCTGAGCAAGAAGAGCCTTCCAATCAATAGCCTTCATGTATTATGTAAGAGTTGGCTGTGAGACTCCAAAATGGTGCTTATTAACTTGAAAAGAAAATAGCTTTCCTGCTTTTCTTTAAGTATTTCTATCTCCTTCCAGTTCTGACTATAGACTTCACAAAAGAGGCAGTAAGGCTGAGTGGCACTGCCATATTCATCTGGCTTTATAGTGTATTCCTGCGTCAGTCTGCATTAGTCTCCCTGTCTCCGTGTCCTTCTTAGTGTCTGACGACGTGTCCATCACTGCGAAGCACGAGCAGAACTCCAGTTAAAAGAGTGAGGGGGAAAAATGCTGCACCATCTTCAATTTGACATAATCACCTAATAACTCATTAGTCACTAAGGAGATTACATTTGACTGAAGTTTAGAGCCCACAATCAGAATCCTGGATCAGGACACTTGATATCAGCCCCCTCTTTCTCTGGTACTTCCTGGATTTAAGAGTTTGCATGAAGAGCTGGGACAACAGGTTTGACACACTTTCAAACGCGACATGACAAAACAAACAAACAAACAAACAAACCCCCCACCTCGTATCACCCCGTCTTTGGCACCTTCCAACAATCCCTGACCCTGGCGGACAGGTCATGACCCCTGAGCATGTCATAGTGTTCCCAGCAGCCCCCTGCAGTCTGCAGATGAGCCTGGAACCACTCCAGTACAGAAAGTAGATGTGGAGAGACAGCAGTTACTTCATCTTCCTTTTACTTTATAGCCAATTACAAAAGCCCTCGCCTCATCAGCGGCAGCCATCTTGCTTGTTGTGAAAACGCTGGCAGTGAATGACTGAATCAAACCCACCCCCACCCCCACACTTGAGATAAATGGCCGCGATTGGCCCGATGGGTTTGGGCGTAGATGGAAATCTAAACGTTAGCTCTCTAACCGCTCGGTGTTTCCAGGCTATCTGCAGTCACAGTGGAGCAAGGGACTCGACAAGATGTGATACAAAAGTAAGAAAGGTAGTTGTATCAGTAACTGGAGTGAACTTTCTTTTTTCTATATGACATCAGATTACCTTTGTGTGTGTGTATCTAACGCTGGTTCAGAGTCATGACCTTAAAGTATATATATATGTATTTCTATAGTCTGCGCAGGCTGAACAGAGTCCTTGAGAAAATCCAAAACTTGACAAAGGAAAACAACAAATCAAAACTGAAGCCCCGAGATAGACTGACGTCAGACATGTCTTAACACACAAGGTTTGCTATTGTGGTTTAATGTGTGGCCAAGACCTTAAACCTGGATAAAACTAAAAAATAAATGTAACTCTTGCACATTGTTTAGATAGATATAGGTTTCTTCCATCATTGGCTCAATGCACTTGCCTTTTATATCTTTTTTTTTCTTCTTTTCTTTTCCAAACAATACTGTGGACAGTAAAACAGTGAATACAGACACTTGTACACAATCTGATGTCCACAGAGAAGCATCGTGTCCTTTTTGCTTTAAATAAAACCAACTGGAGGCATGCAAAGCTTTCCGTACATGTTAAAAGACGCAGATGTTACCAGTGGACATGAGGACAAAAAGAGCTGGTTGGTGGTGAGTTGTTTGGTTTGTTGTTGCTACAGAGTGGAAAGATAAGAAAGAGAGGAAGATCAATAACATGATCCTCATCTCTCGGTTTCAGTGAGTCATTCCTCCGGCTTTGCATTCTGTGGGCGGCTTAAGGAGACGGCCTGTGCCAAGAGAAGTAGCAAGTGTATGTGTTAGTGTAGGGTGTTGGACAGAACAAAGGACAAAGGAGACACATTAGACGAACAGCACGGAGAGGAGAGGGGAACAGAAAGCACCCTTTGAGGCCGGCTAATCAAACCGGAGCAGCTCAACACCGTGTTCTTCTACCTGACGAACTTTGCATACGTTTCCCTCACGTGTGCGCGGATCTCCACGTCGTTCCTCTAATCTCGGATTTTAAAATATCTCTGATTGATAGACTATGAATACATGAGTTATAATTTGTGTACATTCTTAGCTGTCTAGGCGTGTGATTACCAAAAAATACCCCCCCCCT